>NC_085058.1:9836002-10142984 GCF_963662255.1 Cinclus cinclus
TCCTGAGTGTTTCCCATTTACCTTTGAAAGAAGTTAACAACAAAAACAACAAAATATTAAATCATCACAACAGAGCCTCGCTAGAGATAAGGGATATGGCATTCACTTAGTCTGTCTCAGACGCTAGTGAAGGGCTGTCACAACTCTTTTGTGCCCACAATTCCTGCTGTGATCAGGTTGTCTCTTGGGCTATGTGCAGTACTCCAGTGAGAGCTGGAAGTTGGTACAATGAGGATAAGGAGGGAAGAACTTGCAGAGCAGTGGAATGTCTTCTGTTTGAGGCTTTCTAAGCTCCAGAAATTAGTGGTGAGGTGATGTCCCACTCTCCCGGTAGGGAGCACTGTTCCAGAGACATCACAGTGGGGTTTTATTAGGTGAAATACACAACTAAGGTCATGAACTTATGTGGCTATTGAAGAGCTGGCCTCAAAAACTCATTTTGTAAACTTCAGAATTTTGCTGTCCAGCTTGCAGTAGTTTTATTTTATCTTCCTAAACCATTGTTCATTATCAGCTGGAGAAGACATCCATCACTGTTTCCTCCCCAGAAGTGTTCCCTACCATGGCTGAGTAGGGTCCAATAGTTTGTTGTATTTGGGTGTCAGATGAAATGATCTCTGCAGAAATGCTAAAAGGCTTACTAAGCTGTGTTTACATAACACTGTTGTACAGGCAGATGAGAGCACTGATTTGGAGGTGTAGGTGGTACATGTGCACAATTTGCTGGCTGATACAGCACATTCTCATGCATTACTTTGTTTAGGAGGAAATCTAGATATAATGACTGCAAGACAAAAGACAGTCCCTTCCCAGTTTATTTGCTTCTCCTGACTTTGAAATTGCTGCATTGTTCAGATTCTTCTTGGCCAACAGCCTTCTTGGCTATTTATTCAGTAAATTTTTGCATGACTTGATAAATGCATGCTGGAATTGCAGGAAACTGGCTGTTTGTTATTTACAGTTCCTGCAACTTTCTCCCTGTTATTGGCAGCATGGACGTCAGGCTCTCAGCAGCTGGAACAGCTGGTCAGTGGAAGCAAACTGAGACTTCAGGAAGAATTGCATCAGTACCTAATAGCCCGTTAGGCTTCCTATTGGCACTGCAGGGGGGTCTGGGGCTTGCTGGTAGATCTGGCTTTATCTTGCTTCATATTTTCTAAAATAGTTAGAAGATCTAAAAAACAAATATTCAGAACCCAGAGAGCTCTTTGCAGTAGCACAGAAATACACATGAGTAGGGGAAATGCCATCTTTGACTTTTCAATTGTTTTTTTCAGAGCTGTGGGTATGCTTTGGCTTATATCAAAATACACAATACATCCTTTGCTGAAGTTGTGTCTGTGGATGCACATACATATTGTGGTGTCTAACTGGCTGATCCGTGCCCATGCAACTCCTAATTTCAGTCCAGCAGATGCACACATGCATTTTCATCAGCCAGTCTTGGTGATTTCCCCAAAAACAACATATGCCGAGGAATAACAAAATTAGAAATTGCTGATTCCCAGTGTTGACATCACCCTACTTCAATTGTTTGCCTTTTAGACAAAATAATCTTCTTCCTCTAGGGTTTTGCCTGCTTTGGAGTTTGGTGCTAATCAGTAGAAACTCAATGTTTGCTGGTTTAGTTCCACCACAAAATTAGCGTACAATTCGAAAACAGATCAGCTGGCGAATTAGTGAGAAAAGAAATGTATTTTAAAGGCCTGGCTTTTGAGATGGGCAACAATTTGTCATAGACTCTTAGATCCTTCATTTTCCCCTGTATTTTTATTACCAGAGCAGGATCAACTTCCTTCCACAGATCCGCATCACTCATCACTGCAATCTGGTGTATTTGCTATGTGTGGTACTCCTTGATGGAGTACTATGGTATCATCTAAATTAATTCAGCCCTGCTTCATTTTATTTAAAGCCCCCAGTTGGCCTTACTCTAACTTGTATTTTTGCATGGTAATCTAATGATGGCATGGGCAGTGAAGCAGGAGTTGGTCAGATGAACTAAATACTTTTTTCTTTTAAATGTCTTTTTGAAACCAATGAAATACACGTTATGTGTATTTCACACTTCTACAACTCACAGAGAGGCTTCCCTGTCACCTCATGGCTCTGCTGACCCCATCATCTCAGGATTAGTATCATGTATCAGCTTGCACATGTAGGGTTCCTGTGCAAGGTTCCTGACTCTCTGTGCTGTTCTTTGTAGACTTCTTAATGCCATTCCACAAGGCAGTGAGACTGTTCACATCAGTAAGGCAAGAAACTGCTTTTTTCACTGTTAGAACTATGCCAACTGTCTGACACATAGGTGTGTTATCTATCCCACATTCCTGAAAGCTGATGAGTTCCTATCAAGTCAAAGAAATTTCCTAGCCTTTTGTTGGATTTAACTTCTGGTCCTCTCCACACTTATCAGGTGTCAGAAATAAGGCATTTGTTATAGATTAAAATCCTTCAAAAATGAAGTTTCTTCTTCAGAATCTTCCTCTGCTAGTCCCCTAGGACCCAGCTGCATTATTGAGTTTAATATAAGTAGGTTTAATTTTTCAGACCTGAAGATAGATAACACATAGGAAGAAGCTGTCACTTTCCTGTTAAAAGATCTTTGGGTTTCTCAGGGTTTTTTTTTCCTATTCTTTTGGTATCATTTTAAAAACACTCAGTTTTTATTTCCTTGGCAAAGTCTGTGCTGGAAGGCATTTCCAACATGCTGATTACTCTTGAGGGCTTTGAAGGATGTTCCTTTATCCAGTACTGTGTGAACTCATAGCTTATACCACCTACATTTTGTTTTTGTTCTTTGAACATAACTGGGTGGATGAGTGGCCATCAGGATGGTTGGGTTAGGTAACATCAGTTTCTGTGGACAGTGAGAAAACTGGAAATAGATCCACTGCATTTGATTCTCCAGGGAAGTAACCTGGCTTCTGCCTGCAGAGCCATTGACTGAAAGGGATCTTGTGGACATGACGAGACCAGGGCCCGAGTTCAGCCCCAGAGTGATGGTGAAGAGCTCAGCAGCTCTTCCTGTGCATCCCAGCTGGACAGCAACACCACTTCTAAAACAAATGTGGGAAGGAACTTTTATTTTCTCTGAAACCCACACTTCATCCAGGATGTGCCCAGAGCACAAACAGAAGCTGCAAACAAGCATTTTCGTATCTCCTTCTCCAATCTTGGCACACCCCCAGGTTGAACAATAGCCACTGGATTGTCTATTTTCTGGATAAAGGGAAGTAATGGGAGTCAATTTGCACAGAGTTACTCCTTGTAGATCAAGGACAATTCTGTAATAAGAAGAGGATATTTTCAAGGAAATCCCAAGGAATAAAAAGCTATGTGCCATGGTTCTTTCTCTGGGAGCATCAGCTCCCTGTGCCCAGCATACATTCATATGAGCAGAACCAAAAGAGCTGAGTCCCTGGGCTCACACTGCACCAAAGTGGAGGACTATTTATTTCTTCTTTGGGATTTTGAGAACTGCTCTTTTCCAACAACTGGGAACACCACAGACCCTAATGTGTATATCTGAGAGCAGGGAAAAGGTGTAGATTGTCTGAAAGGGAGGGGGGGAAAAAGAAAAAAAAAAAAGAAAGAAACCCTGATAACACCAAATTTTAAAAATCAGGAATTCAAGCATAGCAGAGAGTTTTCACTACTGCATCTGTCCTGCTGGCACAGGAACTGGGCCAGAGACCTGCATAGCTGATTCTGCCACTACTCCTACCCACAGGATTTTAAGGGAATGATGGAGCTAAGATGGGACTTGGTAAGCCTGGACAAGATTTGTCTTCTCAATCTGATATTTTAAAATGCCATTGGGGTGACCGATGACTTTTTTTTTCTCTTCTTTCCTCCTCATTGTGCAAACAACTTAGGTATGCAGCAGAAAAAGCTATTGGCATGTGTTTCTGGGGAAATGAAGCCCTAGGGCTGCCAAGAGGGTTTGGGATATGTGTAGGAGCAGGGCAGGCAGTGAGGCTGGTCCCAGCTGCCAGCCTGGAAAGCACTGGGATGCCATAGCGGGCAGGAGCAGGGATGCTGGAGCAGGCAGGATAGGGGATGCCGGAGTGGACAGCATAAGGGATGCAGGAGTGGCAGGACCGGGGATGCTGGTCCACACGGTGTGCGTGCTCAGGACTGGCCTGGACGTCAGCGGGGAGGGGAGGGGGAGCCCGGGCCGGCTCTGCCGCCGTTGCTGAGGCAGCAGGAGCCGCAGCAGCATCCCCGAGAGCCGGGCTGGCAAACTCCTCCTCCCTCCCGCTCTCATCCCCGTTCTCCCCGCTTCCTTTGCAAAGATGGCAACCGAGGGGCTGCACGAAAACGAGACCCTGGCATCGCTGAAGAGCGAGGCCGAGAGCCTGAAGGGCAAGCTGGAGGAGGAGCGGGCCAAGCTGCACGACGTGGAGCGTGAGTGGGGCGCGGGCGGCGGGGCGGCCGCAGGGCCGGGAGCGGGGCCGGGCCTGGCCGGGAGCGGGGCCGGGGGGCCGGGCCGGAGCGGGAGCGGGAGCGCTGCCCTGGGCCGGACACCGCCGTGCCCAGAGCCGGACACCGCCGTGCTCAGGGCCGGACACCGCCGTGCCCAGGGCCGGACACCGCCGTGCTCAGAGCCGGACACCGCCGTGCCCAGGGCCGGACACCGCCGTGCTCAGGGCCGGACACCGCCGTGCCCAGGGCCGGACACCGCCGTGCTCAGGGCCGGACACCGCCGTGCCCAGAGCCGGACACCGCCGTGCCCTGGGCCGGACACCGCCGTGCTCGCCCGTGGGTCTCGGGTGCGGGCAGGGCCCCGCACATCCCCGGCCACACGGCGCTCCGGCCCGGCCCGGCCCGGCGGGGACGCTGAAACACCCTGGGTACTGACCGGGATTCCCCCCGGCGTTTGGATGTAGTGTCAGGAGCCAGGATGAGCCCCAGCCATGTGGAAGTTGATGAGAATTTGCTCTAATGAGGCCGGGATTTCACCCGAGCTGTGGAGGGGCTTTAAAAAGGAGCATTGTTTCCAAAAACAGCTCCTCTGCCCCCCTTCCGCCAGGGAAACAAGTTGCAGGGATGCAGTGCTGATTCAGAGGTGTGGGTGAGTCAGTGCTGGAGCTGTCAATGTGTAACTCACCGTTCCCAGCCGCAGCTCCAGGATCCAGGGATAACCCAGCAGAACTGATGGACAGACCTCAGCCTGGCCCTCCCCCCATCCGCTTCCCCATTCAGGAAAAAGAAGCTCACCTTACATTAATGGAGCTTTTCAAATAGGTACTCACAAGTTCTGAGATATAAGAAAATCCTTTTATTATCACTGTTTCATTTTATAATTACAGTGCTACATTGTACAGGTTTTTTTTGTGTTGTTTTCTTTTTTGATTTTGGTGGAGGTTTTTTTTTTTTTTTTTAGAAAAACATTTATGTTACTCTTTCAGTCTGAAATCATGTAGCTCACCTATTAGAAATATTAGCGGGTCATTAAAACTTTTCTTCCCTGTGTTTTGATGCTTTAAGCATTGAAAAGAAATCTGAGCTTGTATCCAGTGACTTAGTGCATAGTGTTTTTAAGAATGAGGGACTGAAAAACACTTTTGATTTTCCGGTTGGGAAGGGTTACAACAAAATTATATGTATTCTGGAATAATTAGAGCGTTTGCTTGTCCAGGTTAGACAATCATGTTAAATGAATGTCCTGTTAATTAGAATTGTTAAACAGAGATGTCCTCATTACAGAAAGATTACCATAAATCGTCATATTCCTATAGTATAATTTCTGTATCAGAAGTGGTGGAGTCTTGGCTTAACAGACCTATTAAGCATATTTTTAAACCCATTTTTGCTCACAGAGTTTTACCTATGATTGCAGTGATATTGTAACTGAGAGTGCTATTGATAGTTATGGGATATTCTTTGTTACATATAAAATCAGTAAATTTCCTTGAAAAGATGTGTTTGCAAAGCCATTACAGCATTTCTAAGACAAAAAGTGTTAGGCTGCTGTAGAACAATGCTCCCTTATGATATTTTATATCATTGATTATGTATCATATTATTCCCAAGTACTGTTTCTGAAGAGTTTGTTAGTTTCAAAATAAGGCATAATTTCTGATTTCTGCTTGGTTGGTTGGTTTGGGGTTTTTTTTCCCTAATCTAAATCTGCATTTTTTTGCTTGGATCATGATTTTCCCTCTGTGGTTCTCAAAACAAATAGATGGCTGCAATAGGATTGCCCTTATTTGTTCAGTTGGTTCTGAACAGCAGCTCTCAAAAATGTGCACAGAAAAAGGAAATGCCAAACATGCATTTGATTTGCAGTCTTGTAATTTTAAGGAGTCAATTCAAGAGCAAAAAATTTTAGGTGTAGACAAAAATTTGTTCTTTGTGTGTGTGATCCATTAATTTTTAAGGCCAGAGAGACCATTAGACCCATCACAGAAAAGATCAAAGGCCCAAGAGTATGTGCATCAATTCCACACCTCCTGTTCAGGCCAAACAATATTTTTAAGAAAAACAGGCAGTTTTATCAGGACCTCTGTAAAGCTACTCTAGCTATTTACTGGCTTTAGCTGATCTACTTGTCTGAGTGCATGATTTTCGACTATCTTTGAACAATATCAGTGAATGCTTAAAAATAACTCTGACTCTCAAACCTGTGCTAGGCAGGAGCAGGGTTATTATGGCTGTGGTTGGAGATAAGCGTCCTCAGAGAATCAGTGAGGCTAAACCAGACAATTTCACAGAGTCTCATCTGTGTGGACATAATGGAAACAGTTTGTCCATTGTCTGTGAAACATTTGTTTTTTCAGATATATTCTGGACACAAGCATCTTTCCAGCTGCCATAATCACCTCCTGTCCTGTGTTTTCATGTCTTTGATTGGATCATTTGGCACGTTTCTCTGGGCAGTAGTAGGGGGAATGTATCTTTTCCTTAGTGGGTTTATATGGTACTTTCCCATAAACTTGCTTCTGATTTATGGACAAATCATGGGGAATGGTGGACAGCACTTGTCCCCTGGCTTGGGGAGACTGGTTGAGCAGAGATTTCAGCTGAGAGCATTATTCTGGCACAGCCTGGGGGGGCTGGTGACTTTGAAATACAACTCTTGAAAAGGCAATCCACTAGAAATCAGTTTCTGCCTTGGGCAGAAATTGCTTCACTGACCCTGTGCCAGGAAATGATCTGTAAGTTCAGGATGCCTGCTCTCTCACTGTCACAGTCCTTCCCAGCCCATGAGCTTTCTTGAAGCCCCAGAAAAGTGGTGAAGGGTGAAGTAGCAAGGCAGCTCCAAAGCACCACCTGCCATGGGGGATGTGGAGCTCAGTCTCCAGCAGGGCAGTGTAAAGCTCAAGATTTCCTCTATCAGCTCATTAAAGCATGTGAGCTTCTCCATTTATTTCAGAAATTTGAATCAAGCATTGTCCCCACAGCCAACAGCAGCTGTATCATCTTAGGTTTTGGCATGGACAGCCACACAACACAGGAAGTGCTGGATCCTATCTACGCTTCTCTAGACAGAGTAATTTTTAATTCTGGTGCCAAGTCTCCAGCCTCAGAATCTCTACTCTGCTGTGGGACTTGAGTAAGTCTCATTCTCCCCTCTGTGTGAAGAGTTGCCCCTGGGTGCCAAGATATGTCATGGCTCCACTCAGCTCCACACTGGATGAACATGCTGGAGCAGGGCAAGTAGATTTCCTTAGATGACCCTTTCTTCCAGACATTTACAGGTGAAGCATCAGGGTTATATGAGACACCTTTTAGTTGTGTCAGCTGCATGAATTTTATGTCAAAGTCAGTTTGCACAAAAGAAATGTAAATTTCTTGTGTTTTTAAGAATATCAGCTGAAAGTACTGCTGTTAAATGAGGTACAAAAGAATTGACTCCTTCTCTAGAGTGTGCTGCTCAGGGAAGTTGCTTGCCTGCCCTATATTTCCCTCTTCTGTAGAAGGGACATCGCACCTTGAGATGTCCGTAGTTGTTGCTGAAAAGTTGGGCAGTGCACTCTCACAGCAAATGTCCAGCTTCCTGCTCACTCAGAGCTGTGTCCTGGCCCTTGCTGCTCCTGGCCACCAGAAGGGATGGCACACAGCAGAGTCACCAGTGCCAGTGGCAAGTACCTATATCCCACTGCAGCACCACAGTGCTGAGAGCCAACTGCAGCTGGGATTCACATCCAGGACAACGGTTTGTCCATCTTCAGGCCTGAGGATTTCCCAGTAAAGCGGGGAAAGAGGGTAATCTGTTTTCCAGTTATACTTGGGTGGGATGGTCTGCAAGAGCTTCAGCTGCTACATCCCTGGAATTCAGCCTTGAGTGAATTCATCCTTGTCTTTATCTGGTGAATATGTTCCTATACCACCCACCTTGGTGTTAGCCACCTGCCAGCTCTGAAGCATTGGCTTGCGCCAAACCTCAGGACTCAAACTTCATGGATTAATCCCTCCAGGGCATTACTTGTAAACAGATATTTTCCAGAGCAGAGCTTTGATGAAGGGCTCTCTAACCATCAGCTGTTTGCAGTTCATCAGGTGGCAGAGCGTGTGGAGGCTCTGGGACAGTTTGTGATGAAGACGAGGAGGACCTTGAAGGGCCATGGAAACAAAGTTCTCTGCATGGACTGGTGCAAGGACAAGAGAAGAATTGTGAGCTCTTCCCAGGTATGCTGTTGGGCAGATGTGTTTTTAAGGTGCTGTTGAGCACTATACAAATCTTCTGGCTGTGCTGTGTGCCTCTCCAAGCAGATGATATCTGGGATTATTGTAAATGTTTTCAAGATGCCCTGAAAGAAGTTCATTGGCAATGTATTTGTTCAGGGAGTGTAAATCTAACCTTTGAATCATTAGTACACCTCTTGTAGCTAATAACTTAACTATTTCCTGTCCAGTCATACACAGATTTTCCCATATTCCCTCCTTCAATAAAAAAAAAAACCTCATGTGAGGCTACATCTATTTCCTTGTTCTTTACAGATTAAATACTTAGCAAAAGTTTCAGGTTATGCGTTCAGAGAAAATATCAGGAAAAGAGAAGAAATATTGATTATTTTAGAGATTTCTGTGCACAGAAATTTCTTCTGCAGTCTGTATGATTGATATGACCTTGAAAGCCTCAGACATCCTGCCAAAATTACTGCATTTAGTTGGGCATTTTGAGAAACAGTCCTAACACCTGCTCAAGACCAGTCTCATAAGCTGGAGGAGGTAATGAGATAATTGCTTTCTAGATCCCCTGGTTCGTCCTGAGCCCGGTATGGCAGTGAGTGAGCTTGTTGCATCTCACAGCTGTTCATTGACCTACATGAAATCTGTCAGGGGTCTCACTTGAGGGATAAAAATAGGCTATCTGCATTGCAAGCCACCTTCACTTACTGTGAGTTTTTACCATTCATGGTGATTTCAACAAAGAGAATAATTTAAATGTTTAATGTCACATTTTTTAAAGTGGTTAAAATGTTAGTGTGTTGATCAGAAAACTGAACAAACATGTTGAAATGCATTTTTTGCTTTATTATAAGAACTGTGTAAGTCCAGGTACAGAAGCAGTTGTTTCTCAGTAATAAACATTTCACTTTCATGATACAGGGAAGATAACAATATTATGTGCATAAGGCAAAGTAGATGGCATGAGTGTAGCTGGTGTATACCAAGTGATTGTGCTGTTCTCTGTACAAAATTCTATGATGGCTATTTAGCTGGTTATATGATGGATAATTGAAGGTTAAGTAAGTGTAGTGACAAGTAAAGGGAAAAGCAGGATCAGCTGGAAAGTGAAGATGAATAAACAGTGTAATATCCATAAACAGTCCAGTGAGGCAAATGAGGGATTAGAGGTGGCAGGTTCCTGAGGAGATGGCCTGTCCATGGCATGTGCTGTGGGTAAGAGGAGTACTCATGAAGCCATTAAGAAGGAAGAGAAAAAAACCTGAAAAATAAAATTGGTCTTTTTATCAAACATGAGTCATCTCAGTGAGGAGGAGATTGCTTCTCATGTGGTAGATACTGAGAAGGGTCTCCTCAGTGCTTCACTGTGACCACTGTGCTGTTAAGATGGAGACAAAAGGATGTAACAGACTGGGGAGAGGGAATGGGCAGCAGAATTTTCTTCAGGCTGGGAAGCAGGCTTGCAGCCATGCCTCTGGAAGGCCTCAGTTTCTTTTTCTCTGTGCTTTCCTTTAGGATGGGAAGGTGATCGTGTGGGATTCCTTCACTACCAACAAAGTAAGTGAAACTTCAGCTAAATTCTGTGCCTAGGGCAAATGACAGTGGGATGAGGTAAAGGCTCATGGGTATCACTGGAGGCAGTGGGATAATGGGATAAAATGCAGACTTGAACTACCACCCCAAAAAAAGGAGCCCAGGGCAAGTCACATCCCTTGACCTGTTTCTGAGCCAAGTCCCTATCAAGGCACTGGGGTTTGTCAGGGTCTCCAGTGGGAGGCTCTGATCCAGCCTCTTTGCTCACAAGGGAGGCAAAGCCCAGCCAGCAAAACAGGGGAACTTTTCCTGAGCACCCCTGTACCAGTGTGTGACCACTGGGGATCTTCAGCTGTGGTGTTCCCTGTGAAATGGTGTCACTGCTCCTCCAAGGCCTGTCTGGGCTGCCCTGTGGCAGCCTGTGCCACACAGATGAGGAAAAATTACTTGTTTTTAACTCACTTTTAAATGTGCAGGAGTGGGGACCTCTCACAGCACTGGATAAACCAATAAAACATGCTCTGTGATCAGTTCAGGGCTCGTGAATAAGGTGGAAGGTGTCAGAGAAGGACTGGCCGTCCTCCTGCTGCTCTGCTGCGTTCTGCAGTTAGGGTTGTTGACTTACATGTGAGTTGTGGGGGAAACATCTGTGCCTTGCACAGACCCTAAGGATGTCCCACAGAAACACTGAACTTGCTATTCCCACTGTTTTCCTTGGATGAGAGAAGGAGTGAGGTCCCAGTCTAAAGGGATGCTGTGTTTCAGGAGCACGCTGTGACGATGCCGTGTACCTGGGTGATGGCGTGTGCCTATGCTCCATCCGGATGTGCCATTGCTTGTGGGTAAGTTCCCAGTTGCCACAGCAGCTTACACAGAGAAGCTGGATTTGTTGCAGTGTGCTGGTGGCTTCCAAAGCTGGCAGATAGAAGTTTGCATGCCATGATTGTAGGTGGAAGGTCTACATGCAGTGCCTCTGATTCGATTTCAATAATGGCTTGTACATATTATCTCCACTGACTTCAGTGCAATAACATTTGTTGTGTAAGCATGGAAAATAATCCTATTTTAGCATTTATATAATGGGTTAGGAATTCTACATGTATACAACTTCCATTTTCTAGTGTGGTTTTCTATGTTGGATATATTTTCTAAGGGAAAGAGGTTTTCTTGTGTTCTTGCTTTGCACTCATTTTTTTATGACTTAGAGGTTCATCAGTAATGATTACCATTATGTGAATAGATCTTGCCAAGATGAGATGGGGAGAAGTAACCCCATCCTTAATAATCTTCTACAAGTTTTCTGAGGGCTCCGGTTTGGAAAAAAAAGTTTATATCAGGGAAAAAACAGAGAGATGAAATGTTGGCAAAGCATCTTGTAAGAAGGGACTGGAATCAGACAGACAAAGCAAGCTTGGGTTGAGAGAAAGGAACAAAGGGAGACTTCAGTGTCCAAGCTTGCAAGTCTAGAAAGCAGCAGACTGAGACAGAGAATCAGGCTCTGTACTTGTGTGAGGAAAGGAGTCTGGAGACTGTGTTTTTGACTGGAACCCGAAAAATGGCAAGCAAGCTCTATCTTTAAACTTGTAGCAGAGACAGGGAGTGCATGTATACATTGCACCTAATTCTGTATTTCTGTTGTGCTGTCAGTTAAGTGCCATGCACATAATGTAAGGCACAGAACCAGCAACTGGTGGTGTGCCAGGATCCCAGGGACCAGGGCATGACCAATTTACCAAGGCTCTAGGAAAGGGTCAGATTCAAGTTCTACCCCATAGAAATGAGTCCTGGGTCTGACACAGCTTAACTGGTACAGCTGTCCAGGAGGAGGACAGCAGCTACAGAGGTCAGTGCTTCTGCTGCCTTTTTTCCAAACTCTTCTAGAAGTTTTGTCTTCACATCTCCTGTTTGCTATGCTGCCTTTTCTGTAGGAGCTAGGTCCCATTTGTTAGGGTAGGTGTATAATGATGCTGAAATCCCGATCCTTGCAATGACAGATGTCAGCAAAAAAGCAGCAGTTTGGCTGTATGTGAAACATTAACCCTGAGGTGGCTGCTGTCACCTCCCAGTTTATACTTTCGTGAGGTTTCATTCAGTGCCATTTATAAACTCGATAAGGGTGAAAAATACTGAGGTGCAGCTGTTCAAGTTCTGTAAAGCAGCCAGGCTGGTGAGGCAGCTGGGGCTTCCCTGCACAGGGAGATCCCACACAGCACAATACAGGGAAGTCGGTACTTGTAAGGCTTTGGCAGCACAGCACTGACAGGTGGTGTCCTTATCACCACTCGCCTTTTGTCGTTGCAGTTTTAACCAGTTTTCCTCTCTCTGTTACTGCTATTATTACTCTCTTTAGTGGCCTGGACAACAAGTGTTCTGTGTACCCTCTCACATTTGAAAAAAATGAAAATATGGCTGCAAAGAAGAAATCTGTTGCAATGCACACGAACTACTTGTCTGCCTGCAGCTTCACTAACTCAGACATGCAGGTAAATGCGTTCCCTGCTCACCATCGCCTAACCTGAGCTCCACTTGGGTGCAGTACACATGTCCTGCCTTGCTCCTGGGGCACCCAGGGCCATGTCCTGCCCCCAGTAGGGGCTGCTGGAACACCCTCACAGGGGGCAGTGAAGGTGCTGCAAAAGCTGCTGGCAGGAAATACTTGTCGCAGCCTGTGGCCAGGCTGTCCCTGCAAAGGTCTGTGGTTTCTGCAGAGGGAGCTCTCTGGTACCTGTATGTTCTCTGCTCCCTAGTTGTGCTTTTAGGAGCCCAGACTACTGCAAATAGTTAAAACCACAGTTCAGCCAGGACTGGGTTGGGTGCTGTGCTGATGGTGACTGTGTTGTTTGCCTGCTTTGTCCCGGACATCCGACAAAATTTGCTTTTGCTTTCATTCTAAGTATTTTTTATTTGTACCAAGTGGTACAATTGAGCTTGAAGATTGCCCCACAGGGCCATACCTGTTGTCTGTACAGGTGCTACTGTGTTCCCTCGAGGAAAAGGAGTGATGCTGTTCCCATCTCACAGGCAGTGGGGTGGAGCACAGAGGCCCACAGTGGGAGGTGGTGGCAAAGCCAGAAACTGAGTGCAGATCTTCTGAGACCAAGCCAGCCTTCCTGTCTATTGAATTTTTCAAAGATCTCTTTCTCTAGGAACACAGAAAATTGTAAAAGGAGCCAGGATAATCCCCTTGTCCTCTCTGGTATCTGAATTTAATTAAAGCTCTTCTCAGTGCAGCTCTGCAGCAAAATAAGTGGCAGAATGGAGCATTTTTATTGCTCTTAATGTCAATAGAGCTGCCAGAAAGGGAATACCATGTCCCCTTCTTCCAGATATTTGGAGCTCTACTGAAGGAAATATCAGCTCTCATTGCTTCTATTTCAGGACATGTGAAGCCAAGAGTATGTTGTTGTTTGTCACTCTCTGGTTTCTGTAATGACTCTGAGGTGCTAATTTAAGTCCATTGCCATGGAAACAAGTGGTGGAGGTACCCAGCACTCAGGCTTGCTTAGCCCTGACCTTCCTGTGCAGGAGCCGTGTGGAATCAGAGCAGTCTAAATTAAGTGGAATGTTTTTGATGAGATATAACCCCAGTTTTCTCTTTTCTTATCCATACCTAAATGCTTTGAGATTAAATCAAATGGCAGGAAAAATAGCTATCTATTTTTCATAATAAAAAGGAAAGGAAAGGAGAGTTGAGTCTTTTTTTTCCATATTAAATACAGCAAACTTCATTGATATTGAAGGTCACGTGTTGTTGCTATTATAACAATATTGTTGCTATTATATCAATTGTTAACCATTGGTAACTATTATTAAGTCACATCACCATGAATTAAAGTGCTTTATATTTAGGGAGTCAGAAATTTTTCTGAAGTCTTTATAAAGAAGTTTTATTGTGATTGCTAGGCTTGTAAGTGATTATTTATGGCACTGCATGTTATTGTTCAAAACAAATACAAGCAACAGGTTGGCCAAGCTTCTCTTAGGACACTGTTATGTAGCAGATCCTAGAGAATCCCAGATTTCTTATCTTTTTTTCATTTACATAAAGGCCTCAGAATTAAAACTATTCAGAATTAAAACTATTCAGTAACTCTGAGTGTGCGGAGTGCAACAAGTGCATTGTGCAGGAGCTTTCCCAGCTGTGTGCAGAGCAGCTCTGCTCTCCCAGTTTGCATCCAGAGGGATGTGGTGCTATCCTGGAGCAGTTTCAGCATGAGGTGGAGGTGTGCCCCAGCCCAGTATCCCCACAGCTGCCCCTGCTAGGTGCTGCCAGGGCTGCAGCTCTACCCTGGCTTGCTGTCTTAAACTACAGCTCAGTTTTCCCACAGAGGTGTGGAAGTCTGAGTAGGAGTTTAGGGTTTGATGTGCTCATGTGCTTCAGGCAGTGCAATGGAAAGAGACGAGATCTGGGGGTGGTTCCTCGTGGGTTAGAGGAGAGTCACTCCCAGGCTGTGTAGGTGCTGAAAAAGGGGGGTCCCACACTTGCTGCTCATCATGTTCCCGTGTGGGCCCTGAGCTGCGGGGCTGGGTGACCCACGCATCTTGTTCTCAGTGCCCCAGACCAGTCTTGCTTGAGAGAGCCTCCCCTGCCTCAGTGAGCAGAAAGCCAGGGAGCCTCACTTCCAAAATTAGGTATCTGCAGCTCTGTGGTATGATAATGCTCCCCACGTGACAATGCTCCATGTGTATTAATAGCAACAGTTAATTGGGATCTCAAGGGTTTGCATAGGACAGGCAGCCATGCTTCCAAGTGTGGCATGGCTGAGGAGCAGCCTTGAAGTTGAGTCAATAACATTTAACTTTAAGGATTAACTGGAGCTCTGGGTTACCAACAGACCCTCCCCTTACATCTTTAGCCACTCCTGTTCCCTTAGACAGTGTTACAAGAGCAAATCCTCAGAGCTGCAAGTCTTCATTCCTCAGCCAAGTACAAATATTCCCCAGAACAGGGAAGTTCATTGATCCAGGCTCAAAAGCTGGCCATGAAGACAAGTCAGGACTTTCTTCTGCTATTATCATCTGAGAGCATAAGCATCTCTCTGCTGCAGGATTCAGAACAGTCTGTTCTGCAGCTTTGCAGACCTCTGTTTACGGGAAGAATTTTTGGAGCATCTGTCAAACATGTTCAGTGTTTAACCTTTATGCTACTCTGTGAATGGTTTTGTGACAGTGTGATCATTTTCTTCTTGAAGAGAATTTTGTTTTTAACTTGTAGCTGCCCACTGGGATCACTTGAGTTTCCTCACCAGCCATGAGAAAAGCCCGTGTATAAAACTGTGAGCCCTCCTACGTTCACCCTTGCTTCCTTCCACACCAGTGCACAGGGACTCTTTCAACCTACAGAATTTGTGATTGCATAACAGTTTCAGGTGCCAAGGGGAAATTTTTAACAATTGAGCATCATCAGGATTTAGCCACAATAACAAGCTCTGATCACATGTGCTTTCTACAAGTACTGTAGCAGATGGGAAGCCATGAGCTATATTCAGTCAGTGTATGTTCAAGCCCTTTTACACACAAATGGTTTAGGACAAGTGAGAACTGATGGACTTATCAAACAACTGTCTAGACAGGCTTACTTCCCTTTCAGAAAATCCATGTCTTAAGCCAAATTGATTTGGTTTAACCTGACTATTCCAAGCAGAAAGAAAAAAAATTGGAGTGTTAAACAGGTATACTTACCTCCAAGAGTTCTTCCATTTACCTTGGTTGAATTCCAGCAGCCTAAATATGGATAGAGTGAAATACAGGGTCAGACAGGAATACCAGTATTGATCTGCCTCCTTTTTAGACACTAGGAAAATGCCAGCAGATTCTTACTGCTGTCAGTTGTGCAAACCCCGCCACACAAAAGGGACCATTATTGAAACATTGTGTAGGTATGGTAGTGTCCATACAGCTCTCCTTTCAACACTTCCTTTGGTCCTTAAAAATAAAAACCGTAAGCTGTACTGAGGTTCACATTGGGCTTATGGCTTTGATTTATTGCATAGTATTTCATTAAATTAAAGCTGTTCTTTGGTATATGTGTAGGATGTCAGTTGTTTCTTTGTCATTTCTGAAGGACTGATTCTTGTATAACTCTTCTTCCAATATCCTATAGATCCTGACAGCAAGTGGAGATGGAACTTGTGCTTTATGGGATGTTGAGAGTGGGCAACTTCTACAGAGTTTCCATGGTCATGGAGCTGATGTCCTGTGCCTGGACCTGGCTCCTTCTGAAACAGGAAACACGTTTGTGTCTGGGGTAAGCAGGAGCTTTCTGTCATAATATAAAACTAAGGAATATGGAAGTGAAAAGGCAACAAAGTAAGAGGCTCACAATGTTATTGAGAGAGTGCTGGAGTATATGTTGGATGCCCCAGTGCAATCCACTCATTGCAAGCGCATTTTCCAAGCTGGAGCAAATTAAACCCCTGACTGTGGGGTCAAACCCACCCAGCCAGTCTGACTGCAGTTCTGCTTACTTAGCAAGTTCCGCCCCACATCAAAGCAATCTGACTCAAGATCAAAACAACGCCTCTGCTGGGAAGGGGAAGTCTCAGAGTTAGAGCGGTGGGTTCCTACCACAGTAGAGGTGTGAGTCCCTGTGGGTGGGAGCCTGGAAGAGCAGAGGACTTCCCACACTTTGCTCCTTCCCTGTGCCCAGCTCTCTGGAGCCAGATGGGGTGTGACAGGCATCAGGTTGTACTCAGGGCATCCAAATGGGGTTGCAAACAATGTGTATGCCACTGTGTCCCAAGAGTTAAGGGCCAGCTTGGACACCGGCTAACCCCTCATGCAAGTTGGAGCAGGGAGATGAGGTGTGGCCACATCTTCAGCTGTTGTGCCTTCCAGTGGTACCAGAGGCATGTAAAGCCCCTTCATCATCTGAGCACTCTGCTCCCTGTCCTGGCACAGAGGAGCACACAAACCTCACTGGGGCGGCAGGACTGGACTGGCCTGGGAAAGCACCCAGGGCATCTTCCAGATCATGTCCTACTCCTGAGGGATCGTTGTTCCCAGGCAGCTGAGCCATTAGCACACAGCCTGGCAGTGAGGCAGGCTGGGCTTAAAGGTGGGTGAGATGGGGCTCAAGGTGACCTTAGTCTTTCCCACATCAGAAAGTAAGTGTTCAGATGAGAGCTGGCAGGATCTGAGAGGCTGGTTGCTACTGGTAACTTTGCTGAAGGTACCAGTAACTTTGCTGGTTTCTGAGCCCCACCAGCACTGGCCCATGGTTGATCCTGTATTTGGTGATGGAAATAGCCCTTGTGCCAGAGGGTGCCAACCATGGGTTAGGAGTGCTTGGAGTCATGGTCTTATCCCTACACAATAAACCTGGACCTCTTCTGTTATGACTGTTTTTATTGAATTTGGCTGGCACATCAGGAGCAGAGTCCAGCACATTGGCCCAGTTTGGCTGCTGGTAGCACAGCTGCTCTGAAGCGTGACTGAAAGCTAATTCCATCCAAGTGCATTACTTCTCTCGGGTTTTCCTGTCACCGAGCTTGCTTCCCAGAAAGGATAGATTCATTCTCCCTGGGAACAGCTCAGCTTATTATAGGGCAAGGAATCGCAAGCAGCTCTGGTACTGCTAAGAGAATATGTCATACTTGTGTTGATAGAGCAGCTTGGGCATGTCTGTGCTTACAGGCATTCACCTAATTCATCACATGCAAAACACCACTGTAGTGAAGACCTGTCCTACATCGTGTCAATGCAGGTATAGGCAGAACAGTATGAGGGTATGGTGAAGGGATGGTGGCATAGAGAGATTCCCTGAGTGCTGTGCCTGTGTGGTACAGTGACCTTGAGCTGGAACAAGCAATGTCAGTATAACACCACGTAGTCGGGGTGCTGTTACATTTAACTACTTAACTGAAAATTCCAGCCCTCCCTAGTAAGCTCAGGGCTGTGTTCCAGGCTGTTGTGCTCAGTGCCCTCTGAGCAGGGCTCCTCAGCTGGATTGAGTATCACTCAGGCCCATCTCTCTACAGGTGGTGGCTGGTTTCTCCTTCAAAATCTTAGGAGTCAAAGCACCAGCTCGTCAGATTGGTCTTGCCCCCAGACTCCCAGAGGGATCAGTAAGAACAGTGCACATGGAAGCAATATGAAGGCCTGGGCTTGGGTTATGGTAGAGCTTGAGAGGGAAATATGCTGGTTCCAAAATATGCAAAAAATCCTGTTTGGTTTCCCCAGTGCAGAAACCACAAGCTGGTGCCAAGGAGCATTACATCTTTTAAATGATGATATCTTTACTAAAAACACTAGGATTTCATTTTAACAACAGAATTTTAAAAATAGGGAGAGAAATATGTGACTTGTGAAGAGACTGTTTAATTTAACTAGTCATCATACTTGATTAAAATAAATAATTGTGGCATGGTCTGGTGGGCAGGGTGCTCTGGCTCAGCAGAAACAGCAGCCACCTAGCCTGCTCTGTCCTTTCCACACAGCCTCAGAGAGGCTGAGCCCCTGGAGTTCAGTCTGCCTGCTCCTCAGCAGGGCCAAGTTTATTAAGATATCCCATCACTCTTCAAATCAAAGTCCATGTTCTTTTTCCTGTCACTACAATTGTAACAGCAGTGAGACCTTGCAGCTAAGAGTGTGGTCCTATGGGTATGAGATGGTTCTTGCCCCAAGGACAGTGTAAATGGGCCAAGCCCCTTGCCCAAAGAATTCAGAGTGCTGAACACTAAGTGTTAAAGGATCCTTTCAAAACACAGCTTGGAAGGGCAGGTTTTAGCTTGAGGATGAGATGAAGTACTGCTATGCTGTTTTACTCATCCCAACCACACCATCAAGCATGTGGGAGCAGAGCTCTGACAGGGGTTAACCCTGCTAGGAGGCTGGGCAAAAAAACCCTCTGGATGCACTGATTTAATTTTCTCTTTCAGCATATGAAAATAATTTGTTATAAAACTTTAAATGTTGGTTATTGTTTTTTCATATCGATCATATTAAGTGGTCAGGGAACAGGTCAGTTGTGCAGCTCTATGGCATGGAGGGGCAGCAGCACAAGCAGAGCAGGGCTGTGAGCATGGGGCAGCTCCAGCTTTCATGAGGAACTCTGATCCCATCTGCAGCTGCACAGCTGAGGGTACCACTGCAGCCACTTCTGGGCTGCTTGGCTGGTAAAATCCCCTTGGAACTGTGAATTCAGAGCCTTTGAATGTAGTGGGCTTGATGACAAATATCAGGCACATGAGGGGTGAATGTCACCATTTACACAATTGCAATGATTTTTTTTTTTCCTAGGGATGTGACAAGAAAGCCATGGTTTGGGACATGCGGTCTGGTCAGTGTGTCCAGTCATTTGAAACCCATGATTCAGATATCAACAGTGTCAGGTCAGTGTGTTTCTGGGAGAGGACACGTTTGCAGTGTTGAGCAATGTGCTGATTCTATTTCTAAAGTCTGACCTCATCAAGTAATGTAATGTGTTCTGGTCTTCTTTCACTTGTGCACAGATATTATCCAAGTGGAGATGCTTTTGCCTCTGGTTCAGACGATGCCACGGTATGTTAATTCAGCAACCTAATTTAGGAAAACTCTGTTGCTTCCCAAGTCAGATTTTCCTAAAAGACTAGGTCACATCCACAGAGGACTTTTAGTGACTAAACTGGGCCTGTGACACCAAATTTGCAGAAATAATAATCCTGTAAGATAAGATATTAAATACCATATATAATGTTCTAGGGAAAAATCACATAACATTGTAGGTCACTTCTGCAAACTTCTCTATGAGAGGTGCTGTCCAAATACTCATTTCTGTGCCTGAAATTTCATGCCTAAAATTAGTTGTCTTACTGGAAGATATTTGGCTGCACATAGCTCTTGGTCACAGCATGGGAGGAATCAGCTGAAATGCTGCAGCTTGTGTCAGGAGAAGCAGCATATCCCAGAAAGTAGAGGGGCCATGGGCTCAGGGCAGAGCAGGGCAGATGTGGGTAGCTGGCCTCTGCAGCCCCAGGGTGGCCTTGGCCACAGACATCTCTGTGGGCCCTGACTCACTCTTCACTGCAGTGAGTCACTGCATCCAGGTCACCCTAGATCACAGATGGGCCCTGAATGGATCTTCCTTATCTATGAACAATCTGCTAGGAGGGGCTCTGGATGCATTGACAGGTAAATTTGATCAGCACAATGTATACAAAATGCCTTTTGCCTCCTGGTGCCCCGTTCCCCTGAGTGATGCTCAGAGCTGATGACTCTCCCTGCAGCTGGTGTGTCCCATGGGGGATCAGGCTGTGCCCCACCACTGGCCTGCAGGGCCTGAGCTGGCAGTTAAGTGTAGCATGAGAGCAGATGATGGGGAGGCACCTGGCACCTTATTTCTTCTGTTTATTCATAAACATCACACTGAGTCACCTGAGAGCAAAGACTTCAGATTAAGTACTCTGCCCTCAGAGCATGATTTGAGTCTGCTCCAATGGTAGCTAAACTCGACAGAAACATTTCTTTTGTCTTCATTGGATGTGGAGACAGTCCAAGGTTCTTTGGAATTTTATGTTTTAAAAACTGTGACTCGAAGTTATGCCTCTGGCCCTGTGGTGAGCCCAGTAGCTCTCTGCACACTTGGATTCAGTACTGTGAGCTCTTGAGATGCTGAGGGAGTGATACAGAGAAATTGTCCATCATTAAATTCCAGTGAAAACTCTCTTTTTGTGTCCAGCATCACAGGTTCTTATTAATTTGATTTTTTTTTCTTTTTAACCATTCTTGACACCCCTGACTCAAGCAGGAGAATGGGAAATTCCACCTCTGTACTTTTGACAGAGGTTTTGGCAGTTTCCATCTACCTCATTCTTTAAATGAAGAGGTTTGTTTTTGCAGTGTTACAGGGTGGTATCTGTGACCTGATTTATATACTTGGGAATTCTGAGGAACAGATAATCCTGACTGGAAGTAATCCATAAAATCAGATGTGTTCAGATGACAACATGACTGTCAGGACAGTCTGATGAAGTTACTTATCTGTGTGGAGCACTGGGAGACCTAGATTGCACATACTTGGCAGCTCCCCCTTCTCTGCAAATCAAACAGCCCCTTTTTTATGTGCAGGCTTGAATAACAGCCATTTTTCAATAGTAAAGTCTTAATATTAGCAATCCCATCTGGCCAGTGTTTGCTTAAGCTTAACTTATTGAGGAGGGGTTTCAGTTCACATGGTTTCAAAAGTGCATTTTGATTTCAGGGCTAAAAGACTGCCTTTCTGCATGGCAGTGTAGTCTGAAGTCTGGCAGTGAAGTCTGATATGTGATTTCCATATCAAACAAGCCAAATTTTGCTGGCAAATGATAAAAACAGGAAGTATAGGTTGTTAGAGGTGATTTGGAATTTTCCATGAGAAATGAAAACCAGAGATGTGCATTAAAATGTATTATTCCACTTGAATTACTTTCATGTAGGTTTTTCAAACAGAGAGGCTTCACAGAAGGGCAGGGTTTGTTTGCTATCCTGTCTTACTCAGAGCCAGGACTACCACCTAGGCTCCTCTGTGCCACATGGTCTGTGTTCTCAACAGTGACTAGAGATTTGATCCCATCTCCCAGGCTCCAGCTGTGGCTAAACTGTTGTTTAACAGATTGTCTCCACATCACCTCCCCAGCAGCAGGACACCCTGATAAGTATGAAACCACAGAGGGGAAGCAGGAGGGTGTGGAGATTCTAGTGGGTACCATGGCCCAGAGCCTGCCACTCGTGTTTCAGGCAGGAGGCTCAGAGAAGTGGCTTGAAAAAGAAAGTTCTTCTTGCAATGTATATACAAAACAGCCTTGTGTTGCTTAGATCCCTGTTAGAGGATCCCAGTTACAGCAGCCAGAAGCAGAAGGAAAGGAGGAAGCAGAAGGAAAGAAGCCAAGCAGCCGCTTCCTGTGATGTCTATTAAGCTGCACGTCCCACTCCCATGTTTTTCCAAATATTGTAGCCAATGCTTCCAGCATTTACTGAGACGTGTGTTGGTTTTCTTTTAATCCTAGTGTCGTTTATATGACCTTCGTGCAGACAGAGAAGTAGCAATTTATTCCAAAGAGAGCATCATTTTTGGAGCATCCAGTGTGGACTTCTCTCTCAGTGGTGAGACTTGAACTTTGGAGGTTATCTTGGTGGTGAGATTTGAGGGGAACTGTAAAATTTTTCAGTTTAATTTGATAAAACATTCATTATTAAAAGTTATCAAAAGTAAAAAGTGCCAAAAGAAACGTTTAATGCATGGCAGCTTCCTTTTTTTTTTTGCCTCTGTAAAAATAATTACTTATTAAATAACTAGCTGGCTATGGCTTCATTGTAGTGATGAAAAGTATTTTCCTGGCCCTACTGAAGGCAGGAAATATTTTGCCATTAACTACAGCTGGGCTAGAGTTTCACAATAATAATGAAAAACATTTCAAAGGCAACATGAAATGTAGCTAACTATTAAATGCAGTTACAAATAGTTTTTAAAAGGATAACAAATGATTAATAGTAGAAGTGTATTAGAAGGGTAATGAAGAAAGAGACATGACCACTTTTCACTACAGATCCTGGTACATAAGCTTGAGTCTTGTCTCTCCTGTCCCAGCAGAAGTGCAGAGCTTCCCAGTCACCCTGGCTGGGGGTGTGTGGGTGGTGAACTGCCCTCCTCCTGGGACTGAGGCAGACTTCTCTGTCATGGTCACAAGCACCACGGCTTGTCCCGTTGGCAGTGAATCACTTACCAACTTGTCTCTTAATCATTCAAGCATTTGTATTCAACTTCTTGTGTAAGGCCTGAGTAAAGTATTATTACTCTGCAAAGCTGTTGAAGTGCTCTTGAGTCTGTCACGATTTAAGTCATCCCCCCATCTCTAATGACTGAACATATTCTATGTAATTTAACTGAAATTTACAGTGCTTTTAAGGAATTGACTGTAATTGTTGCAGCACTGGCCAGCTCAGCAGCGGGCTGGGGTGTCCCCCGGGAGCACAGCTGGCCTGGGGGAGGCAGTGGCCACAGGGTGGGCCGGTGGCTCCTGGGCTGTCAGTGTCCTGCAGAAAGCCCCAGCTGCAGTCATGTTAAGAGCTCACTGTGTAGAATGCCATTCTCTCTGCAGGTCGCCTGCTGTTCGCGGGCTATAACGATTACACCATCAATGTCTGGGATGTGCTGAAGGGGTCCCGTGTGTCCATTCTGTTCGGACATGAGAACCGTGTCAGCACCCTGCGGGTCTCTCCCGACGGGACCGCCTTCTGCTCGGGCTCCTGGGACCACACCCTGCGAGTGAGTGCCGGGAATACCTGCTTTGTTGAGTAAAAGGGGGTGAGGAGCAAGGGCTGTTAAAGCAAGACTGCTCTAGAGAAACTAAGGAAGGTATGAAACAGTGTAAAACATGAAGAGCAAAGCCAAATAAAAATCCCCACAGGGTGCTAGCAGAAGTGCTAGGTTTGAGCTTGCTGTTGGGTTACATGATATCATTGCTGCTGATACTCTGTACCGCTGATGCGATCGCCTTTCCAATGTTAATTTAAGGTTTGATAGGAGAGTCAGGGTCATAAAGGAGTGTTCAGCCCTCTCTCTTTCTACAGATCTGGGCGTAACCTGAGAATCCTGTATGCAGAATCAAATGAAGACTGAAACCCTGGACTACAAAAACTGCATAAAAAAGCCATTCCTCAAAATCGAATATTCACTTCAGTCCGAGTGAGTGACACTCAACCCACAGATTAACACAACTAGGTAGAAAATGTAGTCTGCTTGAACACATAGCAAACATCAACTTGTAGTAAAATGAAATGGTTTAAATTTTTTTGAAACTATATTATTTTATTGGAATTAGTTTCATTATTTATAAAGGGACTTTTCTCGAAAGTCATCTGTATCACAGAATTGAGAATTTCAGTGCACATTATGTATTTATTTGCATGAGTTTAGTTCCTTTTAAAAGTAAAAGAGAAGTCCTGGTTTTATCAGGTTATAGCAAAAGGCTTTGGAAACATTCCATAGTAGCATATTGAATTTTGGTGTTGAAAAATGGAAAGAGAAACAATTCTGATACTTTATGGTGTTATGGATGACTGAACCTTGGTGGTAAGTGGAGGAGCAAAGGACCTACTGTGAAGGTACTGGCTGCTGTCATAAAAATGTATTTTTTGTACAGAAGAAAATCCCTTCAATCCCTGTTTTTTCCTACTGTCTTTTTAGATAGAAATAAGTATTTCATTCATGTTACCTGAATATAAAGAATCTAAATATATACAAACTGATAAACAGCAAAGAAGAGGGATATAAACATGATTTACATAATCATGAGGTAATACTTAACCAGTAGTTTCTTAGAAATTTTTAATTGTATCACTTGGTGAGTGAATTTTCTTTTACTTAAAGAAATACTACATGCTAAGCACTAAGGGATACTACACACTAAGCATTGAGCACCATTATACTGATGGTCAAATCTTTTCCAAGTCAGTCATAGTCATTCTATGACCATGATTCTTATTTGCATTTTGAGCAGTTCATACAACTTTGGCAAGCCAGTGTAGCTTAAATGTATGTTCAAGCAGTATATGCCCATCTTAAGGTCCTTCTGCAATGTCAGAGCAGTTGTAACTTCATGCAAATACCGGTCAAATCATACAGTCCTTACTCTCCCAGCCATCTCCCACTGCCGTGGACATGGTTTTGTCATAGTTGGAATAAAGAGTGGGTAACAGTGAGCTGTTGAAAATCTGCTGTGAGTCACAGTCCTTCCAGTGTTTGATACTGTGCTGACCAGAGCACATGAGTCCATCTGATCCAGGAGCCACTGGTTTTCAGGAGAGCAGGACAGCTGGCCACATTGCTGGCAGCACCCAGCCCTCTGTGTGAGCATGGGAATGCCATACAGGCTGGCAGGACCACCCCACACAGAAGTGATGCTCTAGGATCAAGACTGAAACATATAAAGATGAGGTACAATTAATTATAGAACCATTGTGAGATTACATCTGCATTCATACAATGAAAACTATTGGGACTAGAGTGTGTCAGCTCTGCTCATACCAACAGGTACTGAGTCTCACCTGAGCACAGGCACATGGAGAGCAGAGCTGGAGCAATGCTGGGGGCTTGCACAGCCTGGCCTTTGAAGGGCAGGTGGTGAGGTACAGCTCTCAATATATCATATGTATGATTTATATTTAGATTGGAACAAGAGAAAACAAGCTTACTGGAATGAACCTGTTTACAGGCTCACTGGTCACTGGAGTTTAATGATAACATCCTCATTCTATTTGCAAGTGGAATTTTTTTACAATTATATAAAAATCATATTAGAAACAAAGTCTCCTCATCCATGAAAACATTAGGTTCTGTGAATCCATAACCAGTTAACCCAAGACACTGACATTTATACCAGCCTCCCATCCCTCATGGAACAGGTCAGCTGTTTTCACTTGGAAAAGTCAACTCTGATGCTTTACAATATTCGTGGCAAACTATCCCTGTAACAAACTGAATGCACTATGGAAATGTCATATAGAACTCACTGTGCAATATTGAGTCAATACACTGTACACATTTGATCAAAATATTAATATTAATGTTTAGATAGTATTTATTGGCCAGATATTTGTTTCAAACATTATACATTGTGTTGATATTTATGAACAGCCTAAATACAATAAATTGTATTTTACATACTGACAACATGTATATAGTAGTTCTTCCCATTGCTTAGGTATTTGTAATGGTAGCTATTTGGTTTTCTGCTTTTTTGATATACACTTTTTGCACCACACAGTTTCTTAAATGATTTCTCCTGCAAAATTCTCGGGTAAAACCCAGATCTACCAGAAGATTGCTTCTGGAATATCTTCTGGAAATACCCAAGGTGAACCACAGCAAATGTGAGCAGCCCATGAATGTACTTGAAATGCCCTGTATTCAGAAGGCCAGAATTCAGATCGTTTTCCTGCTTGGAAGGATCCCAGCTAATGTAATGTTTTCTTCCCAGACCTTTATTGCCATACCCAGGAAAGAACTGGAAAATGCAGAGTACATGTTTTGTGGGAGCTACTTGTGTTGCAGCTGCTTGCCAGTGAAAAGCCAGGCACTGAAATTCTGCTGAGGGCCCAGGCTGTGACTTTTTGGGTAAAGCAGCTGTGCAGATCACCTGGAGGTGCAACAGTTCAGCTTTCTGCCTTGTCAGGAGAGAACGGAGCTGTGGCCAGCTGTCTCTCCACTTCAGTGTAAGTTTTACGGTCAGCCTGAAGGTGGATGGTGGAAGTGCTCGGCTTAGTTACTGTAAAAAGCACTTTCTTAATTTAGGTGCATTGTTTCACTTCCCCTCTTCTGAGGGCCCGGGGAAAGTGCTCAGCCAGCTTGTTCTGAGTGACATCAGTGCCCAAACTCACCAGATCCAGTGAGAATGAGTATGACATTGTATCTTGCGCTTCTGTTCTCACATGGAGAAATGTGGGTTTTGCACTTCAGAGCCACTGCCTTTGGGTGTGCATGGGCTTGCCACCTGTGAAAATCACCTCTTTGTTCCTGAGGTAATGGTGAAAACATGAACTAGGATGGGCCTCAACTTCCCATCAGATAAATGACACTTAGAGGAACGGGACACTGAAGTACCCATTGTGTTTTTTACTCACTAAAGGCTGTCGGGAGAGGCTTTGGGAAGCCCAGCGTTTCTGAGATTCCCCCGTTGGTATGTTAAGCTATTTGTGCCAGAAACACCTCTATTCCATAAACGTGTGCAGACAAGGGAGTTGTAGCTGGGGCCATCAGTCAGACGTCTCTGTCCTGTTAAACAAAAATGCTATATAAACAGGAAGGGTGGAAAAGGATATTGCTAGAGAAAGAGCGGCCTCTCCCTCTTGCACTCCTGCTGTGAGGAATGCAATAGGAAATTCCTGCTCCAGGATTAACAGTCATAAGGAAAAATAGTTTTAAAAGCATGTGTGTAAAGCTCTTATGAAAAGTAAAGATGTCATTCCAGCCACGGCTCTAGCACATAACCAGACTATTTCCCTGCTTCAAAACAAAACAAAAGCCAAATACGGGGATGTAGAACTAAAGTTTGCCTTAGGAGGGACTCTTAGGGCCAATCATGCCAATTCTTGATAACGATCTGAGAAATTGCAAGAAGATTGATTCCAACCACCTATTTTTAGATTTTCTGATGGGGATGTGAAATGGAGACAGCTGTATCTCAAGACAGATGGAGTGAAGCCAAGCAGTCCTGTGCTGACGCGTTAGGTACCTTGAGGCGGTTGTGGGACGGGAGGTGAGAGCGTACCGCGGTGCCAGGCAGCTGCGGCAGTGCTCTGCACAGCCGGGCTGTGTGACAGTGCGGTCACAGCCACCTCTGCCCCACGCCACCATCAGCACCTCACCTGCAAACAGCACTGAGCGGGGCGAGCTGGGTGTACCTGTGCCTGCCACCGGGCTTGAGGCGGCATTCACGGGAGTTGCGGCGGGCTGTGAAGCAGCCGGTGGTGCTCGGAGCCGCCAGGGCACAGCGGGGCTGCAGGAGATGTATCCTGCCGGGCAGCTCCGTGTGCTGTGACACGACACCCTTGGCAAGTGGTGTTCTCAGCCGCTTTACTTTACACCAGCAGTGTGAAGGGCCCGACCTTTGCATCACGAGGGTCCTAATCCTATATT
Organism: Cinclus cinclus; assembly: GCF_963662255.1. NCBI lineage: Eukaryota > Metazoa > Chordata > Aves > Passeriformes > Cinclidae > Cinclus > Cinclus cinclus. Next base: position 9,863,769 of record NC_085058.1, read on the forward strand.
TTGCCTATACGATCATCAAAAAGTAAAGGACACTGCATTCACCCCATGATCCTGGAAAACCTACATCTCCTTTGATGCAAAGAACAGAGGTTCGGGCAGGCCACTAACGAGGAACAAAAACAAAACCCAAAAGGAATTAAAACAAGTATTTGAGAGCCAGCACCCGCTAACTGAACGCGTTCCTCGGCTGCCCAGCCAGGCCCGCAGCAGTTTGCCACAGCCGCCTTTCCAGGGATGCGGACGGTCCCTCCCGACGGGAACGCGCCCGCCCGCCCCGGTTTGGCCCCGCCCCGGAGGAGGGGAGCGCCCGGGGCGGGCTGGGCCGGGCCGGGCCGGGCCGGGCGGAGGGGCCGCCCCGCCTCTTAGTCGGCGGCAGCTGCTGCTGCGGGGCCGCCGCTGTGGGCAGCCGCCATGCCGCGCTCGCTGAAGGAGGAGACGGCGCTGCTGCTGGAGGATTACTTCCAGCACCGCGGCGGCGGCGCCGCGCTGCCCCCCAGCCCCACGGCGGCCGCGCTGCGGCGGGCGGCGGCCGAGCTGGAGCGGCAGGAGCGGCCCTTCTTCCGCTCCTGCGCGCCGCTGGCGCGGGCCGAGCCGCGGGAGGCGGCCGCGCTGCTCGGAAGGGTGGCGGCGCAGCTGGAGGCCGACGGCGGCCTCAACTGGGGCCGGCTGCTGGCGCTCGTGGTGTTCGCCGGCACGCTGGCGGCCGCGCTGGCCGAGCGGGGCTGCGGCGACGGGCCGCGCTGCCTGGCCGCCCACCTGGCCGCATACCTGGCCGAGGAGCGCGGCGAGTGGCTGGAGGCGCACGGCGGATGGGTGAGCGGGGACGGGGCGGCGGGGAGCGGCCTGGGACGGGTGCCGGGACCCTCGCCCCCTTCCCGGCGAGCGCTGCAGGGCGCTCCTGGCTCCGTTCAGCGGCTCGTCCCGGAGGGAGACGTGCCCGAGTCGGTGTCGGCGATGGGCGTGCGTGGCACCCGCCACACGCGGTGTGTCCCCGGGGGCTGCCGGCCATCGCCACACGCGGTGTGTCCCCAGGGGCTGCCGGCCATCGCCACACGCGGTGTGTCCCCGGGGGCTGCCGGCCATCGCCACACGCGGTGTGTCCCCGGGGGCTGCCGGCCATCGCCACACGCGGTGTGTCCCCGGGGGCTGCCGGCCATCGCCACACGCGGTGTGTCCCCGGGCGCTGCCGGCCATCGCCACACGCGGTGTGTCCCCGGGCGCTGCCGGCCATCGCCACACGCGGTGTGTCCCCGGGGGCTGCCGGCCATCGCCACACGCGGTGTGTCCCCGGGCGCTGCCGGCCATCGCCACACGCGGTGTGTCCCCGGGGGCTGCCATCGCTACACGTGTGGGTGCGCAATGGGCCATTGGGGTGTCCCCGGGTGCCCAGTGCTGCGGCATAGCCAGCTCCCTCCCCTCCGGTGCCCGCACATGGCCCCATTGGGATGCAGCCTCCTTGTATCGCAGGAGTGATGCTGCTGGCTGAGGGAGCGAGGTTTGCCTTCCCCTCGGGTCCAGCACAGGTCCTCTCCCAGGTGTGAGCACAAACCCGTGCCAGTTCTTAAGTACATCTGTGTATTAAGGTACCCACCCTCCAGACCTGCGACTCTTTTTTTTTTTCCTGCCTGTCCTGAAGCCAGTCAGGTCGGGCCTAGGGAGGAAGGAGATGCACACTTGAAGGTACAGCTTTTAAGGCATCGCTGCAGCTCTGCTTGTGCTTCTGGACAGAACGTCAGCTATCCCACAGAACTGCTTGTTTCCTATTCCCGGTCCTAGTGGAATACTTTGTCAGTACAAATAAGCACTAAAAATAGCAAGGAAGGGAAGTAGCCACTGGTTTAGTTGACTTTTCCAGAGACCAAAATGAATTTGGTTTTCCAGTGGTCACTGGTCCATCTGGCCACACAGAACAGTGTGGTGGTTGGCTGCAGTGTACACTGTCACTTGACAAAATCAGCAAAATCATACTGCCTGTTCGCACAAATCAAAGTATAAAGAACAAAGTTCCGGAAGAAATTAAGAGTATAACTTGTTTACATAGACATCTGCGGAGCAGAGTTCAAACATGACCATCTGGAGTTGTATTGCTGCCACTTCTGATTATCACAATGATCTGGGAGAGCAGCTGCCAGCTTTGCTGTCATAGGTCAGCTCTGAGCAGTGTCCACCCGGCCCTTCCAAGAGAGTGTGTAATCAGTCCCCATCCACTGAGATGGGACTGGCTTTGGGCTCCTGTCTTGAAAGTGGAAATTTCCATATCCTGTGTTTTAGATGCTTTCTGAAACTTAAATTAGGAGGAACAATGCTGGCAACTTCCATCAGAAACTTGCCTAAAAGGGCAAAAAAACGTAATGACACAGTGAGCATCTCATTAGGAAGCATCCAGTTGTCTGGTGAACAAAGTATACAAGCAATCGAAGCCACTCCTTTCAGTTGCCTTGTGCTCTCACAAAGGTTCTCACAAAGTGTTTTTGCCTGTGCCCAAGGCAGTGGGTCTAGACTTTGGTGACTGAAGTAGAGACTTCTGCAGCTGACAGGGGCTGAGCTGGGAGCTTGAAATTGTGCTTGTTAAAGAAACCCATTGAATTGTAAGCTAAGCAACTCAGTGTCCTTTCTGTTGGTGTTGCAGGATGGCTTCTGTCGCTTCTTCGGCAGGCACGGCTCGGAGGCGGCTGAGCAGAGCAGCACCATCGGCAATGCCATCGTGGCAGCGGCGGCGGGCATCGGCATGGCAGGACTGGCTTTTCTCTTGGTGCGGTAGGCCCGCGGACGGATCTTGCCGTCAGAAAGTACTCTCAAAACTGACAGTTCACCAGATTTCACTTTATTTTCTATAGAACAGACCCCTCTAAGAAGAAGTCTATATTTTTAAACTGGCTCAGAAAACTGCCTCACCAAATCCTTGGCTATAAACTTCTTCACTCGCTACCTAGTGATGGCACAAACAAATGTGTACTAGAGCACTATCTGTGCATGTTCAAAACCTGTCGTCTCCAAACATCCTCTGGACTTTCTTTTTTGAAGGTGTAACCTAAACTTTACCATGGTTCATGTACTGTAACTTCTGACTGTTTGGTGTTATTCTAGGAAAATGTTCTGGTGGGCTTGCTACTAAACCCTCTGTTCAAGACGTCTTAATTTACATGGAGACAAGTCTCAGAACCGTGTTCATTAATGCTGTAAAGTGGTCAAACATTGACTGTGATCTAACGTGGTTTATGGCTTCAAACATGATGCACAGCACTTGTAATCAAAAGGCAACTCATTTGTTGATTTAGAGCAATTGGTGCCTGATGCAAGAAGCATTAGGGCTTAATGCAACATAAGGCTGAATTCATTACACTACAAGAAGGTAAGTATTGATACAGGACAGTAATGGCTGCAGTACTGGTTCCTACTGAAAGGAAAAGAATTTAAATATTAAACCTTAATTGGTATATTGAAATCCAGTGAAGGCTGGGATTTCTCTGGATTTCCCTTACAAAGTGAGAATTTCCATATATCTTAATATATTTTTGAAGTATTTATCATTGTATAATACTTGTAGCCATGACATCTTTATTTTTGTTTAAAACTTAATGCTGGTTCTTGTCACTCTAGTGTGTATCAAGCATTGTCTTGTTTGAGTAATATCTCACTCTGTTTTCAAAATGCTGTGTATTTCATTCAATGGTTGTACAAATTGCCTTATGTTTCTGGTAGCTTTTTAATAATGTTCCTGGGTTATTCACAATGTGTACAATTTTACTATGGTGACTTCAGAGGTGAATAAATGTTAAGTATTTTTATTTTAAAAAAGCCTTTCTGATTATTAGGTCAGATGGGTGCTGGTGCTCAGGCAGTGAGTGTTTTGGTGGTTACCTGGATGCATCAGTTTGTATTCACTGTATTTCTGGTGCTTTGACCTGAGACAAGGACTTGTGCAGCACCAGAGCAGTTTGATACCAGTCTTCAATGCAGTCATGAAGTCCAGACTGGAGCTAACACAGCCTGAGGGGAAAATCCCATCCAAGAAGTCCATCTTCACTGTCGTGACTGGAAACAACCTGGTGCTTTTGTAGGCCAAAGCTTTCCAAAGTTTACTAACATAGGTAGGTGCAGTTAGTCTCCTCCAAGAGCTCTTGCTTGTACAGATGACAGAGCTTTTGTTTCTTTGCCAAGACTTGCTGCTGCCTCTCTCACACATGCATGCTTTTTTACTGAAACTGGAGTTTCTGATACATGTTATGATGACAACTGTGCAGTGTGTAGCTGGAGTTCAACCTTCTTCGATTAGTCCTACTGAGCAGCAGTAATCTTTGAAGATGTTGGGCTTTACTCTTTGAAAAGGTGGTCTCGTGCCCCTGTCTCCAAGCTGGAGGCTCTGATGCTTGTTACAAGCTGGAAGTCTGTTGTTCAGCCTCCCTCCCTGGCTGCCTGTGGGCCCATGGCTCTGCCCTTTGAGAGGGTCCTCCTTGGTGGGAAGAGCACCCAGTGGGCAGCTGACTTCTTCTCAGGAAAGCTCAGCTTGGCAGCAAGGTCAGCATCACTGTGGCTGGCAGTGGCCACCCTGCTTCTCCTTCTGCTGGCCACTGGGCCCTGGGGCAGGCATGCAGCAGCCACAGCCTTAGGCTGGACAGAGCAGTGTTGTGCTGGCTGGCCACAGATGTGAGGACAAAAAGGGGCATTCAGGGATGGTAAGTCCCGCGGAGGCAGGAAGGAGCTGGTGGTCCTCCCCCTCATGCTGCTGGCTCTGAATAAACGGCTGCTTGTTCTCCAACTTCCAGTTCTCTAAACTCCAGCTTGCCTCCTCTCAGCAAAAGGACTGGGAGCCCATGGTGCAGGAGTGCTCAGTTCCTCTCTCAAATTCCTGCAGGGATGACTCCTGCGTGTGGCAGCTGAGTGCTCTGGGCATCTGCCTGCAGTCATCCCAGAGGCTGAAGTGCCCAAAACTTTGTCCACAGTGGGAGTGAGCTGGTTGGTCCTGGGAACTGAAAGTAGTTTCTAAAATGTGGGATGCTTAGGGGGATATATGATGAAAAGCATGGGGAATGACAGGGCAAGAAATGCTCTAAACAGAGGTCACATGTCTCTCCTGTGCCAAACAGAACAAAGATAAAGCATCTGTATCTTGATTTTCAGTGTAATCTGATCTGGCAGGCCCCACAAAAACAATAGCAGAGAGGATATTTATGCTGGCTTTTACAGTCTGCTCTGGGAAAGTGAAAAAAGCCCCCAACAAACACAGTCTGGGAATGTTCTTTAGCAAAGTCACATCAGCTTTTGGTGTAAACTTGACCCTTTCCAACATGCAGGTGCAGCTTGAAGAGCATCTACCAGTCGTTCTTGGCTTGGGAGATAGCAGGAGTGGACTTTCTAAGAGCCAGGAAAGCTGCAGTGCAGCTCTGCAGTGAGTGGCAATACTGCTGGGAGCCAAGCTGCTCTGGTCTCTGCTGGGAGCCTGTTCTCGGTCCCCTAAGAGCAGGGGGCACACCCCAGGCTGCTAGAGCCTGGCACAAGGGGGTAACTGCCTGCCTAGCCAGAGCCATGCTGCTGCTCTCTGCTGACATGGGAATGTAGGGTTCAAAGAGGAGGACTTAAATCACTGGAGCCCCATTGGTTTCAGGGCGGTTCAGACTAACTTATGTTTGCATGACTTTTAATTTTTAAAAAAAAATTATTTCAGTTTCCACCTGATGGTTTGTGTCAATGAAGTAATGTATTTCTCAATTGAAAACTGCTGCTCATCCGCTTTTCTGCCTCAGAAAAGGGAAGCAAGAAGCTGCTCTTCCTTCCTTTAAGTGCAGAAGGGAAGTAGGTGGTGTTTCAGTATAAGGCAGATTTTTGGCTCTCCAGCACTGTTGTACTTCCTGGGCCTGTGGTGGATGCAGCAGGCTCATCCTATCTGAAGATTAGCATGTGGCAGTGGCTGCAGGTTCTGCAGAGAACCCAACGAGTGCTGACAGGATCTTGCATTTGAAGGAAGAGGATAGGAGTGAAGGTGCTGTCTGGGCTCTTCCATCACCTGGGTCCTCATAGCAGTTTTGTGTCTTTGCTGCTGTGCTGTGTATGAAGACCTTTGGAGGGCTGAGGCATGGGGAAGGTGGTGTTCCCAGTTTATAGTGGTGCTCATAATGGTCTCACTGGAGCTGTCAGAGTTATCTACTAGTGCTACATCTGCTCCCTACACAGTTCCCTTCTGAAGGGGCATCCGTTGGAGCCACAGGCCAAGGTTGCAGTGCTGTTGCAGCAGCCCAGCTGCTCATTAAAGAAAAAAGCAGTTTACTCATCAGGCTTCTTAAGAGCACTGAACTAGCCAGTGGGTTTCTTTTTGACTTGGAAAAAATGAGGCACTGTTAGAGCTCAAAAGAGTGAGTTGCAGGATGGTGTTTTATGGCAGTTGGTGAGCTGCTTTGCTGTGGTATGCAAAAAATCTGGTCTGGCACGTCTCACTGGAGGAGTTGGTGCTGGTGCTGTATCCTTTTCTGACTGTGCACACTGCAGGGTGGTACCCAAGCCTGGGTAGGACAGGAGAGCCTTGTTACAAATGACTAGGCAATTGGATGGCCAACCCCCTCCCCAGAGAATCACTGGAAAGAAAAAAGGTCAAGTGCATGGCATTTATTCACATAATTTCACTTCTTGTGCTCGTTCTGTTTAGATAATGAAAACAAACTTCTGGGTTTTACTTCTGTTTCTCCAGCTGCTTTCTGTAGCAGACTTGAGGTAGGTTGTCCATTGCCAGGATAAAATGCTGTGTGGGGAGAGCAGGCACAGCTGGGAAATTACTTCTTTCAGGTTTAAAAAGTGTCAGTGTAATAATTCCTTCTTAAATTCTGCCATTATTAGGTACACTTTTAAATGTTCAAAATGTTAACAATTATCTTGTCACTAACTGAAGTTTTTAAATGAGAACAGAGTTAAAAATGAAAGCATAAAATCATAAAATCCTGATTTACTTGAAGTCAAATGCAGGAAGTATAAAAATCAACTATGCTGAACTAACAAGATCATTTTGTTGGATTTTTTTCTCTGCCTGGGCTTGGTCTATTTGTTTAATTCAAATGAGAGGTGGAAGAGGGGATCTGGCTTTCCTTGTCAGAGTCTCTTTTCAAACGGGCTGTGTCTTTTGCCCAGCCTGTGATAAGTTTCTAGCACTACAGCCTGGAATTGATACTTGCCCACTGACAATCTTAGGGTTTCTGGATGCTCACCCAAGCTGGTGTGTCTTGCACATTTCTTTCAGTTAAGAATTAAGCCTGTTAAAATGAGTGCTTTAATTCACTGGGGCCATGCTGGCCATGGGGCTGAGTGAATCTGTGGTGGTCTGTGGTAAGAGACTGCAGTGCAAGGCATTGGAGAAGCCTGTGTGCAGAGAGCCACTGTAGGCATTGCAGAAAGTTAGTTGCTTTCTGGATTTAATATCTTTAATGGTTCTGACCTGTCACTACAGTTCACTTGAGGGACTTGTGTTTGACCCAACCTGCTCTTTTGTTTGTCTCTGAACAGCTCAGCACATGGTGAGTAACAGCAGGAGCCCCACACCCTGCTTACAGCATCTGGTACTGTCTTTTTTGTTATCAAATGTGGCTTATACCCTTAAGAAGCTGTGTGGAGAAGGGTGGCCTGGTTCAGTCTAAGCACAGGGGAGATTTCTGTGCTGCACTGCACCTTGTGGGGGACTGGAGATGGGAGCTGGGGCTCTGCTCTGGGCAGCCTGCTCTGAAGCCTGACACCAAAGCCAGGAGTTGTTGCTGGCACTTTTAATTTGCAATGCATAATAGTAAATGGGCAAAACCACTGGGCTTCATCAAAGGCTGGGGAGACAGCACTGTTTGTAGTGTGCTTGCTAATGGCTGGTTGGCTTCTTCCTTGTAGCTGTTATTGTCTTCAGGAGAATCCCAGGCTGTTGTAATTAATTTTGAAACATTAATTATGAAGCTTTATGATGAGCTCTTTGGGAACTCCAAAAATACAGGTTGGTGTGGCTCTGGTGAGGAGTTGGTACAGGACAGACAATGTTAACCCCTCGCTCTCTGGGAGCTGACAGCAAAAGCTCTCCCATCACCCAACCTCCTGGCACACAGGCTGGACCATCCAGCTCCTCTGGACATGGCTGCTTTGTGGACCCTCCAGCCTGGGCCTTTCCCCCCCTCTGCTTAGACAGAGGATGTGCTCCCAGAGGTCCCAGCAGCCTGCCTGCTGGAAGCATGGCCCTGCTGGGATGCACCCAGTGCTGGGCTATCCCTGGCAGCATGGGCATGGCTGTCTCTTGGTGCGCAGCACAAGCCCATGAAGGAGTGGCCATACAGGTGCTGTACTGGCTGGGTGGTAGTTAGATGACTCTAATGATTCTGATGCATGAGCAGGAACAATTTCCACCAGTCGTGTAAAATAACCTTCTAAAACAGTGCTGGTGTGATCAGTGGCAGCTGAGAGCTGATGGTGCTTGACAGGCAAGGCAAATGCTTGTTTCCTGATATCCAACAGAGATTTAAATGTGGAACCTGATTATTCTGGGAGCCTGCAAGTGATGAGGTTCCAAGCAATTCATACCCAAGCTGGATTGGTGGCATTTCCAGGCAGGTGCCAGTGCTGCCGAGGAGGGGCTGGGTTTCTGTGCAGGATCCTCACACAGCCCCATGCAGAGGAGCACCACTGGGCTGTGGCAGGCTGTGACAGTGTCCCTGTGACAGGGGTGTGGGGCTATTGCACAGCCACTGCCTGCTGTGGAAGCCTTGACCTGCAGTCAGCCAGTCAGTAAGTGGTTTCCATCCCAAAACTCCATAGAAACCCCTGAGCGTTCTGGCTCTGAATAGTCTGTAAAATGTGCAAGGTTTGAACATTTTCCCCCTTTCTTTCTTTTTTCAAATGGCTACGTGCCCTGAAGGACACAGACCTGCAGCGCCTGACTGGCAGTCCCAGCCTGGGTACCTGTCCTGCCAAGGCTGCTGCTCAGCACAGGTCACTCACAGCTGTACCATGAAGAACCTGCCATCCTTAAGTGTTCTCACTGCTAGTCCTGTGGGCAGCTGTCTGCCACAGCAGCATCACCCTTCTCCTCATCTAGAAAAAGGAAAAATAATTACTCATAAACTCTTTTGAAGAAGGCACAAAACAGCACAAATCTTGCCTGTGTCTGTTTTTAAAGAAAAGAAAAATTGTCTGGGGTCTTGTGTATTGTCCTTGGTGATGTTCAGAACAGCACACCTGCCACTCTGAAACCCTTCCAGGTTTTCTGGTCGCCTTTTCCAGGCGAAGTCGTGCTCCATGGGAGGGAAAGGTTAAGCGTGGGAGTGAGCAAGGCAAAAGATTATGTGAAACAGAAATCCCAGCACTGTTTGTTCTGCCATCTGCTCCATGCTCCTTCCAGGCTGTGGGTGGTTTCCCAGAGGGCCCCTGCTCCCCTTCCTGCATGGCTGGCAAAGGGCTTTGAAGTGCCCGAGCTGGCACCTCTGGGCCATGCCTGCCACATCCCCACTGTCCTGGGGGAGCTGCCCTGTGGCAGGGTGAGGCTGGCTGCTGTGGCAGTGCTGATGGCCATGCTGGAGCTGCCACCAAGAGCCTGCTCCAGCAGCAATCCAGAAAAGCCTGGACCTGCCTCAGTGAGTGCCAGGGGCATCAGGGTTGGCACATCTGTGTCATTCGTGCTGGGAGCACCAGGGCAGGACAGCCGCAGCCTCCCTGGGATTGTTCATGGTTCCATCACTGCAGCCATGGACCAGTGGTGCAGGATGCTCCCCAGTGAGCAGGGCAGCTCGTGCCCATGTGAGGTGCTGCCACCATCCCCATGAAAGCAGCAGTGGGACAGGCTGAGCCCTGCACAGCCCTGTGCCACACACCATCCTGCAGCCGTGACGGTGACGTGTGCTCAAGTGTGGGAGGATGGAGTGGTATTTGTCCCTGCTTCGGGGACAGCTGGTGAAAGAAAGGTGAAATCATCTTGCCTTTTACCCCTAGAGCTCTTTTCTGCTCTGCCTCCTCCCCCATCCCCTTTGTTCTGCTCTCTCCTGGTCCCCAGCCTGGCTGTGCCTGGGGCTGGGGTTGTACATTCCCTGTTCCTCATCCCCCTCTGCCCCCTGCCTACCCTCCCCACACTGCATTCACTTAGGAGTGTGACCTTGCTCTCTAGATTATTTACAGACAAAATATTGCTGCAGGCCTGGGGAAGGGTTTTCTGTGTTGTTTTTTCCTTTTTTTTTTTTTTTTTAAAGTGACTGGATTCCACAAAAACTGAATTATTCCAAGGGCGTGGGGGGCCTGGTGGGAATGGTTTGCTCTGTTTAGGAACAGGCTGCCTGCAGCCATCTTCCCTGGCCAGCACAGGGATGCTAAAGGCTCTTAGTTTCCACAGCTACACAGAACAATCTGTCTCTGGTTTTCTTGGAAATACCCACCCCTTGCTGGGGGAAGGCTGCCAGGATAGGACACAAGTATTAACAGGGCTATGGTAGACATGGGACCAGGACCAGGACCTGGGCTGCTTCCCAAGGTGTGTGAGCAGGCACAGAGAGCTGCCTGCAGATTAGTGCAGATTCAGGAGTGCTTTAGGTGGCTTCTCTCCTCACACCCTTGGAGCTCTCCACTTCCCCTCACTTGGGAGCTCCTGGGTTTCCTGCTGTGCTTGCAATACAGACTTGGTTTGCTGAGGACTTCAGACAGCGCTGTCACATCCGATCGGAAGCCGTGGTGGGCTGATTTCTCCTTTTTTTTTTTGCTTTTCCTAGCAGGACCAGCAGCTGCCCTTTTCCCATTGCTGACAGTTCTTCTGTCTAGCTGAACTTCTGAAAGCCTCATGGTGGTGGTTTCCCACTGAGCAGAGCCCTCACTCCTTTGACCTTGCACGGCTGCTGCGGCCGCGTCCCCTTCGCGTGGCTGCTGGAGGCCACAGCGCCGTGCACTGCACACAGCAGGGAGCTGTTACATTCCAGCAGTGTTGGCTGTTTGGGATGGGGCTGACAAGGGGTCAGCACTGGGGGCCTGGCACTGGTTTCCTTGCAAGGTCAGCATAAGCCTTCAGGTGCCCACAACCTAGGAACTGTCCCGAGTAGGGCTGTGTGCTCAGCTTTTATTTGGGACTAAGCACTGTCAGCTGAGCTAAACTTGATCACAGACAGTGAGTGCCTGTTTTGCTGTGGGAAGAATTCTTATGCCAAATCTCTTGGTCTGGCCCGGCATGCAGTGCGGCTTGATCTCTCAGGAGAATGAGCTGGGGCTGCTGAAGGTCTGGCAGGAGCACACTCTCTCCCCCACTGAAACTGAGGCTGCTGCTGGGAAGTTGCTCAGAAAGCTTGGCCACAGAGGTTGACCATGAAGCAGGCACTTGCAAAGCCATTCCCTTCCTACTGTGGGGTTGGTGCCAGTCCTCTGGAGTGACTCCAGCTTTCCCAGCTTGTGGAGGTGATGGCCTCATCCAGGCCTGTGCAGAAATGTTGGATGCAGGAAGGAGGCTGGGCAGTGAGAGGATGCTGAGGGGATGATGCCACTCTCAGGCAGGGCCTTGATCAACCAAGTGTGTCAGCTCGTGGTGGTTTGGAAGCCCAGTTTGCAGCAGACTCATCTGGCTGGTGGAGTCATGGGAAGTGCTCTGGTCCATGTGCTGGTTTGGAGACTACTGAGCTATGGAGCGCTCTGGGCAAGTCATCAATAACACACTGCTTATAAACAAGGGCGAAACTCAACAGATTTTGTTCAACAGAATTGTGAAGTTTCCCTTCCCGTAGGGAAGGCTGGGATAGGAAAACAAGTGGTTTATTATTTTAGTCAAATCCTTGACTTGGCTGCATTCAGCAGTGGGGTAGAAACTCACCAGGTGAGAGGCAAAAAGTACCTGCTGAGATGAAGTGCAGAGGCAGCAGATAAAGGGCATCACGGGGCTGTGCCTGTAGGGACTGCTCCTTATCAGCACACCTGCTGACTGCATTGCGAAAGCAGCCCCTGGTCACCTGTGCCTTTGTGTAGCTGGGGATTTTTCTTATGGAGCTGGAGTTTTCAGGGATGTTGCTGTTACCTTTTTTTACCACCTGGAAAAGCAGGAGGGAAGGGAGCACTAGGTCTCATGCTGCTGTAAGAATGAGGGAGGCCCAGTGCACCTTGCTCCAGATCTGCTCTGCGTGCATCCATGTACAGATAATGCTGCTCCTCACTAAATCTGGCACTTTGCTTCCAGCCCAGAATTAATGGCTAAACTGGCCTGAAGAACCAAGGGTGACCAGCCCCATGCCATGCAGGGATGCAGAGCAGCCCAAGTGGGTCCCACCTCAGGAAGGGGTCCAGTGAGGTAGCTCTCCATAGTGTCAGGCCAGAAGTGTCCCAGTTCCTTCAGGGTAAGCCTAGGGCTTTCATGGCTGCCCGTGCCCCCTTAAATATAAAATCTGGCATCCTGAGCTAAGCATCTTCTCTACTTGGGAGTCCCAAATAGTTAACAATCCCAGCAGCAGTGGATGGGTCATGAGGAGATTGATTGCCTCCTGCAAGGTAAGTGAAGTCTCACTCTTCTGCAGAGACATAACACTTGTTCAACCAGGTAAATAACTGGTTTAAAATCCCCTCTTGCAGCAGCTGACCCTACATGTGTTTATCCAAGTGACTGGAGCTGTGCCAGTCTCTCTGGTAAGTGACCTTTCCCGAATTTTTCTTTTCAAGTTGACATTTAAGAAGGGGGGGGAAAGTCACAGCAACAAACAGTGTTTTAACAGTGATAAAGCTTTACCTGTCAACAAAGCCAGGAAAGCCACACTGGAACCTGTGCTGGTGGCTCTGCCATCTCAGCCAGAGTCCATATGGACAGCACTGGCTTGTGTTTCCTGACCTGCTTGGGTCTGCATGCAACTGCAGTGTCTGTGGGCTGCTCCGGCTGCCCAGGCTGGACTGGATAGTTCTGCAGCTCCTGGGAAAGGCTTCTGGGTGCAATTAAGTCTAAGGCAGCTGCTGGCAGCTGGAAGCACTCTAAGTATTAGTTCATTACTGCAAGTCAAATGAGGAAGAGTCTTAAATCTCTGAGAAGAATCTGGGTTTGGCAGGCAATGTACTGCTCAGCTTATTGGGAAAACGCCTTGGATGATTTTGGTAAATGTTCTACTGTGTGTTCAGGGAAGTAAAATTTACCCCTAGTTTTCATATTCCTTGGTTCTCATCTTCAGCACTGTCATGACTCACCCCCCTGACAGTGCTCTCACATGGAGGTACTTAAGCTCTGAAGCTTTGGAGGAGGTTTACCTCTTAGCCCAGATGTCCAGTACACGAGCTCCTCTTCCAGGCTGGAAGTCCCAAGGGCTTCACAGAAGGCTGCTCAGCACATTTGGGTTCCCCAAATCCTGCTCTCTCCACATCCTGGCAGATGCCATACCTCCAGCGTGCCACCTGTCAGCCACTCCCATCTCCACTGGGCTCTGCAGGATGTCTTGGGTGCTCCTGCCTGCTTTCTCCATCTGCAGAGCACCCACAGTCCTCCTGGCCAGCCCCTACAGCCCTTTCCCAGGCTTTTGGCTTCAATTCAGATGGTGAGCAGGAATGAGAGCAGCAGCTGGTGTTGGTGTCTCCCTGAAATCCTCCCTTCCAGCTCCCCTCCACAGCGTGCTGCTAGAGAAGAGCCAGCCTGGGGCCATGCCTGCACAGTCCTGCCTTGAGAAGAGAAATTTAAACAAGGACTTCCCAGATGGTTGTGTTTCCTGTAGCATGAGGAAACATGGAAACAGTGGCACCAGGGTCTCCCCAGACCTGGGTGTTTCCTGGCTTTTCTTGCAGACATCCTGATGGGAGTGGCTGCAAAAGGCAGGAGGCAAGGAGGGGACGGGGCAGGGGCAGCACTGCTGTCAGACAGGGACATGCTGCTGGGTCAGGGTGACCCTGGGCAGCCCATGCCAGAGACTTGTGCTGACCTCTGCTTTGAGACAGCCACTGTTTAGTGACAAGTCTCTGCTGAGAAACACCTACGTGCCTCTGTTGAAAGAAGCCTGATAGATACACTTGGTTTTGTGGCTATGCTGGTTCTTGGATTTAATCTGTCTGTGCTAGACGAAAAAACAATAACAAAAAAAACTCAGATAAGTGGAACAGTAAAGATGCTTTTAGCGAACCGATAGCCAAGCCTTGCCTTTGCTGACCATGTCCCGGTGCAGACCCAGTTCCTCAGGCAGAACACCACAGCCCCCAGGCTGCCAGCAGCAAGGCCAGCAGCTCACAGAGTCCCTGTTAAGGGTGTCCATCTGCCACAGCTCTCCCCACTCCGTGCTGTCCCCAGGAGGGCTCTAGCCCTGAACATCAGGCAGATGAGCTTTTTTGCTGGGCTGTCGCTGAGTGTTGCTCATGTGAGGCTCTGTGGCTGCTTGGCAGTGATGGCAACTTTGGGACCTCATGAACTAAGTTATCTTTAATCTGCCGTGGCAAGAATGCCTCATTTTGCTTCAGCTCACAGCCAGTGGTGTTGGCTCGCTGCAGGGTCGGTACGTGAGCCCTGGAGCAGGACAGCCTGTATCCGGAGCCTTCCTTCCTCTGTGATAACGTCAGTGCTGGAAGCAGGCAGCTATTTGGTCCCAGGAATGCCAGCGGATGATTTCACTTTTGTTTCGTGCCCGATAACCTTTCCCATCACAATGAGAGACGACGTCCGTGCTCCCTGCGCTTCCGTGTGCGAGGGACAAGCCATTCAAGCGCCTCTGCAGGGGAAAAGAAAGAGCCAGGTTAAAAATAGCTTCTGATTGTCCATGGAGCCTGGACAAAGGAAGGGCAAAAGCCTTTCCTTGTTCCCCTGCCCGGTCCCATACACTGGGAGCAGCTTTTCTGGCTGAGCTGGGGCATGAGGACAGTGACCGTGGGAATATCTGGTGTGCTGGCTCTTTGCGTCAGCCTCGTGGGGATGGGAAGGTCTGGGAGAGACTTTCTTCTCCATGCAGAGTTGTCCTGATGTGGGGCTCCAGGAGTGCTACAGCCATCCCCTTTGCTTGTCACCTGCATGTCTCTACCCTTCCTGCCCTTCTCCTAGTCCTTTCCTTGCTTAGTTTTGTGGCTGGATGCTTGGTCAGGAGCTTGGCGAGACAAACTCACCCCAGGCCCCAGGCAAGATATGTCTGGTCAAACCCAAATTGCTGAAGCTCAGCTCCAATTTTTATTTCCCGTGGGGAAGAAGTTGGCGAAAGTAACTTGTTTTTTTTTTAAGCTTTCAGCCTTTGACTTCCCACGAACTGCTGACCCATCATGTGACGGGCCACGGTGGGGCCACTGCTGTGAGAGGTGGTATTGGCACTTATCACCCTGGTGCTCATGTGGGGGAGGGCCCCTGGCTCCCCCCAGTCTCATGTGTGCTGGGGCACTGCCAGCACCCAGTTCCAGCCTCTGGGAGTGGGCAGACCCCATTTGCTGTTAGGGGGAGGGCAGTGAGCTATGTACCACCAGACCCCATTCCTTATGGAGAGATGCCTCCCTGCTCCCCTAGAGCAACTGCTTCCTCCTGCCCACCCTGGCCTTCAGAGCACATCACAGGCCATTCTGCAGGCTGTCAGACCTGAGCTCCTGTTTGACCAGTCCCTTTGCTCAGTAGGAGGTTTTTGCTTAGTCCCCCAGCACATGACTTACAGAGTGGCTCCAAACTGCTCTTGCTCTTCCTGGGCTGGAGCCTGTTTACAAAACAGTGGCTGAATGCTGCTATTTATCCTTACGTACACATTGCATTCAGAGTTGCTAAATAGGCAAGACCAAAATAAAAGTCATCTGGGCTTTCTTTAATTAGAATAAAATCCAGATGAATCATGAGGTTCTGTACCTCTAGGATGCACCAGGAATTGACTTTGGCTGCAGACAGCAAGGTACAGCAGTCAGCAGAGCCAGCTCGCTGCTTTGACATCTGCTGGAAAGACTTGTTTTTCCCTCCCGAGTCACATGCTAGCTTGTGATCTGATCATGAGATACAAAGGATAACTTTCCAATATTTACTCTTCTCATCTGCAGTTTCAAAAGGCAGAGGAAAGGAGCAAAAAGCAGCTCAAGGGAGGAAAACACAAGCACCCTTTCCTCATTTGGTTAGTGTTTCTGTAGGTGCTGTGCTTGTTGCTGGGACAGGGCAGGAGTCTGCCTGCAGCACCAGGGGCTGTGATTGTGCCTGTTGTGGCCATAATGGAGCATATCAGTGTGGGAAGAGCAATAGTTGCTTGTGTGTTCAGCCACGTGGGCATCTTCCCTCCAGTGCCACCACACCTGTGTGCCAGCAGAGGTGGGCAGCAGCTGCCTGTCCCAGGGTGACCTGTGCTGGCACAGGCAGGGGAAGCCTCTCCTCCCCCACGGCTGCCCAGCACTGGCCCTGTGCCATCCTTCAGCATTCAACTTGCACATTTTATTATAAATGTCAAAGCGACATTTTTTTTGGTAACAATATGCTAATGTAATCAGCCAGGCAGGTGGAATTACTAGTAAGTGCTCTAGCCCAAAGGTTTATAGCAGGCCCAGCTGCAAGATTAAACCAGAATCACCCTTGAATAAAATCCCCTATATAATATTTGGGGAATTTTTGCTAGTGCAGCTTGGGCATGTTTACTTCTGCAAGCAGATGCCTATCAAGGACCAAAAACCCCCAGAACCACATCATGGTGCCATGGAGGCTGTTGGGACATTTGCTTTCAGGCTTTGTCATTTGCTTGGGATATTTGCTTGAAGGCTTTGAGGGAGCTCCTGCTGCAGGGAGAGCAGGACAAAGCAGTGGGGCAGGGCTGTTTGCTTGCTGAACTGGAGGGGTGTGTGCCATTGAGTACCAAATCAGCCACAGGCTGCATATGTGCAGCA
This sequence comes from Cinclus cinclus, assembly GCF_963662255.1. Lineage (NCBI taxonomy): Eukaryota > Metazoa > Chordata > Aves > Passeriformes > Cinclidae > Cinclus > Cinclus cinclus. The sequence continues at coordinate 9,880,521 of NC_085058.1, forward strand.
AACCTGAATTGTGTGTAGAGTAGGATTGCTCTGGGAATGGCAGGCTGGGATAGCCGGTCTGTGTCTCTCTTCCCCAAGCTGTGGAAGGGGAGATGCTCCAGGCAAAGCCAAAAGGCTGTGCCTGTGTGTGACACACAGTGTGTCAGCCTGACACAGAGTGAGGAACACCACCATAGCTGCCCTGGAAAGCAGCAGCTGCTTGGAGGAACAAGAAGGGGTGGATGTCACTGGGGAGAAGCAGCCAGTACAGACTGAGTGATGAGAGCAGCACCTGGCCACAGCTATTCCCGTGTGACAGGGCCGAGTGCCACGGTGTTTCCAGTAAAAACACCCTCTGGTGTCAGGTGAGGAGACAGGGAGGTGGAGGGGCACAGTGGATAGGGCTCACCTAAGAGGGAGGGCATGGAGGGAGGGTTCCCGCTGGGTGCCTTTGATGTGGTGAAGGGTGATTTGTGCCAGGCAGGCAGATGCCAGTGTTGTAGGATGCTTGGCTGAATGGTGGATGAAACCAGCCTGCAAGGCACAGCTGGCCCCTGTGCCTTTGCCAGGACCACAGCATTCATGAGAGAGGCTTTGGATAGCTGGGAATTGGGATGGCTCCTGCACGCAAAGCTGAAGAAATGTGAACAGGAGGTGATTTTAAATTAAAACCCAAACTATCTGTGATTAAGGGCTATCTCTAGCAGGCATGGTTATTTCTGATTTCAGGTTTTGGGAAGTCGTGAAGTTTTAAGTCCAAGTTGTGTTTCTTCTGCTATTACAGGAGCTTCACATTGCAGTGTCCTAACCTACCCTCCCATGTCTGCACTTAGCTCAAAGACCCATTTTTTTTTCTGAAAAGTAAAACCATTTTCTTTCCTTGGACAAATGTTTCTGTGGCCTCTGCTGCAGCATTATCCGGAGATAATCAGGAGGGCTGTGATGGGCTGATGAGGGGTTTGGTGTGGACTCATCAGTGGGCCATGTGGGACAGCGGCGTATCTGCCTCTGGCACATGGCATTTGGAAGATATTTGGGTTTTGTGAACCTGGCTGACCTGTCAGTATGCCCCAGAGGCATTTCTGAGCACTGTGGTTTCCTGGTTCACTGGCCTTTTGCCTGCCTCTATGAAAATTAGAGCAGGCCTGACCCAGAAAGCTGGATGCAGAAGTGATCAATAGTGATGGTAATTGGCCAGCAGCACTGCCTGGCTCTTGCTGTCTTAGTCCCAAAAGAAATACATGTATTCAGAAAACATGTAGGTGTTCTGGCTCCTATGGCTGCCTTATCAGGTGGAGGAGGCTTCAACCTGTGGTCCAGGGGTTGTGGAAGGTTGAGTTTACCATGCTCCATCCCTGTTGAATGACTTTGGTCCTTCTGGTCCTCCTTCCCAGTGATAGTGGCTCTCCAGCAAGTTTTGCTGTGTGAAGTGTTTATTCTGCAGCAGGAGAGTGCCAAAGGCTCAGGTGAAGGGTGGCAGCAGGGCAGGTGCCATGGGAGGGAGACACAGCAGCTCTTGTTGTGATCCCACCAGAGTGCTTGGGGAAGGAGATGTATCTGTTCATCCCTGAGGGCATTGTAAACACTTGCTCCTGGACAAGAAAGTAGTCCCCATCTGTAAGGAAATAAACAACTCCTAAAGAACATCCTTTGGGAGCAGTCCCCTCCTGCCTGCTATGTCCCTAGAGGACAACAAGGGCTTTGTGACTGCTCAGGGCTCTCAGGAGCCAAAACAACCATGGTATGAGCTCAGTGGCTGTAAATCAGCAGGCTCCACCGCTCTAGTGCTGCGTAAATTCACTGCCGAGTGCTTTGATCTCAAATGCTTTTATTTCATACCCTCTGCAGAGATAGACACAAGGTCACACTAATGGCTGGTACATGAAAAACTTATGTGGCCTTTATTGATTTTGGAGTGATTAATGAGTCAAAGGGAAGGACAGTGATTCATGCACATGAACAGTGCCTGGGAATGAGCAATGCTGACCAGGGTGGCCTTCTAATTCCATAATTGAGCTTGTGTCCTGCTGCTATGGGGTAGCAACACTGCTCTCACAGACATCTTTGCAGTGGGCAAACACCTGTTTGTACGCAGTCAGCTCTTGTGCCCACGCCTCCGTTCTGTTTGCCTTGATTTTCGCTGTCCCTTTTGAAAGGGGTCAAAAATAGCCAGACCTAAACTCTCACTGTAGCTTTGTTGATAAAGCCTCTTGAAGCTTTCCTGCTGCTATCCCAGGTGGCCTGAGAGGTGAGGCCTGGGAGAGGTAAAGCACAGTGCCTTGCCCAGCCTCACATCAGGCAGCAGAGCACCCACAGGAGGCATCCCCCAGCTTTGGCCCTCTGGTCACCAGCATGTGAGCTCAGTGAAGGAACTTCAAAGCTGGCTGCTGTGATGAGCCTTGCAGACAATGGTTTTCAAATTGCTTTTCTGCTCCCTCAAGCACGTGCAAATTCCCAAAGGCTGCTGAGCTGTGGCAGAGTAGACACCCTCCTTCCACAGCCCCCATCCCAATGTACCCTGTGGATGGGATCCACAACCCCCAGTTTGCTCTGTGTCACACATTCAGCTGGAAACTGATGCAATGGGAAGTCATCCTAATTTTGGAGGAGGACATCAAGCAGTGAACGATCTGGGCAGTGGTTATGCAACTTTCCTTTCTGGTATTTGAAGAAACTTCCCCCTCCTGGTTGTCCCAGCTTTGTGGCCATGACCTAAGCAATCATATTGCTACCAGAGTTAATTCTGCTGGGCTCACTGCTTTCACATGGGGTATCTTCCTGAGTGGGTCAGACACCTTCTGCACCTCTTAGGGCCTGAGAACTTGCTACAGTTAGGGATTCATTTCAACTAGCACTGCTGGTTATTTTTTCTCTCTTGCTGTTTCATGATGTCTGTTCCTGTGTACATTGAACTATGCCTATGTCCTCCAGCTCCCCAGCCTGACCTCCAGAGCTCTACCCCAGCCCCCCATGCTGTGGCAGAGTGAGGTCCCAGCATGTTGGGGCACACTGCCCTAAGGGGAGGGCACAGGAAAATGTTCCCAGTGGCACCAGCAGGTGACAATGCCCACCTGCAAGTGGCTGTGGTGCAGTGCCCGTGCTTCTGCCTTTTCTTTGCCCACCACTAGCACAGACAGACCAGCCCCACACATTCCCATTCCTGCTCAGGAGTGTCCATAGGCTGTTGGCTCCCTCCAAGGAAAACTTAGGGGACACAAGGTGTTGGACCCAGCATTGTCCTGCTGACCATGGCACAGCAGGGGAGGGTGGGGAGCATCAGGGGGAGGCACACAGAAAAACACTGTGTGCTCCCAAGTTAGCTACCAGGCCAGGTTGGTTTTCCTGTTTACTCCCTAAGTGAAAAATAGGAAGGGAGTGAAAAACCTCATCCCTTTGGCTATATAAAGGTCTTGTTGTGTGGGCACAGAAATTTTACCTTTTTATTTTTTGCCTTGCTGTTGCCAGGTGTGTGGCATGGGCTGTAGTGTCAGTAAAGCAAATAAAAGGGGATGCTGGGAATAGTGACTCCTTTGCAGGAGACCTTTCCTCTCAGACAGAGAACTTGACTCCTTCAGTGGTCTGCTGGTGAGCAGCTGTACTGGGGTTCTGCAAAGCATGAGGGTCACAGAGGGTCAGGCAGGACTTTTGTTGGTTGTGCTGAGGACACACAGAGCCCCAGGTACACCTGGCACTCTCAGCTGATGGCTGCTCACGTCTCAGAAAAAGGGCAAAATGAGAGGAAATCACATTATCCCTACAGCGATTCATAGGTAGGTTGTCATGAAAAGGTTGGCTGGCAGGCTTGGTCAGCAGGAGCATGAGGTTGGAGCAGGTAAGGCATTGCCATGCCAGGAGACTGTTTAGAGTTACAGCATCAGGATGTGTTATGGGGATCTTAAACCCTGTGATCCCAGAGGTGTTGCTAAACCTTGTTTGCCTAGGATTGTTTGTCCAAAAAGATACCAAGACATGTACTCTTTCTTCCCTTCATAATTGCCCATAATCTTATCTGAAGACTTCAGAGTGTCCTAGAGACTTCTCAAGGAGATAACATGAAGATAACTAGCAAACAAAAAAGAAGTCCAAGAGCAGCTATTTCTGAGGTCTGCTGGGGAATGGCACCAGTTTCTTGCCCAGCTTTGGTCATCCTTATTTGTCACAAAGAGAAGGCAAGGATGCCTGGAAGTGTCCAAGTCTTCTTTAGGCAGTGACCTTTTGCCTCCTTGCTACTCTGGGATAGCTGAAGCTGTTTTGAGGAGTAAAGTCTCAAAGCTGCTTTAGCTAATTACTAGAAGATATTACTGCATGAGAGCTGCAGCCCATGGTTCAGCTGTCCAGCTGCCTAGGCAGTGGGGTTTGACCGTGTCTCACCAAAGGCTGTTTTTGGTGTGTGTGTTGTGGGTCTTTGGATCCCCTTCAGGCAAGGTGCTTGCTGATAGATCTGGTGGTGGTTTCAAGGCACCTTTTAGTTCATAGCATTTGTGGCTTCTTACTTGAGAGAGGAGCATCTAATCATCTCACCATAGACTTAGAAAAATATGTGCATTCTTAAAAAGGATCTTTCAAACATAGTATTGCCTTTAAAATTCAGTTCAGTGTCTGTGTTTGACTAGTCTTCCTATGACATTTAGTGTCTGTCCAGTTCTAGAGTCAGGACCTGCATGCTGTGTTAATTATGGTTGTTTTATCCAATTCATTGATTAAAAATGTGCCACTTCAATGAGAGAAGAAAAAATTCTTGTCTGACAGTGTCTCCCTGATGCTGGTTTGTGACTTAGATATGGTTTTCAGAGCTATGAGTTGGCCAGGTTTTTCTGCTGTTTTTATGTGCTATGTGACCTTTTGTGTCATTCTGGTTCTCACTTAAAATGCAATACCAAGTAAGAGCTGTACCAAATGTGAGCATCCTATATCAGCACCATTGCAAGTTACTGTGACCAGATCTATTTTCTGCAAATCTTTCTTGATTTGCAAAATAAATTGTTTAAGAGAGTAGAGCTAAATTAATCAAGTCATGCCTTGGCTCTGGGTCATGGTGATTTGCCTCTAGCATTTTCCTGTTTACTCCTTCAAAATCAATTTTCTTTTGGATGAGTCCCTCAGCAGCTGGAGCTAAGGACACATGTCCACTCTCCATGTCATGGGGGTGTCCTTAGTCCAGGTGCAACATGCATTTTAGAAGTTAATCAAAAGGGAGGTGAAGGGCACTTCAGTGTCGGGTTCTCCCAAGCAAAACAAACTAATGGGGCAAACGAGCCCTTCACTACCCCACTGTAGTGATCTCATTAACACAAACCAGTTCACAGGCAGTAAGGACATGCTGTCAAAGCAAATTGACTTTTTCTACTGTTTTGCTCACCCACTGCAAGGCTTTGGGCACTGCCAGCAGGACTTGTCTCTGGCTCATGAGTGCATCCCTTTGCTTCCCAGCACTCAGCCTCACATGCCTCTGGGGTTCCTTGCTGGCCTGGCTGCAGGGCTCTGCCCACAGCGGAGCCACAGCCATGCTCCCGAGGGACCAGAGCACTCATGGTACAGGTCACCCCGTGGCAGCACTGCCAAAGCCCAGGAGCAGGCCCCAAAGGAAGCCCAGCAGCTGCAGGAGGTGGCCAAGGGTTGGTGTGGGTGGCAGGGCTCACCCTGAGCCCTGGGAGCACAGGGACAGGCGTGGGGCAGTTACAGCCCCTGGCCTGACTCTGCCAAACCTCACATCCCATGGTCTCTGTGCAGAGGCTGCCCCAGTTCGCCGGGGGGTTACCACACATTTTTGTAATTCTTGCAAAATGCTGTTACCACAAATTGCAAAAACCAGCCTCATCCTCATCTGATCAGAGCGAAACCAGCACAGCTCTGCACAATGTCCCCAGCATGTCCGGTCCTCTGCGTGCTTCTGCAGCTATTGCTCAGACACGCTTTCATTTGCTGTTTTCAGACTTTTTTTTTCCACTGCAGACTCCGTGGCCTGTGAAAATGGCTGGTGACCACTGCAGCCAGCGTACTTGCTGCCACAGTTACTGGCCATGGCACTGCCTTTCGCTGAGGGCTGGTGTGGCCTTTCTGTGCACAGATGGCTGCAGTGAAGCTGAAGGTGTTGGGGGGTCTCTGTAGGGCTCTTCCTGAGCAGGACATCAGGGCTGCCACCAGCATTCTGTGGACAGAAGAGTGGCTGGGGCTGGCTGAGAGGCACACCCCAGGCTCTTCATTCCCTGTCCCACCGCGTGGGCAGCACTCCCTCGGGTGACCCTGTCCTGACAGGGCAAAGTGAGCAGGGCACCCGCTATCTCCCCACTGCCAGCACCCAGGTTCTACTTGACAGCTCCTTCACCTCCAATAGCTCCTCCTGACCTTGCCCGTGCCTCTGCAGTGGGACAACCATGTGGATGAATGAGTGGCTGCAGCATGCAGGTGCTCTGGGAGACTGGGCATTCCCAGGAGTAGAGCTGCTGGTAAAAGTGATATATTTAACAATTACTATGAGTTCTGGAGGCTGTTTAACCTGTGTGAAGAAAAGCTTTCCGGCACCAGTCCTCATGACAGACCACTTCTGTCTGTTGCTGGGCTGTGGTGTGGCTGGGCCCGCATGCAAAATGTTGGGGAGCACTCCCGATTTCTTTCACTAGGGCTTACCAGGTGGGTTTGGCTGTGAGACAAGCTGGAGCTCAGCCCCTTCCAGAGCCTGATGGCGATGCCCTGGGTGTGGCTGGGCAGTCCATGGATACTGGGAATAACTCAGGTAACAGGCACAAGATGCTGTAATGAACTCCAGCCCCAAGTTAGAGCTGTGCTCTGCCTTCACCCATGAAATGCAGCAGGGGCAGAATTACCCCATCAGTCCCACTGCCACCACAGTGGCAGGGTGTCTGTGCAGAGCCATCAGATGGGGACACACAGGGCCGCAGCTTTCTGCCTTAGAATGCCCTGTCATATGCTGGGATCATATGGTTCATCTTGTGCCGGTAATCAAATGACTGAAAAAATCAGGGCAGGAAAGTTCTTTGCAATGCTAAAAGAAAAACATAAAGAAAAAATTCTCCTTCCCTTATTCCACAAGAGTTCAACATTGTGCAGATGATCTAAAACTTTTTTGAAGGGCTGAAGGCTGTCTGGACTTGTGTTCTATATTTGGTACAGGGATCTCCTGCATCTGAAATAGATGAGACACTTCAGAGGGGAGCCTTTAGTCTTTCTAGACAAGAGATACAGGACATAGAGCAGAACCCTGCTATGCTGGAGGCTGGCTGTAGGAAAAACAACTGCAAATGGCCAGTCTTGATATTCTGCTGTGCTTTGTACTTAAAAGTACATGTTTTATCATGACAGGTGAGGAGCTGAACTTTAAAGGCTTACCTTGCTCTAGCAGGAGGCCTCCAAGAGATTGTCCGACTTGACTCCAGCCCAGGTCATTGTGCTGGTCCCACCCCCTCCCAAATTCTTAGTTTTGCACCTTTTCCTGTTTTGCAGGCTCAAAGATATTAGCCACTTTTAGAAGATAATTTCCCAAAGTCCCTCAGAGCCTTGCCAGTGTGGCTTTGGCACTATCCAGGCAGGCATGGCAGGCTCATATTCTTTCTTTGAGCCCAAATAAGTTTGCAGGATGCAGCAGAAGATTTCTGGGGTGATGGACTTGTCAAAGCCTGGCTTCACGCCCCTGCCTGCGCCGAGCTTTGAAGCGGCTTGGGTGTTGCAGCCTCTGGACTAGGGGTGAGGGGCCACATCACACAGGGCAGGGACAAACCAACACTGGCCCGCATTTCTAAATGAGCACTGGGCTAATCATCACGGCTCGTATTTCCATTCCCACCTGTCACCTATGTCAGCTCACTTATGGGGACACCAAAGGGGCAACTAAATGAGGAGAGCACTTTGGTATTACACGGCAGCTGGAGCAGCAGCTGAGTGAGGGCATTACAGGGCTTCAAACACCTCCACTCTTGGCAGAGCCGCCCTGCGGGGGTGGGACACATCCCCCCGGGATCGAGCTTCCCAGCAGCCCGGCTCCCAGCGGGCTCGGCGGTCCGTCCGTCCGTCCGTCCTTCCCCCCGCCCGCTCTCCCCGTGCGGCCGGCGTTCTGCGGGCTCCGGCTCCCCGCGGCGGCCGCAGGCTGCGCAGCTGCCGGGGCGAGCAGGAGAAGGTCTGGTCTGCCAGCCTGCCCTTCCCGGAGCGGGAGCAAACAGCGCCGGCAGAGTCACAGATACGTGCACTCAGCATGTATGTAGGCAAACGCGTGTCTTCACGTGCGTAGGTACACAGGTAACGATGCGCGTGTCTCTGTGCGCGTTTATGTGTGTATGTATAAACACATACGGGTATGTAAAAGCGGATGAATTCTACACGTGTATGTGTATGGGTACAAATATATTCATACATGTGTGCATACACACACACGGTGTGCGTGTACATAAACTATCATGCTCCAGCATGTACGTGCACACACACACACACACACACACACGGGTGGATGCGCACAGACAGTATCGTGTACCTGGACACATGGCCACACCGGAGTGTACCTGTGCTCCTCAGGTGTCCCCGTGTCCCTCAGGTGTCCCTGTACCCCTCAGGTGTCCCTGTACCCCTCAGGTGTCCACGTGTCCCTCAGGTGTCCCCGGGTCCCTCAGGTGTCCCTGTACCCCTCAGGTGTCCCCGGGTCCCTCTGGTGTCCCTGGGTCCCTCAGGTGTCCCTGTACCCCTTAGGTGTCCCCGTGTCCCTCAGGTGTCCCTGTACCCCTCAGGTGTCCCCGGGTCTCTCTGGTGTCCCCGTGTCCCTCAGGTGTCCCTGGGTCCCTCAGGTGTCCCTGTACCCCTCAGGTGTCCCCGTGTCCCTCAGGTGTCCCTGTACCCCTCAGGTGTCCCCGGGTCCCTCTGGTGTCCCTGGGTCCCTCAGGTGTCCCTGTACCCCTTAGGTGTCCCCGTGTCCCTCAGGTGTCCCTGTACCCCTCAGGTGTCCACGTGTCCCTCAGGTGTCCCCGGGTCCCTCAGGTGTCCCTGTACCCCTTAGGTGTCCCCGTGTCCCTCAGGTGTCCCTGTACCCCTCAGGTGTCCCCGGGTCTCTCTGGTGTCCCTGGGTCCCTCAGGTGTCCCCGTGTCCCTCAGGTGTCCCTGTACCCCTCAGGTGTCCACGTGTCCCTCAGGTGTCCCCGGGTCCCTCAGGTGTCCCTGTACCCCTCAGGTGTCCCCGGGTCTCTCTGGTGTCCCTGGGTCCCTCTGGTGTCCCCGTGTCCCTCAGGTGTCCCTGTACCCCTCAGGTGTCCACGTGTCCCTCAGGTGTCCCCGTGTCTCTCCGGTGTCCCGGGCCGTGCCCATCCCGCTGCTGGCCGGCCGGGGGCGCTGTTGGCCGCGCCATCCCCGCGGTTGGGGGAACGCGGGGGATCAAGAGCGGCTTTGGAAAGTTTTAACAATTAAAAATATCGCTCCATTAATCTGCAAGTATGTAACGGAGAAATGGGGAAAACACAGTCTTCGGGAAAGCGACACAGTTTTCGAATGTATTTCTCTTCGAGATGAGTTTTCACGCGTCTCGCGTCGCGTTAGAATTGCTCTGCTTGTGTTTTCATACCGGGTAATCAATATCCTACTCGCTGGTAAAGCCGGGGACACCTGGGGAGCGTTTGCTGTGCCTGGCAGAGTGAGGGGCATAGCAAGGCGAGGCAAAGCAGGGGCTGCGGGTCCTGGCTGGGCTGCGGCGCTCTCTGCGGGCAGGCGGCCGGAGCAGGCTCTGGCCGTGGCCGCGCAGCCCCGCGGGGCTCCAGAGCTGCGCCTGGCGTGCCCCGGCCGGGCTGGAGCTGCGGGCTCGCTGGGGCACGGCAGATCCAGCTGCACAAGGTGATGGCTAACTCGGTTTGGGGGAGTAGCTGCGGGGTCACGGAAGCGATGCTTTGCGGAGAAGTTGTGATACATGACTGGGTTTCATCTCACTTGAGCCGAAACAGATTTAAAACGTCCAGCCCCACAGAGCAGAGTGCAGCAGTCGTGGGTTTATGCGGACTGCTGGTTCCGCAGCACTGCGTGAGCATGGGGAGAGCAGAGAGGGAGAAGCTGCTGGAGCTCCCTGGAGCAGGAAGGCTGTTGAGGGTGAGCGTGGCCATGGCATCACCCCGTCAGCAAAATCCCACCAAACATAAAGCCTCCCAGTCGCCCCAGCTAACACTCTCCTCCTGAGAAAGGGCTAATCTTTACATGCCTCAGCTTTTCCCAACACATCCTGGTTCACAAGTTCAGCGGCTTCAAAGTTATGTCTGATCATTAACCCTGAAAGGCTGGAGATTACTGAAGCGTTTAAACTGCATGTTTGAGAGGGCTGAGAAGCGCAAAGCTCAGGCACAAATCTGCACCCAAATCCCAAGACAATCTTCATGAGGCACAGGGAGGGTTTGCTTCAGCTGTGTGATGCCTGCACATTGTGTAGGTTTGTGTCTTCATTTCTTTTTGAAGCTGCTTTTGAGTAGCTGATGTTTCAAGAATGGTCATGGATTTTGGGTGTATCTATCCATGTGGTCTGTGGTGAGTATGGCTGGGCTTGCTGTTCCCATGGACTTCTGTAAGAGAGGGTCACAGTTCTTCATTTTTGACAATGACTTTATGAAAATTGCTGTTTTCTTGTGCATTTTCTCTGTCACTTTTATTGCTGATACAACAGGTACAGAAGAAAAAGCTGTTTGTGACTGTGTTACACACACACAAAAACAGCAGCAGACAGAAGCTCCATCTATGGTGGTGCTAATTTCCAGTTTGTTATTTCCATGGGGTGGCTTTTGATGTCAGAATCACAATGAAACAGGCTGGAAGAGGCCTCCAGAAGTCACCTGGCCCTCCCTCCTGCTCAGCACATGTCCAGCTCCACTGGGCTTCTCTGCTGCAGTGAGCCCCTTAGCAGCATGATCTGCGGAACTGTGTCAGCAATTTTGGAAGGATCTGAACGAACACTGAGGAGCAAAAATCATTGGTATTCTCCTTGATGGGATTTAATCTTAATGCAGCTCATTAGTCTTCAAGGGTGGAAGTCTTGAACCTGATGGTGCCAAAGGATTAACCTAGATTTAAATTCCATAGGTATAGCCTCAAAAAATGGGAGGTGAAGATCACATAGTGAAGGAAGCCCATGAATACAGCCGTGTCTGTAACCCTGGAGCTCCTGTGAGCAGAGATCAAGCCCCAGGTGCCCCCAGAGCACAGCTGGCAAAGGGCTGATGCTTTGAGTCCTGCTGGTGCTGATGTTCCTGAGGGCTGGTGAGGGATCTGCTCCAGGCAAAGTGGAGCCCTCATCTCATCCTTAAGGAGAAACTGCCGAAGCAACCAGAATCAAACACAAGCTGAGGTTGGTGCTGGTTTTATTTTTCATCTGTTTGCATTACTGCTACCTGGCAAACTGGGATCAGTAGGTAAAGCTGGATCCTGCAGCACAGACACCCTGCTGGGGCAGGCTGGGACTGGTCCCTGCCCGTGGCAAGGTGAGCTGTTGGCCAGGGGCTGTTCAGTGGGTGAGAAACCATCTTACCTGCACATCCAGGCACTGTCTCCTGCAGGCTCTGCTCCCAGGCTGGGGGTGCTAGGACTTGTCCCAAGCCTGGCCAGTGCCTGGAGGGCAGTGGGCATGGTGGCCACAGCCAGCCTCTCACCCACCAGGCACAAAACACCAGGATGTGGTTCCATCTCATCTTTTGTCTTTCATCTCCTAAAATTGTCCCACAATGCCCAAGAAGGCTGGCATGTTTTCAGCACTGAAAACCAGATGGTGCCAACTTTCCAGTGGTTGTGCTTGGTGCTTTATATTATTACTTTAGCAGAAGTATGCAGGTCATGCCTCTTGGAAAAACAGATAAGATTCATTCCCTGAGCAAGGCTCAGCTCTGTTTTCAGCCACCTTCCTCTCTGTAGCAATGTCTGTCTAGGTCAGAAATGTTGCTGTCAGCTTCCCATGAGCACGGGTCCAGCAGCACTCTCTACTGCAAGACTCAGTCCTCTTCCAGCCACTTGCTTACCTGGCCACTAAGCAGTTGCTGTGGTTTGTGCCTGCAAAAGTACTCACCTGAATATTTGTGCCAGTAAAAGGAGTTATTTTTTTCCATCTGTATTTTTAAACATTGAACACAGAGTTTAGTCATCAGCTCTGTGCTTCCTAGCTGTGTGCAAGTACTGCAGAGGAGATAGATATAGATATAGATATAGATATAGATATAGATATAGATAGATAGACATATGTATAGATGTATGTATATATAATATACACATATAAATGTATATATAGATATAATATACACACACATTCATGCTATGCAAAAGACCTGTCCTAGAAAAGGAAGTCTGGTACCTGGGGATATGGGCTTTCCCCAGACAAAATGAAGTTTCAAGGAGGAAGGAGGCCCTTGACTTTGTGTGCCCTGCAGGAGTGTGATCCTCCTGCACCAGGCCATCCCTGGGGCATCAGCAAGGAGCAGGCCAGGCTCACACAGTGGCCAAAAGGCTTCTGACAGAGTCTCTGAGTTGTCCAAAGAAATGGTGCCAAGCCACATGGGCCAAGGCTTGCCAATGGCTGCAGGAGCTTCTGTGTAAATTGCCTCAAGTTTTAACAAGGGAGGCTCATGGTCTTACACCCATCTTCATGATGAGCGTCCAGCTTCAAACCAGGAAAAAGAAATAAAATTCTTCCAGATGTTTTCTTAGCATTTTCTTTCATAGTTACTGGAAAAATAAGTGGCACATTAGTCATCTCAGAAATAGAGCAGAGCAGTATGCGGGCAGGGGGTGGGTTTTTAGTGATGATAGTTTTTGTGGAGCAATTACTGTAACTGAAATATAGTCTCCTTAAAGAATTGTAAGCCCAAATCCGAGCAGGGAGAGAGCTTGCTATGTCAGTTCAGGCTGCCTTTTAACCTTATTTTAGAAGCCCAGATAGAAGTGACAGCTACCTCTGCAGGAACAGCCAGGTGTGTTCAGTGAAGTGGGGCACTGAGCAGTCAGGGCTGTGGAGTGGGGAATAAACTGAATCCCCTTGATTGGGCAGGGCAAACACGGTCACTGTCACCCAGCTGAGAACACCTCAGTGCCTGTCTGCCTGCACAACAGCTTGGGAGACAGGTGATTTTAGTGCTAAGGCAGGTTCAGGCTGACTCAGGTGCTGGGAGTCACTTTTCCACTGCACAGGCTCCGGGCTGGCCATCACAGCTGAATTCCTGATGGAACAAGTTCTGGCAGTGTGAGAATCTTGAGGCACTGACAGGGCCACCTGCAGACAGACTGCCCTGCACAAGGTGAACCTCCCTTCATGTCTCTTCTTCGTGTGGAGAAGTTTGTACACATAAGTGTGCATAAACACACATGTAGACATATGTACGTATGTCTGTATACTCACACGTGTGCATACACAGATTCTACTCGTGGTTCTACATACATATATTCATACACATACACAGACATGTTGCATACATAAATATATGGACATGGATGTACGTAGAGACGTTATACATCTAGATGTACATGTATAACATGCCTATATTCTGTTACATGTAATACACTGCTATATTATATATATATATACACACATATTCAATGTTATATATTATATATATATAAAATATGCGCTTTTGCTGCTGAGATCAAACTGTCCTTAAGGAGACTCAGGGGTCTGGTTTGCAGCCCTCTCTGCAGGGTTTTTTATCCTGTCCTTCAGCTCCACCATGCTTGCTGAAGGGCTGCAGTACCTCACTGTGTGCCACAGTGGGTGGGAGCTGGCAGAGCCCTTGTTTGAAGGACTAAACATTTAGACCAAGGTGCAGCTGTTTGTTTGGGTTTGGTTTTGTTTGGTTTGGTATGTTTGTTTTATTTTTATCTGTAGATGACATAAGGGGCCATAAGCGCCTGAACTACACGTAAGTATTGATTTCCAAGGGGAAGTGGCTGATGAATCACTGCAGGTCCAGCTGTAAAAGATGCCCAAGTGCTGCTTGACCCAGCATTCTCCTTGGGCCTGCAGGGAGTGACTCCCCAGCAGTCGTGAGGGCAGTGGAGACAAAGATGAATGGCTCATTTCCCCCGTAATGCACCACAGAAACAGGCTTTTATGAAAAATAGAGCACAAACAAGATGGAAAGGGTGACACTCATTTTCGAAGGTCGCACATACCATTTCTTTGTGGCAAGTTTGCCCCTGTGACTGACAAAAGCAGGACAGATCAAGTGTCTTCCATCAGACCTGGATTAAAAATGAAGTCATGTTGCTTGGAGAACTGACAGTCCCACCAAAAATAATAGATGCTGCTGACAGTTCTGGCTTTGCAATAAAAAGCCTCTTCCCACGTTGTCAAAAGAGCTTCTCTGGTATGGGCATAAATAAGGCATTATTTGAATGGAAATGTTAATGGCGAGGAGCTATAAATCATATAGGTCTGCTGAAGTAACAGACTATAGCTGAAAAGCATGCTCTTGTTTCTCATATATATGGAAATTTATGTGTGTATAAACAAGACATGCACATCTATTCATATCTCTATATATTTATGTATGATTCTATGCATGTTCTGTACACATAATGGTAGCTAAAATTACTTAGCAATCAGTCCTTGCCTAAGAGCAAATGTTTGGTGTGATGCACTGTGGGCTGTTGTGTAAGATTTGACTGAGTATCTTTCCCATACATAAATGTTGCAATGTAGCAACCCTTTTATTCTGCTCAGAAAACACTGTTAACAAGCTAATTATTACTGCCCTCATCAGTGGCCACTGTCTTAGCTCCTGATGCACTGCTGGGCTGGGCAAGAGGCTCAGCAGCTTCGAGCAGCCACAACCTGGATGAAGGTGGTCACGGAAAAGAAGCATGGCAAGTGAGGGCTCACCCTGTGGGTGCACACTCATGGAGAGGGAGATAGATACATGGCTTAGGAGCCTCAAGTGTTCCAGTGGCCTCCCTGTGACAGGGAGCTGCCCCTGGCTGCTCAGTGGGACTGTGGCCACTGCTTGGGAGGAGCCCACAGCCCAGGCCATGCTGCCAAACCTGCTGGAGGCAGTCAGGTCTTTCACTGTGACATATGTGTATATGTATATATACATGCATGCAAATACATGTATGTTATATAAATATATGCACACACACACAGACATCCCTGCATGGACATCGGGATGAAGGAGAATTCCATTTCTCAACATTCCCAACTGTCTTTGCCTGAAGGAGCAAAGCAATCGACCCTAAGGGACAGTGTCTGCAGTGCCCAGCTGCCAGTCTGGATGATCACTGCTGCCATGGCACTGCAGCTGGAGCCAGGGCTGCTCCCACCACTCCAGGACCAACACAGCACCTGGGAGCACCACAGCAATGTCCTACAATTGCTGTTGTGAGCGAACCCCTGGGCAGGGAGAAGGGAGGGGACTGCACATGAGAAATTCCACCCCAAGTGCAGCTCTCCCAGCAGGCACTGGCCCCGGAGAGGCACTGCCTGGCAGGCTGGGCACAGGACAGGGATTGCTCTGTGGTGCAGAGGCCAGCGCAGTCCTGGCTGTGGCATGCTGGCACCAAACTGGGCACTGCCAGCACCCCACACTGTCCCCAGCCCTGGGCTCACAGCTGATGGAGGTGTTGGGTGCAATGCCAACATGGGGTTATATAAATGTAAAAGCATTTTATATAAGCCTATTTTATCTGCAAATCATTTCTATTTAGAACACCTATTTCTACTGGAAACACTAAAACCGTATTACATAAGAGCTTGTTTAAATCCTTTGGCTTAGGGCTTGGACAGGGGGAGGGGTTGTTTCAGGCTTGGTGCATTCAGGCTGCAGTTTATAATCACAGCCTCAACCAGCAGCCAAAACCCAGTCTTAAAATCCTTTCTGCTTTCATTCCATGCTGCCCTGACAATAGCAGAATACTTTCCTGAAGGGTAATTTTCCTCTTTCTCACTGCTGCCTTCGTGTTTGGAAATTTTCATTTATAGTGCTCTGGATGTGCTGCCAGCATAGGAGAGAGAGCAGCTCACAGTGCTCGGTCAATGTCCCTGTGCCCAGGCTGTGACAGTGGGTGGGAACGCTGCTCCCATCACCTGAGAGGCTGCCAAGCCATTCTCTGAAGTTAAAAAATGCATTAACTGGAAATGACCATTTAGCACCACAAAATTGCTTAGGTCCTCACTCATGCAATGAGGTTTTCTAAAGAATGAATTATTCCCTGAGCCCTCCCACGAGGGGGAGGCAGGAATGGTGGTAGCAATGGCCATCAAATCCATGTCTAATGAGCTGAGGGCAGCTGGACCCTTTGGACCCTCACACTGCCCTGCTGCAGCCCTGAAAACCTGTTCCCATCATGTGCCAGAACAAAGCTGCTCCCTTCAAGGCTGGGGTAAGCTGCACCACCCACACCCAGCTGTTGGGCCATGGTGCACATGGGGGCTGTGTTACAGCCTTCCCACAGCAGCACAGCACAGCTCTGGGGACAGCAGCCCTTGCTCATATAGGCAGAGGTGCTGTGGTGGCCACCACAACACTGCTGGGGCAATCAAGTCCTTACACAGCATTTGGATGCTATTCCCACCTTGCTTTCCTAGTGTGAATGACTCCAAAAATGGAGAAGTGGCAGTACCACATCACAGTGATGATGCCATCTGTGAGAACTCTCTGCTGGCCCAAGCCATGGGTGCTCTTGTGGTGAACAGCATGGTTTCAGCAGCTGACCTTCCCTCCTTTACAGTCAGTCTCTCCCTGCTGTCTTCCCCCTCTCCCCTTTTGAAAGTAAGGTCAGGAATCACTCCTCACTTACTTTCTAAGTCAGCAGGGCCAGGGCACTGTCTCCAGGATGGATGTACCCTGTCCAGCTGGGATGTGCTATCTCTGCAAACACACTGCTCTCCCAAACGAACAGGGCTGGGTTCTCCCACCACTCTCTCATCTGGACCCTACCTGTAATCACCATCACTGCTCCAATTCTCCCTGAAAGTGCTCAACATTCAGGTGACACGGTTCATTAGTTTCTCTAAGTGCCCAGGACACTGCACAGATTTCAGGGATGAAGTAAGAGCTAAAGCTGTAAATTACTTTCCTCCCTACCTTAATTTTCCAACTCCCTTAAGGTGACTCAAACTCCAGCATAGGGCGAGTCTGGTTTGTCCCACCTCAGTCAACACCCTGCTCTTGCAGGATGAGGTCTAACTGCTCCATCTTTCATTTTCCCTGCTGTGTAGTGGAGAACACAACACATGAATTTCTTAGTGGTGTGGGAAGAAGGCAATTAACATCTGTGCATGCTGCAAAGCCTCTAGAGACTTGGTTTCCCTCTGCAGGAAGTGCAGGTATCTTAAACTTTTGGAAAGCCATGTCATTCCCAAATTTCTGTGAGCTCAGCTGTGTGGGTGGTGGGGCTGGGGTGCTGTGTGGCAGTAAGATGGAAACGAAGTGCCCTGTTGCCCAGAGGTGACATTCCCTGCTGGGAATTACCCCAGGACACGAGCAGTAACATCTCCAACTTGGTTTTTAAAGCAGCTTCATGAGTATTTTAAGGAGAAGGGGGGAAGGACCAAGTTGGCCTGCTCCTGACCTGCTGCCACTGGCCTCTCGGGCAGAGAGCAGGGCTCCTGTGCTGAGGGATGGAGCTTTTTCCTGCTCAGCCCCACCATCCCCAGGGCTGGTGCAGGCCCTGCCTGCTCGCCCAGCTCCCCACACATCACCACTCAAATCACTTGAGCAAATTCTTCCCATACTTCACTTGAGCCAGACGCTGTAAATTGGATTGAAGTGGTGCCTGGAGAGATTTCTCATGTCAAATATGTAAAACTAACATGAATTTGAACTGTGTCTGGGCTGCCACAGGGGTGTTGCTCCCCACATTCCCCTCCTGCTCCCCTGATCTGGCTCCTTGAGTTTGAATCCAGCTCTCCTCTGACACTGCCCACAGACACCAAAATTGATGTCAAAACCTGCAACTGTGAAGATGTTCATCTTGAAAATACATCTCTGTATTTAGTCTTGGACAAAAACTGTACAGGGGCTGATTGTTAAAGGAGCTGGGCATCCTGCTACTCCAGAAAATGACCTGAGTTCCAGGGAAGTCGGGCCACTGACTTCAGTCAATTATTTCACTTTAAGCACTCCACCTCCTCCTATTATTTATCACTCATCATAAAAGTCAAGTGATGTAGTGAACATCTGGGACATTCATGGATGAGCAGAAGAGTTTGACTATTTCAAGGACCTGGAGAACAAATCTGTCTCATCTTTTGAGCGTGGAAGAAGAGAAGAGGTTACAGGAAACACTGGTTGCACTGGCATCTTCAGGACCCAGATCTTCTGCAACACTAACGAGAAAGGCAAGTCACAGATACACTGGGGAAAGCCCAATTCTCCTGCTGCAGGACCTGGGTGGTGCTGGGCAGAGCCTGCCCTTCACTGAGCTTTCCTTCCAAGCCCCACAGGCATGCCTGGCCAGCTGGGATGCCTAACTGGGGAAAGACCTGATGTCTGGGAAAAACTGCTCTGTGTTAAGGGGCTGATTAAACCTGGGGACATGGTCCTCATCCCAGGGCTGGTTCTGCACCCATCTGGTTCTGCACTGCATTGACAAACACTGGCAACTTGCAATGTACATAATAGATTCGATTTAGCCATGGAAAGTAAATAAGTGGATAGCAGTTTGGACTTAGAGAAAAATAACAATTTTCATTTTACCTAAAGAACAACCCAGTTTAATTCACCCCAGAGATTTCAGTATGCATTTTCTAATGGCTCAATGACCTCATAAATAATGGGGCACTGAGTTCATGCTTGTTTCTGAGCACAGTCCACACATGCTGGAGCCTAGGACCTGCAAAGTAGAGCCCTCTCATGAGCCCACCACGGTCTCCAGGCTGAAACCAGGGTCTGGCACTGCAGCTGCCCTGCTCCCAGACCAGCAGAAACACCTCAGTGCTGGGTGTGCAAGGCACTTGAGAAGCTGGTTGGGCACTGGCCAGCAGCCCCTCACCAGCCTCTGACAAGTCACAGACTGGCATTGGGGATGGGAACCAGCTCCCTCAGCCACCCCTGCCATAAATCCAGAGCACTGACTGCTGCTGTCAGCCCTGGGAAGGAAGAGGCAGTTTAGTGAGAGACAAACACTGTTTGGTTCTTATTTTGTCGTAGCTGGACGGACGCCACGGATGGCAGCTCAGAGAGCAGGCTGTGATCAGCTGGGAGATATCCAGCTCCCTGCTGGCAGCAGGGCTCTGGAACAGCTCCATCCCTCTGCCTGGCAGGTCCTATCTCTTAAATAAATGTGAAGCCAGGTTGATGTGCTGTAGGGAATGGTTTATGACCTTCATCCAACAAAAAAGAATTCAGGCAGGTGTTGAGAGAAGGTGAGTGAACACATTGGTGGAAATAGCCATAATCAGTCATATTTTGGGGAACACAAGATACCAGCCTGCTGCCAGCAGAGCTGTGCTGCCTCTGCCTCAAGGCTTTGGTGCTGGCCTACACATGTCAGAGCTGGGTGCTTTGTCCCAAACAGCCTGTGTGAGAGCCTCCCTGCCCCCAGCAGCCTTCTGCAGCCCCACTCTGTTACCATCTTTCCAGCATCCTGTTTTCACCAGGATTACTTTAATCTTCTGGTTTCCCATCATATTTTTTCTCCTGCCCATGCCAACACGGAATGCAATTCCTGGCAAGCAGGGTGGAAATCCCTGGGCTGCAGCAGCATTTTGGAGGATGAGCTGGACTCTGCCCTGGTCACACCTGGCTCCTTTCCAATGCTGGTGCTGGTACCCAGTGCTGGCCCACCACGGCCACCCAGCTGCTTACAGCACATCACTTTGAGTCCACTCAACCAGTGAATTGCTCAAGCAGCTCTGTGCTTTCATACTTTTCTCTGTCTTGGCTGAGGAACCAAAACACCTGCTCCACTGCTGACGTCTTTATGGTTTTATCAGGGCAGGAGAAATGCTGCAAGGTACTGATTAACTGAGTCATACAGCTGTGGGCAGCCAGCCTCTTCCATGTTCCAGCTGCAAACTGCAAGCCTCTCCATGGCTGCCCAGCTTGCCAGAGCTCCACTTAGGCTTCCAGGATTTGCTTTTCTCCTGGATTTGCTCTGGATGATGAATCTCCTTGCCCTGTGCAGGTCCATAAACCAGTCACAGGCTTTTTACCTTGCCTTGCTGGAAGTGGATGCCACACTCTGTGTGATGCAGTTACAAGGGCAGTAGAAATACAGATATGAATGCCAGCAATCCCAAAGGACATTCCTGTCCACTCCACACTCCAACAGACTGCCACCTTGCTGCTTCACGGGGCTAGTCATGATGTAAACTGAGAGACTCAAACACCTGGCGGTCTCTCTGTATAAAAGCAAATAAAAAGAAAATAAAGAATCATGGGAAAGCAGTGAAATATTATGTGTAAGGGCCCAAAATATAATTTAGTATCTAGAAGTAATTTAATATTTCAATATGTGTCAACATCAAATCTGCTAAGACTCTAACAATAGCAGAAAATATCTGAGATTAATATGACACAAAACAAAACCCAAACCCATCTGCTTTCTTAATCATAGGCTTTAAGAATGTTTCTGCTAGTTACCCAGCTATTTCAAGAGCTGTACTGTCTAAATCTATACCAAAACAAACACAGAAGTCACAATAAATCTGTCATTCAGTTATTCAGGTCTATGATTTAAATCCTTCTAAATGATAAAATTCAAGACAGACATTAAATGGAAATACTGTTTCTCTGCAACGTCTATCACCAAAGATTTAAACTCTAATCCAGTCTGAATGTCATCACCAAGAATGAGAATGAGAATGAGAATGAGAAAATGTCCTTCCACTGCCCAAGTCTGGCTTTGGAGCATCCATTGCTGAAGCCTGAGCTGCAAATGGAAAGATCAACAATCATATAAAGCAGAAATGCCAGCCTGGCTACACTTTCTGTCTGGGAAGATGCTGTGGAGATGATGACACAGAAAAACGATGAGGTTTATACTTACCTTGCACCAGCCACAGTGGGATTAGTGTGGCAGTGAAGCTTCCACACTACACAGCACCAGAGCCCTGGAATATGGCTTGAGGAAGATGGCAAAATTCAGATATAAAGGAATGCCTGCATTTCATTAGGCCTCACATCTATTCTGAGAGTGGACAGTGATCTTTAACCAAGCAACCAAGGGATCACCCACTTGCCTTGGACTATATTCAATCATGAATGGTTACTAGAAGAATACAATAAGCCTAAACCAAAAGTTACAAGAGATCTGGAAAAATAAAAAGTCTAAGCTAAGACACAAGCAATGCAGAATGATACCTAATTAAGACAAAATAAACCAGCCTTCTACCAATGTTTAAACTGAAGAAAACCCATCAAACCATCAGCCACCAATTCAGTAACTAGTCTGTGCTTCAGAAGCACAGAATGGATGTAAGCATAGATTAACCCATGTCTCCAGGGACGGATGGAAAAGCCCTTCCCTACTCCCTTTCCCAACAGCCATGCTCCTACTCAGTGCATGAGCTGCAGGAATCATTTCCCAGCACCTTTGTGCTGGGAACAAGGGAGCCAAAGCTGGGACACGAAGGGCAATGGAATTGCTGGCTCTGATGCTGGACAAGTCACAGGTTCTCTGTCCCACCCCCAGCTGCCAAAAGCATACATTGGTATTTCATACCACACGTAGCAATCCAGGCTGGGTGACAGAAAGGTTAAAAGTAATTTTGGCTGCAGTAGCCCAGCACAGAGATTACAAAAGGTATTTTATTATCAGAGGTCTCTATAGAAGGGCTGCTTGGCAGTCAGGATGCAGCAGATTCCTGAGGAAAGCAAATGACACGTGTGGCTGCTGCCAGCTACTGCCCCAGCTATTTACAGAGCGTGGCCATACCTGGTCATCACCACGTCCCCAGGAGCTGCTGGGCACAGCTCCCTCTGCACATGGCCTGGTGTACACAAATCACCCCATCAGCCATGCTACTTCCCTGCCAAAAACAGCCACTGAACTTTTCAACAGTCTGTCTTTTAAGGAGTTCTCCAGTAGCACTCAGCATAAGCAGATAACTATTTTAAATATAGACACTGGAATGGAAGCCCCAGTGCTGGGTGCCAGCAGTGATCTGGATTATTTGCTTGTTACTAAATACCCCCTGGCATTACTTCCCAGGTTGTTCAGCTCGAGTCTGACGCAAACAGTGGCAGGACAGCAAACAAGAATTTACAGGATTTTGTAAGAACTGAAATAATACAAGGAGTAAGGAACAAATTGGTTCAGGGCTGCTGTTGCTCAGGGCTGCATCTCTGGGAGAACAAAAACAGGTTCCTGTTTAATTACGTGTAAAACCGGGCTGAAGGCTCGACAAGCACTTCCAGATCTCAGCAGCAGGAAAGCAACATGAGTATAAATAAAGAAAAGAAGACTTGTGGGAACAGGTTTAGCTCAAGGATGGTTTTCCTCTTGATATCCAGCAATAATTGCACTACAATGTGCCACTGAATTCCTTAGGACCCTGCCTACAGTTCTCTGGGGTTTGCATTATACACATGCACAGAGCAGGGAATAAAAATCCACGTGTGGAAAAACTCCTACATCTCTGACTATGACAGAGGGTAGAAGGGGACAGAAAAAAAAATAGCGACATGAGTTCCATATGCAAAAAAACCTCTCTGGTGGATGCCTGTAAAAAAGACATTAAGAACCTGTTGATAAACCAGTGCCTCCAGGCAATCAGCTGGACCAAAGTGGGAACTTGGCAAGGCTTTAAAAGGATGCAGCAGGCATGGCTCTAAGAGCTGCTGCGGCACAGAAAAGGCAACAGCAAGGTGACAGGAAAACAAAAGTACATCAAGGCACAGATTTTGCCGTAGGCAGCAAACCCTTTGCTGCAGGTGCAGGTGCCCTGCTGAGCAGGGCAGGGAGGGGCAGCAGCAGCAGGGCCTGCCCCAGTGCCCAGCTGGTTTACAGAAACCCACATCCAGCCTAGAGCCCCAGCAGACCAGCTCTGCTCACAGCAGAGACCAGCTAAGCTGTGCTACTCACACTGTCATCACGCCACTACCAGCAGCATGGGCAAAGGCTTATAAAAATAGCTAAGATTATATATAGCAACTCTGATTTAATTAAAATTAAATACAACTCTGAGAAAGCTAACTGACCGTGGCTGAGAACTCTTGACCAGAACAAACTGTTAAGCAATTATTAGATCTCATGTGATGACAGGACGTGTAAAAGGTTCTGTCCTGGTCTGTTGTAAACATCACCTCTTCTAGCTGAAGCTCGTTAAATGTACTTTGAAATGCTGCCTTTTAACCAAAGGCCACTTGGAGAAGAAAGGTTACTTTTAAAAGATGGTTAATGCTCTCATTTCTTATTTTCTTTTTTGTTACATAAGGGTGTTCCATTGTACTTGGCAAGCACCTTGGTGTGAAACAGTGGTCCCTTTATCTGGTTCATAATTTAAGCTTCTTCCATATTTTGTTTTTAAAGACAATGCTGTTGCTAGGTCACAACCAAAGAGCTACACATGTAACTGACCTATTTTTTCCTGCAGGAATAGGCAGGGCTGATGAGTACCAGGCAGGAGCCATCTTCCACCCCATGGGAACAACCTGTGATACCCTGCCTTTCAGTGTAAAATGTTCCCTTTGTTCACTTACAGGCTTCTTAAGTACTGTTAAGTTTCACTTGTGTTCTTAAAAAAACCCAAACAAACAAACAAAAAGAGGCAAGCAAAAAAATTAGTTCATTTATACGTGGTTTTAAGCTGAATTTTGTTTCCTGTTCTTTCACACTTCCCACCTGCTGCTTTCCTCCAATCTCAACAAGAGCCCCACAGCCCTTGAGCAGTCCCTTGCCCTGAGAGGGCAGCTGGTCGCCCCCTCCCTACAGCCCACACCTCACTGCTGTGGCTGTGCCCAAGGACACAGTCCCTGTCCCCTCTCCAGGTGCCCATCCTGTGCCACACCGGAGAGGCAGATCCTCGTTTTAAGGCCAGCTGCAGCTGTGCTACCTGCCAGAGGAGCACGGATGGAAGAATCTGGAGGGACTACAGCACTGTCATAGGAGAAGTCGTAGGAGTTTGTCAGGAGATGTAGCTTTATTGTAGTTAATTAGCTCCCTCCAGAAGGGCTGTGATGGGAGGAACTAGAAGAGAAACACATAATGTTCTAGCTTGATGCAACAGAGACCTGACCTACACATTCTGAAATGTCCCACAGGAGTTACCTGGTCATGCTCCCAAAGTCTCTTCACAGAAGTGCTCCAGCCAGGCTCTTGGCTGAGGAGCCTGCACACTCACCTTCACTCCAGGCTGCCAGCAACGTGAGGGTGCACACACACACACAGAGCAGCTTTTCCTTCAACACTGATCTGCCTAAAATATTGATAAAATGGTAACTTTGGTCACTCATATTCCAGAAGCAATTTTTTTTTTAAACACAAATGGTTATGGACACCATTGTATATTTGTACTTTCACAGCCACACCACTACATGGGATTTTCCTCAGTCCAGGACAGAAGGAAACTCTTGGAAGTCTCCTTGCAGGATGCTGCAGCCCCAGCAGCTGCACTTCCAGGGAGAGTTTCTCATGCTTCCTCCAGCACCCTGTGTTAGGCAGTGACCCTCACAACTGCCCCAGCTGCAGCACAGCAGCTGCTCTTCATCTGGCAGAGTGTGTACAAAGCACCACAAACAGCCACGTTTGCTGGCCATGTTTTTATTTGTTTTAAGTTTTAAACAGGGGAGCCAATGATACATCCAGTATTTCAAAAAATCAGAAGGTAAAACAAATTTTTAAAAGACCAAGATGCTACATGCTATATTTAACCTAATTTTATTCATGCTTGCTTTTGAGGGAGGGCTGGGAGTGGGACAGGAATCATTCAGTAAAAACATACAGTAAAAACAAAATGTCTCACCATATAGAACTTTAACCTACAGTAATGTTGTACCTTAATTATTTCCATGCACACAACTAACATTACAAAATTTTTTAAAAAATGAACACAATTAAGACTTCTAGGAGCATTTGATAATAAAGCAATTCCTAATTTCTTTTGTAGAGATCAAGCACCTCCAATTACAAGTTCCTATACACAGTGAGTGCTTTACTTGAAATGAAAACTAAAAAATAAAGTTAACAATGTATTGGATAGCCTCAGAATAAGCCGATGTTAATATATATCCAGCTATGTAGGCAATAAAACCATAGTGCTAAACAAAAACTTTTATCTGAAAAGTAACTCAAAAATTGACTTTCTATAATTACAGAAACATACTTATTTGCTAAAATAAATAAAAGTGCTGCATATTAACACTTCACTATAAAGAATGCATACCAGAACATTTTATAAATATTGAATGATTTTCAATAGGAATAGCTACTACAATAATGCTGGCTAAATAGAAGTGCATAATGAGAAGCACTATGGGTGGTTAATGTTTTGCCACATACTGCTGTTACCTTGAGGTAGATAACACATGCGTACCAAATTCTGCATTCATTTCAGTTGCTGCTGGTATCATGTGTCTAAGAAATGTGTAGAGTATGAAAAACTCTAAAATACGCATGAATGAAAAAAATGCTTTGGGAAAAATAGATATTCTCATGCAATTATGTACAGTCTCACTGTGTAAATTTCAAGGCAAGGTTCTTTTTCTGCAAAACATGGACACTGTTTTACTGAGAGAATGTTTTTTTACTTGGTTTAGTGCATTTTTTTGTTACCTCCTGCATTTTGCATTATTTTGCTCTATTCTTTAATTTTGTGTGCAAACGACATGCCAGTTTAAAAACAAAACTAACTCATGTATAGAAAGTAATTCTGGATTGTAAAAACAATGGTAAACAGAAAACTAATGAAATCCATACCAAAATTACACCATCTGATTCAAGTAAAAAAATTACTTACACTAGTAATAAAAAAAGACAAACACATCTCATGAATATAAAAGAAATGTCTGCTGAGTGTTTTAGTTTAGATGTTTCAGAATGCTGCTGTAGGTTTTGTGGGGAATCTGGGGAGATGATTTCATAGCAGAAGGCGTTAGTGTGGCCTGGATGGACTTGAGAGGCGAACCAACAGGGCTGTGAAACTGAGGAATACCTATAGCCTCAAGCTGCTTGTTGAAGAGGAGTTCCCCACTGTTACTGAGAAAGCCCTCTTCTCTTTCCTTCTCCCCAGGCTTCCCCTCTTCTACTGGCTCAGGTTCTAGCATTTCAGCATCTTCTTTCTTACTAAAAAACTTGTCCAAATAACTGGTGTAAGTATTTTCTTTTTCAACTTGTTCATCTTTCCTTACTTCACAACAGAACTGGTCTATGAGGAAGCACCCCTCCCCACCACTGACAAACTGACTGTCCCAAGAGGTTTGGTACAGAGCTTCTAACTGTGCCAAATTGGCCATTCCTTTCTCCTGCTTCTCTCTGCTTACCGACTTCGATATTATTCCTTTCAACTCTATCTGAGACACTGAACTGTTCAAGTCATTTAATTTATCAACATCAGTAGACTCATGTTGTAAACTAAGCTGGATGGTTTCTGCTATAAAAGAATCAAAGTCAAACCCCTGATTCTTCTCCCTTTCTTTTTCAACAAGTTGCTGTGATGCTTCCTCAAGTGCTATCTGAGCTTTAACCAACCCATTCTTTTCACATTTAGACTTGCCCTTCTTGTCAGACTTTTCTTTGCTTTGTTCCTTCCAGTTTGAAAGATCTATAATAAGCTTGGGCTCATAGTAATGGTTAACTTCACTGTCTCGCCAAACTAAATTATCTAGGTATGAAGATGACCTCATTTTGTAATTACAAGTGTGACTACATTCCAGATCACAATACTTGTTTTCGTGGTGATCTGAATACTGCCAGCAAGGCTCAGTAGAGAAGTGGGTGTCAAAGGCAGGATCCTCCAGGTACTTTTCACGATCTCCATCCAAGTATTTGCGAGGATCTACTTGCACTTCTTCTTCATCAGTAACATCAGAAAGAGCCCTTGGATCACGCTGAACTTCATCAGCTTCATAGTTATTATGAATAGGCCAGTCATGGTCTGAAAACTGACTTTCATGGTATCTGCAAAACAATTTCCTAAGTGTTAGCAGCTAAAAACAGTCTTCTAGCTCCCAAGACAGAGAGAGCAAAGTTTAGAAATTCCCTTACAAAATAATGACAATTCAACACAAAGTTTTTCCTTAATCCAACTGGGTACCTCTTGCAGGTTTTTAATTTAATCTGTCATAAAGAAACAGAATTAGGTACAATACCTTGCTCCATCTACAGAACTCTTTCTAAAGTGTGTTTAATTGACTTAAGATGACTACTGTGAAATCTCTTTACTATAATATGCACTAAGCATTAGACAAGACAATAATAATTAAATAATAATAAATTATTAAATAATAATTAAAACTCTCCTTAAACAAAGTTTATTTTTAGAGAAGTATTTTGGGGAAGAAAAAATAATGGAAATATTAAGTTTTGATTCTAGAGTCCCGAGTGCAACGCAGGAATCCATCAGCATATACAAGTCACATCTAACAGATTATAAATCAAATGATAATGACAAAAGGGAAAATTTTATTCTCAGGTCAACTCAAGAAGAAGAAACAAACAGAAAAGGAAATAATGCCCATGAAGCAATGTCACTTCAAGCACAAAACCACCCAGTTATGTTACCACAGTAAGTGATAAATTTACCTTTCCCAATTATAAATATGGCTGTGACTTTCATCCATTAGCAGAATATCATCAACCTCATCTTCAATGTGAAAAGGATGACTTGAAATAGGCTCATCGGTTGGAAAGGAATAAATGCTCATGTAAGGATGGGACAAAGCTTCTTCTGCTGTCAATCGATCCATGGGACTAAATGTCAAAATTTGCTCCAGAAAGTCCAGTGCTGTAGAATATAAGTTACTATTAAATGGGGAATTTATGACATTTAGCACTTAACACTAAGGTGGAGTGCTTTGCTCTAGAGCCCTCTAGTTGTTTCAAAGTAGCTGCCTGTGAAGTATCAACTACTGACAGTACAGTGGCAAATATGCATCCCACAGCTATCAGAA
The DNA here is from genome assembly GCF_963662255.1 of Cinclus cinclus. Lineage (NCBI taxonomy): Eukaryota > Metazoa > Chordata > Aves > Passeriformes > Cinclidae > Cinclus > Cinclus cinclus. The sequence continues at coordinate 9,908,495 of NC_085058.1, forward strand.
AGAGAAGTCAAATCTAAGATCAACCATAATTTAACTTATAGCATAAAAAAATAGCGAGAGCTAGAAAGGTTCAAGCTGAATCAGTATCCACCAATGGCTACCAGGAAACACTGCTGCTACTTTGGCTGGGGGGACTCTTTCAAAAACATTTGAAAGACAGTCCTTCTATACTGACTCCATTCCAATGCCCCCTTGTATTTAAAAGGCCAATGTCTCAGAGCAATTCCAGTGCAAATAGGTCCAGCAGAGATTCACAATTCTACTCCAAAGATAACCAAGCAGCTATCATGGAAGTAATTTTTTTTTTCTTTTTATTACAGCAGAAGACAATCCTTCTTCAAAGAACACAGATTCTTCTGGCTGAAACTTGCTTTGAACAATCACACACCTGGACCTCAGAGCTACACACTATTTGATGATTCCGAAACATCAAAACATTAAATCAAGTTTTTCTTTTCCTTACTTACCTTCAGGACTGATGCCTGGAAGCAACTGAGTTAAAGGTTTGTGTGGCTCAGTCATATCGTTTCTAATGTAAACTGGAATTACATTGAGAAGCTCCTGACGGTCCTCCTCATGTACAACAGGAATTGATTCTAGAATCAACTGCATCTGTTCAAGCTCATGTGCACCTGAGCACCAAAAGAAAAGACAAGCTGCCATTTCAACTTCAAACATTTCTGATCCCTGTATATGAAAGGCATGCCAAAATTTTGTGCTCTGAACAGCTATTTCCAGTAAAAGATTATAATCTCCTGCAAAAGAGGAAAGGCTGAAGTTCTAAATTTAAATGATAATAAATCTGAAGATCTCTCAAGAAACGTCATAGCATATGAACAATTACAGAGCTGCTACTCACAGATAGAGAGACCTAACATTAAGCTTTGTAAGGGTGTTTTCACCATGGATGAAGTACTCTACAGCAATACCCTTTTTATTACACACTATATACTGCACTCCTCCCCTTTCAACTGATCCACCTAATTAATCCAGTATTTGACCTCACTTTGAATTAGATGTCCTTTATTAATAAAAACAGTACTAGTTTAGCTCAGAAAGACTTTTTGCAGGCCACAACCATTTGTATTAATATTCTACTCTGAAATCCTGCATTAAGTGACAAGTGCAAGATGAAAATCACCTGTCTGTTACATAGAGCGATACTCTTTTTGAAAAAGTACTCTATTTTAATTGAAATTATAGTACTCTTTTAGCACTACCTGAAGTTTCCCTGGGTAAGAACAATAAGAGCTTATACACCAGCTCAATTCTGAATAATGAGCAGCATCTATATTCAGTACTGGAGTACCCAGCAATACAGCTTGCCAACTTCAGCTTGCTGTTCAGCTCCAAGAAGGATGTCAGAGCCTAGAGATTCAACTAGCAGATGAAATTATATAGGATTTTTTGCATGGCAGTGTTTCCTTCCTTCACCAAGCAGCTCTGGGCAATCACATTCAGTACTGATGTATGTGCCAATAAATATAAATGGGGCCAGCAAGAGACTGTACCACCTCCAAACCTCCACACTGTCAGCTCACTTCATTCAGTGCCTGTACAGCACAGCAGTCTGCACTGGACATCCTATCACACACCTGCCAGGTGACTTGAAAAGCTGAGGCAAAGTCACCACAGAAAATCCGAGTTTCTCAAATGAATCAGTACTGCCTCATATTAACTTCTTTACTGGACTGAAAGAGGTGTTTTGTTCCACTTCAGACTACAAAAAATTACTTAATATGAGCCATCAGATGTTATATTGCTTGTAACTTGCTGGAAAACAGATGCTACTGTGCTATTAGTACCCTCCTAAAATTAATCAGCTTTCTGTCCGCTATCAGCAAAATAACCATTGTATTATATTAATTTAGAACAAAGAAGTAGAGAAGTTGTTTGGAAAAGCTACTGAATTCCTCTGCCTCAACTTCCTTTCCCTCACTTGTTCCAGGTATTCTGCAGTATTAATCTGCATTCTTCCTTCCCATTCTCATCAGCTTTCTTAACAGCAGGATTCCTAAGGGATGGTTCAGAAGCAGACAGGAAGTTGCAATTAACCAAATCACTCCCTCTGAACAATTCTGCAAAAGAACTTTACTTAGAGTCTCAGAGCAGAATAATTATCATATCTCCAACCATCTTCCCTTTCCAAATGCATGACATCAAGAAATCCACTTTTCTTTAGATTACAAAACCATGGTAGTGCTACATTTTCAGAGGGGCACAACTATATCTAAAATACTTTTTAAAGTATACTCAATGCAATTAAGGCATATAAACCAGCCTATAATTTTAAGATTCTGGTGACTAAGACCAAGCTTTTTAATAGAACTCTCTGCACAGCTATTGGGCCAATAAAAATTGTGACAAATACTAATGCTACTCAAAGAAAAAAAAAAAAAGCCAAAATGCTGGCAGTTGTGATCAATCTATGTTGAATGATGAAATCTGCAGACTTTCTCACATTATTTGCCAGCAGAAGCTCTTGATGCTATGGGAACCTAATAAATCTTATATCAGCCAAGCATTTAATACTCTGGGGACAATACTCCAGTAGTTTGTAACTCAAAGAGTGAAAAACTCGCTGCATGTTAAAAGAAGCCTTGGCACGTATTAATCACTGATTTATACCAAATAATGCTTTCAAGTGACAGTTCTCCATTAACTACTTAATGGGAAGAAGCTTTCAATTCCCTTGCCTTTTCATGCAAGGCTAAGAATGACTGCAGAGGTGTGCTTTCAGTCCACGTGTCTAAAGGAATGTGAACTTTGAAATGCAAGCTTAGCTTTCAGAGGTTTTTATCTGTATTACTCCTATAATTCAGGCCAACAGGAGCAAATCCAAGAGGGAGCCTGAATGAGACAGCTGCTGCTGAGGCCCCAAGGTGCACAAAAGTAAGCATTTCAGAGGTTTTTCACCAGTTTACTCATCTGCTCCCACGGACCCAGTGCTTGTCAGCAGGTGGTGATCTCCTACAGTGCAAATGATGGTTTCACTGTATTTAAAATGCTCTAGTTTGTGTCTGAGCTAGGTCAGCAACATGGTACAGGATGGCCATCAAGAGATGGGCTCCAAAACCTTGCTCCTGATCCTAAACAAAGCTCTACTATAGATGCACCCAATGAGACCAGAGCATTGCTTCCTATCTTACCTGAATCAGTAGAAGGTTGCACATTTCCTTGCTGTATTGCCCTTAATTTCACACCTTTAAATCTATGCCCCTCGGGCTTCATAATTTAAAATACAGAGAAGCAAGATGTGATTAGGTTGACTACATTAAAAAAATATCTTTATACATGTGATACTCAGGGTATACATAACCTTCAAATACTCCCTGGATACACCAATTCACCCATGTATCAGAACACATCTTAGGCAACCAATAAATTTAGCTTAACATAATTACAGACAGATTTACCATGTATGACTTCTACATTAAATTGTGATATTTATCTAAATACACATCAATACAAGTAACGAAACTGAAATGTCTTCTGCTTTACAGTTATATAAGTGCATAATAATATAGCATATCCTGATAATCAATATTACTGACATTAGCCACAAGAACCAATCTTTCCTGAGGAAGGTAATTATGCAGTACCACTCCTTCTATAAATATACACACCGATTTTATTCTACCCACCTGCAAAGAGGGTTTTCCCAGTCAGCATTTCAGCAAAGATGCAACCTGCAGCCCACATGTCAATGGCTTTAGTGTAGTTGTTAGGAGAAAGCAAAAGCCGGGGCGATCTGTACCATTTAGTAACCAATCCTTCAGAAAGATGGCCCTAATGAAATTAATTTAAAAATTAATTAGACTTTTAAGACACGTTTTTTTTAGTTACTTATTTTTAATGCACTACTAACAAGATTTTTTTAGTCTCAAAGTCCCATGGATTATACTGTGTGCATTTTACTAAACCTCCTTTCTACCTTTACAAATATCTTTGAAGTGAACAGCAACCATATAGAAGTATGACACTATTTATTAGTCAAATGAGGTACTGCAGCAAAACTGTCTTCACTGTTAAAACCTTTGCTTTCCTCAACCCATTCAGCTAAAAAAAAAAATTATTATGCTTGCAGTACTCCTATGTGAGACAAACCATGCTAAGGAAGCCTTCCACAGCCTATCTACCTCTGCAAAAGGGAGAAAGATGCCATTTCAAGAAGGCACAGTTGTCAACCTATCACTTAGATATTCCCACTCTCTGCATACCTTGTGGGAATAATGAGGATCCATGATTCGTGCAAGACCAAAGTCACCAATCTTCAGCACCAAGTCTTCAGTATTAATGAAAAGATTAGCTGGTTTGAGATCTCTATGCAGAACATTTGCAGAGTGAATATACTTGAGCCCACGTAGCAGCTGGTACATGAAAAGTCTGGCATGATCTTCCAGTAAAGGGCCTTGCTCTAGCAAATTAGCCAGATCTGTCTCCATGTATTCCTGGACAATGTAAACACAGTTCAATTCTGTCAGGGAGCCCACGTCATCTGTTAACTGGCTTCCACTGGGACCAAGAATTTCAAATACTTTGACAATGTTATCGTGGTCAAGTCTTCTAATAATTTTGATCTCACGTAGAGCATGCTTAACACTCTGGGGATCTGTAAGGACAATTTTCTTGACAGCTACTCTTTTGTCACAGTCATTATCGACAGCAGAAAAAACTAAGCCATTTCCACCACAGCCCAGTGGTTTTAAGTCCATATACCGAGAGCCCAGATCAAAACCATGAATGTTCATGAGACTTTCAAATTTTTCTGCCATTTTAAAATTCTTGACGTTTTTCCTCAAACTACTAAGCTTCCGTAACCACACGGAGACACTTCCACTGGTATCTGAAGGAAAGGTCTTAGAGAAAGGGAGAAGAAACACTTGGCTTTGACTGCAAGATGGTTTCTTGACACTCTCATTTCATTATGAGCCAGCCAGGCCTGTTGTGTCCCCTTGAATTTAGAGCCTGTAAGCTCTAGAACTCAAACCGAGCATAAGATAGAAAGATTGCAGCATTCATAGTTCAAGAAAGGTGCAGCATTTCTGCAGACATTAAAGAAAATACTCACAAGAAACTCAAACGGAATGAAATGACATACTATGCACTCAGCTCTACTGTGCTAATCTGGTTAACATTTAACAAAAATGTGAATAAATATGCACATAATAGGCTTCTATTAACATCCTCCTCCTCACAGTGCAGATACATTCAGTGTTGGACTGGTCCTGAGCAGCGTCATGCTATGGTGCTGGTAAGTACTATTTTTTTTTCCTTCTTCCTCCTTTTTCTCTTCTTTGTTTACAGTCTAATTAAATGGGAAACTGGCAGCTCTTGATTTACAAAAGATGCCTTCTGTTAATGATCAGGTGGCTCCAGCTCACCACAATCACAATCAAAGCTACCATCCATTTTACTCCGTGGCAACCTGAAAAGCAGAGAAAAACACATCAGTACCTCAGCACACACAAAAGTGTCCTCCCCCAACTCACTGAGTTATTTTTTACAAGTTATTTACTCTCCAGTTACAAAAACAATAAACCATCAAAAAAGCTAAACTAATTAGAAATTATATGTACTTTTCACACTTGTGGAGGAAAGCAATAATGACCAACCACTATTTCTAAAACATATACTGTCAACATTTTTTATGTAATAGACTGAATTTATGGCACACAACAAAAAAAATCCTCCTGAGTCTTAATAAAGAGACTAACAAAGCAAACTTGGTAATTCTCCAATAGAGCAGTTAAGAGACAAGCCAGAAGCAAAAGTATCTGTAGCATCTGTCAGCAGATTTTGGAATAATTATTTTCACTAAACTTTTATTTGAAGACAAAACCAGGTATAACTATTTCACCATAATAAGAGGTAAGTAGGCACTGGTCACACGAAAAGGGTAAGGCCTGTACACTCCCCATGTTTACTGAATATACAGCCACTTATAAAGCTTTAATCCTTGTGATTTTGGATAAAGTTTACCAACATCTCAAATAATAACTCTTCCTCTACCGATTCACTCTTACAGGAATCATAGGGGTAATTCCTACATACAAGACAAATATTATGATTTTATCAATTATTTCTACACTTATCCAACCCAGATTACAAAGAAAAACTAGCAGCAAGCACATTTTACAGAGTAACTGTTATGTTCTACAACCATTTCCCCTAACATATGGGCTCTTTCAGACATCATTTATTTTTTAATAGTGTAATGAATTCACCTACTGTTTATGAAAAACTGAACTGGCAATTTTCTCAATAAGTTCCCATCAGCAACAGCAGAATGTAGTCATAAACACCACATGGTGCATTTTTGTACAACATCCTCACTTCTTTTAAAAGCTCAAAAAATTCCACAAAGGGAAGAGCCAAAGGTGTATGCGATACATTGTGGTAAGCTTTGGGCAATTCCACTACAAGTCACTTGAATGTTCTTCCCCAACACGTATAGGTCACATCAAACCACTAAGTGCCTCCTGTTCAATCTTAGATTAACAAGTTTCAGCTCCTCCCTCAGCTCTCTATCTAAATGCAAAGGTCTCCACACCATCCCAACACTGCAGAATTAATTACATGAATGTTTTCCTTTAAAACAGTGCTAGGCTTTCAGTGGGACAACTGGGAGCAAGCAAAACAAGTCTCCTCACTCCTAACAGAGCAGCTGACAAGTTATTAACATATTTTAAATAATGGCCTCAATTCACTAAAGTAATCAGAATTGTATAGAGAAAAAAAAAAAGAAGAAAAAAAAAAGAAATGAAAGGCACACTGGCAATGAGAAACAAGACTGTTTCAACACATTTAAATATTAACCTTCCTTCAGCTCAAGCCTGTCATCAAGACACAGCCCCAATGCCCTGGCTTGCTCCTGCCACACACCACCTGCCCCCAGGTACAAGTCAGAACATGACAAACACAGGCAAGAAGAAAACACATGCTATCCTCTGCTCCATTTTTCTTTTCAAATAAAGATCACCAAATGCAATATAACTGAACTGAAGGGCATTGAGCTGCCCTCTACTGATATGGTATACCCTGCCACAAGGGTGATCATTAGAGCTTTCTCTATTCAGCACATGGAACTTAAGATTGCCTTAAGATTCCTTTCTTTGTGCACTGGCAAGAGTCCTAATTTTAAACCATGTTTTACAAGGGTTATTGTAGCTTCAGCACAAACACAATGAGGTTATACTACCACTTTTCCCCAAACTATCTTGAATTTTCACCAATAGTAAGACATTAGAGCAAGGACCCCTTTTAAAAGGCCCATGAATTTATTTAAAGAACAAAATTATAATTTATCCTAAAGAGGACAGCATCAGTGACTATCCAACACTGTCCATAATTATAAAACCAGACGTCTAGCATCTTGATTTTTAACATTTTTCAACCTCAAAATATTTTCTCACTGGCATGTACTAGTTTCAGGTTCACTCTTTGTGAGCTGCTGCCTGTACAACAGTTTACATCACCCCACTCACCTTTCATCCCAACACCCCCCCCCCCCCCCAGTTGTTACAGAAATTAATTTTTGTACCAATACTTCAAATTTCACATTAACTTGAGGTCCAAGGCCTCTGCTCAATTACCCCACATTAAGCTGTATTTTATGTCCTTGGGACCATCTACAACCAGTTGCATTCTGCTTCAGAATTAGGCTTATTGTTTCACACTGCTGATGTCTTCAACATGCAGCAATACCAAACCTGTTTGCACCAGCTGCATGACACATCTGGAACCTCTCTTTTAGCTATTTCCATTAAACAGCCCAGGAACAGATTCAAAACGATGCCCATCAGCAGAAAAGATTAAGATCTACCACCTCTTTGCCATAACTCAGATCTTGCCCCCTACTGCCATGAGTGAATGCAGCAATGAAAGGACTGCTTCAGGGAGAATGGGAACTATGGCTCACTTGCTTCCTGAAGTGGGAGCCCTAAAATATTCATTCTGTATCTCTGAAATGATGCATTTTTAATCATCAGTTTATGCTTATCCTTTCACTAGGTGTCCACAAATTATGATGTTTTCAGAGAGCATGCAATGATCTCCACAATCACACTAATTTAGCTAAGAAAACAAATGCTGACAACATAAACAACCAACCCAGTGCAGCCTTCATTTGACCTGATCGTCCTCCAAACTTCCTATCTGTGAACAAATTACTTAATCCCATGTGGTACCCACTCGAAATGTATAATGGACTATTGTATAAAAAAGGAGGGGTTTATCATCCCAATTTGTGCTGAACAGGCTATTGACGTAGGCACTGACATTTTCACCCAGGCTGCCACCTTGCCATGACTACCAGGTTTTTTATAAGCGATACTTTTACTCCTTCTTCACACAAAGTTTAAAGAGGCAAACACAAAGATACCACTTTCTTAATTGTTTTACAACTACAGTTTTAAAATGGGTCAGTTCTTGGGAGAGGGTGGCAGAAGTGACCCACAGAAGGGCTTTGAAATCCTCCCTAGTGATGATCATCACACTTGACTGGCTTCAGGCATTGTGCAAGCAGCCCCTTCAAAGCATGCTCAACTTCTGCACGTGGATTTATCACAGTTTTCAGGAAACAGGATGTACACTGAAACAGTTAGGTATGACACGTTTACTTTGTCAGAAATACAAATAAGACTGAAAGATACCAGTTAATTTGATTATGCTGACCATATAATGATCAAATTATTACTCACAGGAGAAAGACTGAGAATGACTAATGACACATTATACAACCTGCTAAGTACTATCCCTTTGACTAAAAAAATACGGGGCACAGAATAACTTTTTTTTAGATCAGCCACGTTGCAGTCAGTAGGCAGAGTGAGTCATCGTCCAACTCATGAAACTGCTGCTTTCTAAAGCCTCCTACTTGCTCCCCACACTGTTTAGGGAACTCGGTGCTGGCAGTAAGCAAATGTTACTATTAGTTTATAAATCCTCTGAAGGACATGTAAAAACACACAAGAACCCAGTGCAGTTTTTTGTATCGTGCTTAAAAACGGTTTGGCTCTTCCTTTAGATAGTAATAAAGAAGCCCATCATCAGCTAACCACAGCCTACTGCACCTCTGCAGACCTGCTACCATCTGCTGTTCCACTGAACAGGTAACCAGTCAAGAGTAAATCCGAGATAACAACCACAAGAGCAAGAACCGAGCTTGAGCAAAGGGCTAAAATGAAAGTTCCTGTTTTAGCTTTAGAGCACACATTTTCTGAAAGCAATTGCCAAACCAAAATGCACCTCTATTTTAAGCCACCACTTTCCGGAGTTTATAACTGGTTTCTAAACACATAATGCTATGACGATGTTATTTTTATATACGCACACGTATCTATATAAGAAACTTGGCAATAGCACTGGCCATACGACAACACGCCGACCGCCGTCTCTTTTTCCACAACACAATTAACAGCCATTGTCAGGCTGACCCCAAACGGCGCTGAACTAGCCAGAAAAGAGACACATCCTAGAGACGCCAAGCGAGAACATCCTGCCTGCCTAGGCAAGGCTACCTGTTCCCCAAACCCCAAAACTCAGGCAGTCTCTCTTCAAGGCATTTCCGTCGGGTGTTTCAAGCTACTTATTAAGAGCATTAATTCACTTTTCCCACACAAGGTTCCCGGAGCCTGCGGTCGGTCGCCCGGGAGCAGGAGCGAGCGGTACCTGCGCCCTATGAGTCGGCTCGCAGAACCGCGCAGCAGAACTTCCGCGGGCGGTGGAGGCCGGCCCCCCCCGACACAGGACGGACATCCTTCCTCCCGCCGCCCCGGGGCCGAGCAGCCTCGCCCGCCCGCGCCGCCGCTCCGGCCGCCGGGCCGAGGGACCCGCTCCCGCCGTGCCGCGGGGACCAGCCCGGCCCCGGGCCCCGCCGGAGCGGCCCTACCTTCAAACGCCCTTCAGGCCGCACCCGCCGCCCCCGGCACGGGCGGCCCCGGGCCCGGCGCCGCAGCCGCCGGCAGCGCCCCCCGCGCGGCGGCCGCCCCCGCCCGTCCGCTCGCTCGCTCGCCCCGCTCGGCCGCCGCAGTGCGGAGGGGCCGGGCCGGGCCCGGGCGGAGGGAGCGGGGCGGAACGGAACGGGCCGGGGGCGCCGCTGCCGCCGGGCGGGATGGAGGGAACAAAGCGCCTTTGTGCGGCGGGGCCGGGCCGGGCCCGCGCGTGCGGCGGACGAGACCCCCCCCCCCCCGCGCTCCCCGCCCCCCGCACTCACGGGCCTTCCCAGGCTCATCGGGGGTGCGCTGCTCACACGGCCGAGCCCCGCGGCCCCACCACCGGCCCTCGCCCGGCGCCCGCCCGCCTCGCCGCAGTTGCCGCTGCCGCAGCCGCCGCCATGTAACCCGGCGCGGAGGGCAGGGAGGGGCGGTGCGGCGGCGGCTCCGCCCGCCAGGGGCGGCCCCGGGCGGCCCTCGGGGCCGGGACGGGAGCGGCGCGGGGTACGGTCGGCAGCGCGCCCGAGTGTGTCCCTCGCGGGGCCGGCCGCGCGGTGTCTGCTCGCTCACCTCGGCGCCTCGCCCGTCGGGCTGAGACACGGCGCTCCCGCTGTGCCCCGCCGGCCCGAAGCACGGTTGAGTCAAGCGCAGCGCGGAAAGGCGGCAGGCGGAGCGGTGTGCCCCGAAGGGAGCGCAGCCGCGGCTCTGCCCGGCCCGGTGGCCCCTGCGGCAGGCAGGGCAGCGGGAGGCCCAGCGGGGGCCCAGCCGAACGAGCGCTGACCCCGGGGCTGGCGGTGTGCGGGGCTCCAGCAGCGGCGGGCGGGGAAGCGCCCGGGTGCGCTCTGTTCAACTGGCCCGGCGCTAAACGGCCCTCACGGCAGAGAAACAGAAACAGCTGGCGGGCGCAGCGGAGGCAGTTCCTTTCTCCGGAGGTGACACTTCGGCTCACCTGTTCTGCAGCCTTCGTGGCATGGCGGACCTGAGTCTTCTCCCCACATCTCCAAATCTTTGCCGTTGCTGTCACTTCTACATACCACAAAGGATTTCTCTGTTCCTATGGCATCTCCTTTAACAGGCTCACTAAGAGTCTGCTTTTCCCTAAAACCACAACTAATACAGCAAAATAAAGAAAAAATAATTAAAACGTTACATCCCCCCCCGAGACTTTTGTACAGCAGTCTTTAGTGAGGAGAGAGAAGCACGAGGACACCAAGCCTCTTAGGTATCAGAAGAGCCTTATGCTTCCACTAACCCAGTTTCGGTGCAACTGTCAAGGCAGGGTGCAGTTTTCCTACTGCAGTCCCTCGTATGCCTTTCCAGTGCAGGATGACTCATAACATGATAAAAAGTTTTATATTCATTTTTGCTAGTTAAACAGAGGTTATATATAGCTAGTACTAGGACAGAAGTTACATGCAATAGGGGTCTATTGGTGTACTGCCATTTGGACAGAAACATCCAATTGACCCTTGTACTTTTAGATAATGTAACTCTATTTTTTTAAAAAAAACAAGTTACATATCAACATCCAAGGATCTCCCTTACTCAGCTTTTCTGAAGCTTTTAAAGTAACTTTTAAACTCTCTTCAATTATGCAGCCAAACATCCTCTGTTTCAATTAGTCAGATACACTGCTAGCTCTGATATTGACCCCACTACCAGGAGAGGTGACCTGGGCATTTGGTAGTGCAGCACTGTGCTATCAGCACACATACAAAGTCAATAATCAAACTGACACTTTATATTACAATGCTTCCTAATTGATAGGCAGCACACCATGCTGCCAACAGTACAGAAAAGTCAGAAACAAAGCTGCAGTTCTTCTGCCCACCCAGCAAAACAGAGCTGGAAGATTACAGCACTGCTGCTCCAGAAGGCCTGTATTTAAATACACTCCATAAAGAAAAATCTGCAGGCATGCATGTTTTTGAAGAGGTGATGTTAGGACGGCAACCAGAGCCAAGCCACAGATGAGTTTTTACTTGAATTAAAGGAAGAGATTTGGAGTTTTAAAAAAAAGGCAGGAGCAGCATTGGTTGCATGTCTAAATCCAGAGCTTTTTAGTTAATTAAAGAACCCCTCCATCCTTACAAAGTATTTTCATTATAAGAAACAAAAGAGCAAGCTGATCCTCAGATACTAGAGTGCTGAAGTAAGAAAATATTTATATTACATCCTTGAAACAGCACCTGGAGAGCCCATAATGTGTGTCCATTGGGATGGTTTGCCAATATCCCCAGTGTCAGTCAGGTGGAGAAGTTGCACATCCATGGAGTTTGCTCTGCAGCAGCCCAGACTGTTTGAAAAGTAGTTTAACAAACACAGAGGAGGTTTGCAGTAAGCAGCAAGCTTCCTCACTTGGGTAGCACACGCTCACTCATTAATCTCCCATAGCCCAGAAGTGCTACCAGTTTCTGGGCTCTTAATTCATAAGTCATGAGTGGCATTCTTTTTTCCCCCCTCCATATTCTTTTCTCCCATTCCAGTTTGTGATAGGATTTAGTGAATGAGATCCTTCAGTCTACAGAAAAATCTTGGAACAAGGAAGAGCAGGATGCAGGAAAATAACTTCTCTTCAGCCTCTCTATTTATAGAATTACAATACACATGAAAGTTGCTCAGAATTGTGTGTCACATGGCAATTTATAACTATCTAATTCAGCAAATTGCTAATCTGTTTTCAGATTTTTAATATCCAATTGATTAGGCTATAAATTACTGTGACAAATTTTTTCCACATTTCCCACAGGAATGCAATTTCATAGCATGTAGATGATATGCTAGATGATACCAACCCATTCTAAAACACTGGCAGATATTTAATGTCAGTGCAATGCAGAACAAGAAGAGAACTGGATTTCAAAGGTCATAAAGACCAGCAATTAAAAAATAATTAGAACTGCAGCAATGATTCATTTATTATATCCAAGTTCAAAAAGATCAAACAGAAAATTCCAGTGTAATATTTCAGTCCTGTGTGTGAATTGTTACTTGTGGCATAAAAGGGAACTAAGTATTTTTAAGCGTCCACACCCATTATGATTGGCAAGGGAAGAAAGATTTGGAGACGGTTTGAAAAGGTTGCCCAAGGTAACTTGGCAGCTCCAGGCTTTTGTCTCAGTTTCACTGCTTGACATACACGTCCTCCCAGAAGAAGGGAAATGTGTCCTAGGATACATTTTTAAGGACTGACCATATTTCTTACCAAAATCTAAGATTAATTATGCATATGAATAGGTATGAGTTTAAAGGAAAAAAATCTACTTATTAAAAGCGGATGGGGAGAGGTTCAAGAAACACTCAGGTTCTGTGGCCTCCTTAGCTTATTCCTGCTTATCTGTGCTCTGAGCCCTGAAATACAATTTAGCTTTCCTGGTACAGATCCCAGGGTTTTTTAATAGTTTGGGTCTCTTTTAACTGCTGCCTCTTGCAATCAGCCTAGTTCTCTACAGGTGTTAAGAAAAAACCTTGACAAATCACTTGCTATTCCAGCCTAGTTTCATAATGCTGATGTTCAGCACAAACATCCCAGATAAATTTGAGTTTCACTGGTGATCCAATAGCTCAGGTGGCTTCATTACCTGGGCACCCTCATTTCCTGGAATGTCAGACACTACCTTGCCACAATGGACACAGAGATTTTTTTATTTGCTCTTTTTGACACAAACATATTTTTTCTAACCAGCACTCAGTTTTTGGATTAGCAGACTTTAAAATTTTCCCAACAAAGCTTAAAATATAATTCCAATCAGATAACCACACAGAAGTTGCCATCATAGAAACTTTTAACAAATGTGTCAAGATCTCTTTTTAGTTAAAGTTTACTTGATGGTAGGCAGAGCTCCCTGGGCACAGACAACATGCTATCACCTCATTTGGGCTCACTTGGATGGACCTGACTTTGCTGGAGCAAGACTTGTACCGTGTACATTCTAATCAGCAAAGAAAACTACGACGAGGACTTGGAATAAAGGAAAAACTGATGTCCCAAGCAAGATCTGCATTCCTGTGTGAAACAATAGACAGACTGGAAAAGAACATTGGCAGAGACCAATTCAAACCAGAGGCAGCAAAATACAAAGGGCAAATGGAGGTGAAAGAAGAAAGTCACAGAAGATGTTCAACTTTGAGGCTAGAAATAAATGGGTTATGTGACATACTTTGGAAATTCTGTAGGACAAAAAGTCATTAAACACTTAAAACAGAACAAGTCATTCTTCCCCCTTGGTAGATCATCAGCGATCTAGGACACTTTGGTACAGCAGGCAGCATGCAGGTTCCCTGTTTAAAATCACAGTTTTATAGAGTCTGGCAATTCCATTACCTACTTTTTCTATGTTTTAAACAACACAGCAGAGGGGATAGAGCAGATGCCTAAAGCAGGAGTTGGCAAAGCCTTGTTAATAAAGAGACAAGAGGAGAGCTTAGAAAACTTGCCTTGTAGCTGGGTCATCACTGGAAGCATTAGCCCTTTGTGTGTAAGGCTGGAGCTCTCCCAGCTTCTCAGCCTTCCATCATTTCCTCATTAGTTTATCTTGCACAGAGATAGCTTGCACAGAATAGCAAATATGTCAAAAAATTTACTGAGGCAGGCTATTAAGGCCCTATGCATGTTAGTTGAATTTTTTAAAGGATGAATAGTTCCAACATTTTCACACTCGGGTGCTCCGAGTGACCAAAGCTCCTTCTAACTTCCCAGCATGGGACATTGGAGGTGTGCTGGAGCCAGGCTGTAGATCCAGTCGGTGGATGAATCTACAGTTGAGAAATATTCCACAGGAGGACAAGGCAAAGCGTGGGATGAAGTGGAAACAATAAGCACCAAATGTTTTTGTCCCAGCACTTCAGGTGCAAGAAAATCAGTGTGCGATGGCTCTTCCCCATTCAGACCTTCAGCAAGGCACCATTCTTATCCTCACCTCAAAAACTTCAAGAGAAATAGTTAGGAGAACACATCTACCAACTCAAGTGGCACCACAGCACAGCTGTCTGAGACCTCTCTTCTGGTTATTGCATCAGCTGAAGTGCTGCTAAAGTTGAAAGGCAGCAGATATTCTTTAAATATCTGTAATACCTTGAGTACGCCAATGTGGAGAGGTGCCCTGGAAGCAGGACTGGGATGCTCTCAGTGAAGAATACATTTGATTTTGGATGCCTACTGGAATATATGTCAGCTCCTGGGCAAGTTGTGAAGGCCTGATGATGGATTTATATAGAACAATTCTGTGTTTTTGTAGAACTATCACATTTAATTGCAGAAATAAACATATTGCTATGCAGAACTATTCTTGTTCATTCTTATAGCACTGTAAACCTTCTTACATGTAGCATTTTGATTCCTACTGCATTACAGAGATAAAGTCTCTGGTGTGACTGTAAATACAGCTGGTGCTGCAGAATTTGTCATTTGCAGAGAAGAAAAAATTGGACTAACATTCACTAACATTTTCATCCACAACAGAATCCTCTTGAAATACATTTACAGGGGGCAAAGCTCAATACAAATACATGGGTATTGTGAAAAGAAGATGAAATGAACTGCCTTGGGAGGCACTTTAAGAAACTATGCCTTTATGACTACTCAGGCAAAGGCCATCCTCGAATTCTATTTGCTCCATACACAGTGGTCCCTAGCGTGCCCCAGCTCACAGATGCAGCTCTTTCACAGGCAAGCAGCATATTGGATGGCTAAAGATAAAGGGCCATGCAGTGCCAGCAGGGTCAGGGCAGGCCTGTGGGACGCTGATAGGAGTTCTGCTGCTCAGGGTGTGTTTTGGCTGGGGCCAACACCCTTTTTCAGGATTCCCAAAATAGCACTTATCAAAAGCAGCAGGTTGACTGGAAGCACACTGCGTCCATAATGACTGCAACTGTTTCTGCCAGATTCCTACACCAGCCAGTCCCCTGAAGCTAAAGAGATTGAAAATCTAAGAAATATCAAAGAGTAGGGACTTTTTATAGAACACCTACCATCAAATATACGGCAAATACTCAGCATTGCAAAAGCTACCTTGAGTCACTTTTGTTGTATTGTCAGACAGCAAAACCCAAAGTTTTCATTTCACTAACAAATATGTTTTGGAAACACCTCCTCTCCTTAATACTCTGTAACTTTTTCTCAGCACATCTCACACTATCTGTTTCTAAAGATTTACATTAAAAACATATGGGCCTATTCAATTCCCCATATTCCCCAACACCATTTATGTCTTAGCCTTCATTAATGTTTTCAAGATTGTTTCAGGTTTTCTCAGCAGTTTTGAGACACTTGCTGGGAGGGATTACATTTCCAAAGTATTTGTTTTCTTATGAAAACTGGGTTTTGCTTATGTGCCAGAATCAGCAGTCGTGTTATAAATAGCTTTGGATAGATGACAGGAAATGATACAAGATCTCAGGCCGCTCTACAGAAGACAACTGTTTGAAGTGCTGAGGAAAGAAGGACTTTGCACCACTGGCTACTGTACAGGGGGGGAAATTAATGCACAGAACCATCATTTACTACAAAGGGGATATTAGGCTTATGAAACACAAGACCTCTTATTACAACTCAAGCAAAATGTATTTGCTTGCAATTGCACTGCAATGAGAAACAAGAAAATTAATTTTTCCTTTGAAGAGGAAAAACTGTTTAGAATTGTCTAAACTCGCTTTGTCTTTTACTCTCGGGGAGAAAAGACACTCTCCTTACATGCTACAAATGCCAACACACACACTGGAAATTCTCCAGGCTCTGACTGGTGCCAAACTTTGGGATCATCTTCCAACCCTGGCATTTCCCATTAGCTTCAGCAAAGTCTCTTCCAACTCAAAGTGCTTTAAATGGGCTCCAATAACAGATGCCTAGAGGTGAAGCTGTGTCTATTCATCTCATCTGAAGAACTCTCTGTTACTCTTTGCAGTAGTAATAGAGAATGGAACATTTACTCCTGGTCTCATTTTGTTTCTATCATCTCCCATGAAGATAAAATTTAACCCCCAATAAATTTAAACCCCAATAAAATTTAACCCCAATGAATGCTTTATTTGGAATAGAGGCAAACTCACAGCATACTTAAGTTTATGACAAAACTTTGAACAATGTAACCTTCACACAGTGACTCCAACCTTCACCTCCAATACCAAGTTGGCTCCTTTTCCTAACAGAAGGAAGCACCTCTCCCAGCCACTTTTTGGCACTGGATGACTGGACAACGTGCTGCATGTGGAGGGTGACTAAATTAGTGAGAAATGTGTAGTGTACCCCCCCAGCAGGTTCTTTTTCAGTCAGTCAGTCCAGAGAGGGATGCATTTAGGCCCTCTGCACTGCCACGTTTTGGTTCAGCATTGTGTGTTCCTCAAAGCAGGTGTGGACCAGCCTCCCTTCTGCACAGGGCACTGGAAGAGCGTCATCATCAGACACACAGCTCAGCTCACACCATCATAACCCCCCCAGGGAAGACAGCATCAGCAGACTTGCCTGGTGTCTCTGCTGAGGTTTTGCCTCAAGAGAAAATGGCATATTTGATCCCTTTCGCAACTGTAGCTCAGAGGCATCCTACTTTGAGGAGTGAATAGTTTTTACCCAGGGTTTTTGAGATATCTGTTCTTCTGACAGACAGAAGAGCCTAGAAGCACTCCTACCTAGGAAAGGAATAAATAATACATGACACATTTTTTGTACTAACTCATTTTACCCATGATCTACACTTCTGTAAGTCTGAAGAACAAATTTAGATTTTTTTTCCCAGTAAAGACATAAAATCTGCCTGAATCTTTGTTATTTTGGAAATGTAAGATTTATTACCTCTTCTAGAGGTACAACAGTGCTGAAACCGGGTCATCCCAAACTTTTCCAGTTAAGGGCTAGATAAATGAACAACATCTGTCCACATACACACTGCAGGACAGAAAAACAAATCCACTTGTTAGTGGATACTGACACATACACATACAGTGTGTGCAGGAGAGGAGAGTAGGAGAGAAGGTGGGCAAGGCTGTCAGCCTTTGCAGAGCTCAATGAGATCTCCAGTTTCAGCAGGTACAACTGACCTTCATGACTTTAATTCTTGCAGAAATACCTCCACTGGACACACCTGTGCTGAGGAAGCACTGAGAAGCACTTGTCAACCCGGAAAGTTATCTCATAGAGGCAAATATTTCATTGAAGGGTTATACCTACAGGTTCTTTCATTATATAAATAGTAAGATTTACCCTGCAAGTGAGCTGGAATTAAGAAAGATAAAGAGGTAGAGAAATCTTCTGCTTGTAAGTGCATCAGCATTCTCTTATCTCCAGCATATCTTTAACTAGTTTTCAACTGCAAATTTTAACTGTCAAAAAATTATTAAATGAAAACTTAAGAGATACCCCATGCACCTGCAGTTATATTTTTTGAAAAGAAAAAGATATAAAGATATTCCCCCCTCATTCTTTGTGTTTTATGAAACACCAGAGAACTATTTAAGCCTCAATTAAAATAAAACCAATTCCTGATAAACCTATTTTAGTAAACACAAGAAGTTGCTAACCATTATCTCATATTTCTTCTTATTGTTTAATCAGGACACTCCCAAAAAAAGCAATCGAGATGACTCAAAGAAGATGAGTTCCAACCTTTGGACCAGCTCTGATTGCAATACTCGGTTCTCATGATTGCTGCAATTCAGCAGACTCCGACACGATAAGAGTGTTCATGTGTGTTCCACGACATACTCCAGCGGTGCCCTGGTGACAGCAAGAGCTGCGACATCGTTCTTGTGTGTCATCTGATGTCCCCAGCTGACAGCTCACAAACCAGCTGGCAGACCTTCTTGTGCCCCCTTGCATATGATCACAGAGGTTAGGTGCACAAGCCCTTTCACTCATGTTCAGTAGTGGGAGTAGCAAGGCCAGGCTGCACTGTGGCAGTTCTTACTTGGCCACCCAAAGCAATCAAGAACCAGCTTAGCCACCAGACAAGATTGAGCAAACTCTTCCTGTGTCTTGAAATGGGGGCCCAGAGGCGTAAGACTGCAGCTTACAGACCTCGCCCTTTT
Source organism: Cinclus cinclus (assembly GCF_963662255.1). NCBI lineage: Eukaryota > Metazoa > Chordata > Aves > Passeriformes > Cinclidae > Cinclus > Cinclus cinclus. Next base: position 9,927,448 of record NC_085058.1, read on the forward strand.
TTCTTGCTGTTAACTTTTCCAGGACACCCTGGACTTCTGTGTTGGAAAAGGTATTTCCCAGAAATCAAGGATAGACATAAGACACAGCCCTTACCTTCAGAGTAAAACCATACTGCCATGGCTGGACTAGGAATCTTATTACTACTGCCCAAATCATCCTGCTCCAAGGTTAGCTCCAAGGAGGAACTTAACACTCCGAATCCTGTCTGTCAGAAATGCTTTACAAAGACTTCAGAAAACAGCACAATATTCGTCAAAACCAAGGTGGTGATTTTCCCCTCAACCCAACAAAGGTTTCTAGATGTCAACTGTGTATTTTCTCCTCACAGACTACCCAAGCTGGTATTTCCACAGATGCATGGACTATCTAGATACTTCCTTGAAGTAGAGAGTAAAGTGAGATTGTTATGGTTTATGATAATATCCCTGTTTCAGTAATTAAAGGCAACTAATTTGCTTCTAGTAAAATTGCTTCAAGGACGATGTGTACAATTTGTGATCAAAGGCCCTGTACCCCGTGTTTATCATCCCAGGTCCAAAGACGTTTGTTAGTAAACAATAGCAATGTAATCATTGCTAGGCAGCAGGGAGTCAGAGGCAGGGCTTGAACAGGCTTCTGTCGACTAAGAAACATCAACAAAGAACCTGCAGGGACTGCTGAAATCAAGGAAAGCAGCAGGGCAGTAATGGAAACTTTTGAACCTTTTCACACAGAGGAGCAAGATGATTTGTCTTTCTGATTACTGAAATGTTTCAGATAGCAGGAGAACATGGGAATATGGGCCTTCATGACAACTAGTAAACTTCTTTGACCTTGGAAAGGAGCTCCATGTGGCATGACAGTCACAGTAATCAGAACAAGCTCTAACTGCTCTGATACAGCTTTACTGCAAGAGCAGATTTTTCCTCACAAGTGCTCAGTGCTCTCCTCCATTCATTGCACAAGGCAGTGCTCACCTGATTACCAACAACTGGATACTGACAAAAACCAAAATCAGTGTACTGCCCTATGTGCTGTTCATCACATATTGCCCCTGTCTGAGGACAGAACCACCAGAGTTTAAAAGCTCTGCAAGTAACCATTAATTTCTACAATCTGAAAGAATGTCAGAATATTATCATTCCCACTGTTCTGAACTGATCACAAAAGAACAAAGTCAATGAGCAGATTTAAGATTACTAGAACTAAAATCTGCAAGGGTTTTGTACTTTATTCCACTGTTCAACTTTTCAACTCACTTTTCAAAGTCCTTGGTCCTGGCACCAAGATCCCCAAAGCTCTGAATTCTGAATTTACAAGTTATTCTAGGCTTTTTTCAGGCAGTTCTGATTCTGCCCAGTACCAGAAGCCCCCAAGTAGCTGAGCTTGTACACCCTGAGTTTGCACACCCTCTGTGCCAGTCTTTCCACTCCCTCTCAGAGCCCATCTAGTTTCTCCAAGTCTCTTCCCATTTTCTGGTTTCTGTTTTCTTTTCTCCTGTCCAATTAAAGTCTCATTTTTACAAGCCTTCTCTCCCAACCTATTTCTGAAAAGTTTTCTACCTATTTGGTCTTTGTTTCTTCCATGAGTCAGGAAGCTGCTGGAGCAAACAAGGGGCAACAAAAGCAATACATGGGAAGAAGAGTCGACTTAAATTCAATTAAGGTGCCCAATTCCAGCACAGCCTGTAGAAGCCTGTGGATGCAGTCACAGGAAAATTTCTGTTTGGGAGTGGTGTGGGCTGGAGCACACCCAGGACTCAGAGCATGGGAATTAATCTGCTAACAGATCTCTGAGTCTGCAAAACCTGAGATGTCCAGTTCATGAAAACCAAGAAAGATAAAACATGAATTTTTAATTCCAGATTTCAAGAGTGCCCTGCTCTTCTGAAACAGGCAAGAGTCTTTTTAAAACTCTTTTTTTTGTTTGTTTGCTTGTTTTTAAATAGGACAAAATCGGTGCTCTCCTTTGCATCAGTTCTTCTAAAATAAGAGAAACATTCCAGCAAAGTTCAGATTTGGAAATCTACCTTTCCATCTGAAGAAGTAGCCGTCAGCGAAGTGATGGTCTATCAAAAGACCCTTCCCGAGGCACCAAGAGGCTGCAAGTGCCGAGTTGCTGGGACAGCGCTGGGAGCGCGGGTCCGCCTCTCCCCGAGCCCGCTCCTCTGCCCGGAACGGGCGCATTCACACGCATTCCCCAGCAGAAGGTGCACCCAAAGCTAGCACGGCCTGCCTCACCTCTCCAGGGTGCCTTCTCCTCATATTCCCGGCCAGAAAAATTTCTAGCTGTCGAGGAAGGTGGTGGTGAAAGACTGTTGGAGGAGAAGAAGAGTTTCTGAGGAAGAGATGTCCTCAAGAGATGTCGTCAGTGCCCTCCCCATGGGTGGGTGACAGGCTGCTGGGGGAGCACAGGTTCCCGGGAGTGAGAGGCACCTGCTGCTGTGATGAAGAGGACCCTAGTCAAGCATCTCCTCCCCTTCACGACCTTATTTTGGGAAAGGGCCCTCAGCAGTGCAAAGCAGGAGGCTGTAAGAAAATATCCCACTCTCCAGGACAAAGATTTTTCCTATTCTTTTGCTCCAACTCGTGGCCACACGGCCTCTCTTACCACCCAAAGGCTGCTGCTTGCCTGGTGTCCTGGTGCAGACCCCACACTCTCACTGCAGCTGCTGCAGGGCTGGGGGACAGCCGGTACCAGGGCAGGCAGGGGACACAGAGAAACAGGGAGAGACCCAACCATCAGGGGAATGCAACACTGAAGGAGGTGAGGAGCTAAGTGTTTAAATAATGTCCATCATCAGTTTCTCTGTAATCTCCGGTTTTGCCTGATTGGAGACATGGACAGAAGCTACATGTGGCTGTATGCCGGGGATGAGGAGAATGTTAGGAGAATTAGCACAACTTTCTGATGGTTAGAGAGGCTGTATTTTCATTTTCTTTCCATTGTATCCTATGTGAAAAGCATTCCAAGTTGTGCTGCACCCCCTAAATCCTATTAAGGAAAGCTAGACCTCGTAGAGCTGTTTTCCAGTGCATCAAATTCAGGTTTTGTGGCTCTGTTTGACAATTTTCCATCAACACCCAGCTGAGCAGAGGCAGCCAGCTCACTGGGAGAGCAGGACTCCTTGCCCAGGTGCCTTGCCTGGGTTCAATGTCCTTCTTGGAGCGCCCCTGTCCAGCCTCAGCAGGGTCTGTTCCACCCCTCTGGCACTCGACAGCAGGCAGGGGTGAACAGGAGACCTTGAGGAGAGGCAGCTCATCCCAGCAGCCCTGCTGCAGGGGTTAATGCTGCAGCACATGGGTGAGGCCACCCACTGCCATGCCACTGTCACCTTCGAGACAGCCAGTGCTGCAGCGGGGACTGGCTCACCTGCAGCAGCAGCAGCACAGGCTGCCTGGAGCCCTCCAGCCTTCTGTCGTGGCAGGCAGAATCCAGGAAATGTTTCTCCAAACCCACCCTCTGTGTTCTTTAAAACAAGCTTTTATTTATGCTGCTGCTGGTGCAATATACCTGAGAATCTATCTGAAATATATAGAGAATAACCTGAGTCCCCAGTCTACCTTCAGCTGTATTTTTCTTGAAGCTCTGAGGCTCCTCTCCCTCTGCAGAGCAAACACAGCATTTGCAGAAATAAAGCTGCACTTATGTAAGTTTCTGAGAATGCCAAGTTGAAAGTCTAACAGAAGAAAAACTTGTAGTAAAAACTTATTTTTTGTCTTTTCAAGAGATCTAATCTATCTTCTGTGCATTCCTGACCTTCAGAAAGCATTTTCTTCTCACATTTTAAGTATAACAGTACTCTTCATGGGGAACATTTTGTTAGAGCTTTAAATTGGGTTACGTAAATTATTTGTAGTTCTGACAGCAGGTTTCTCTTCCGTCCACGAGGACAGTTGTTATGAGCTTGCTACAAGGTTCATTTGCAATCACTGCAGATAACAGTCTGAAGGGACTGTTTGAAAGGAGATTTTATCTGGGGCATATGCTACAAGTTTGTCAAGGCTTTTTATAAAAGCAGCATTTTTGCCAAATAATTTGCAGTACAGTAACATGCATGAGAATTAAGACATCCCTGATGGGGATGGTAAACTGAGTGACCAAAAGTTTTTCTAACTTTAACAAACTTTAGGAGGTACAGAACACAAAGGGAAAAATAGCCCAACAATATATTTGTGTGTAGGTGGTACTAAATATGTCTCAATTAATGGTTTTACTTTTGTTGACTGCAGTAGGAATTGCAGTCAGGATGAGTACTAGGTACTTGTTCAGAAAAAAAAAAAAAACAGTAGAAAAAGTATTCAGAAGTTACAGCACTACTTTTAGCATTTTATCAGAGCAGTCAGTGACTTAGAAACAGAGTTTGCAATCCTCTCTTTTCATTCTTTCTTCTCCCCAGCCCCTAGTCAGCCACAGGCTTAGACACTGTTTTGAATAGGTAGAATCCTCTGGCAGCAGAGCCCTCCTGCCTCCCTTTCCCTTATCACTGGTAAGGCTGATTGAGGAAAAAAGTTTATACTGATTTCATCATGGGTGGGAAAAGAAAAGCATAATTTATGAATTTGGAATTGATATTTAGACTTTCTATTATATTTATGAGCTCTCAACACCTCCCTCCTGAATAAAACAAGAAAACAATTTTATTAAAATGGAAAGTATTTTGCTTGGCTTTAAGAAAAACAATTTACTAAAACAAAATTTTAAAACTAAAACTTTCAAATGAAAATATGGACATTTAATTTTTAAGCCTTTGTAAGAGCATTTCAGATTTTTTTCTCCCTAAGCAACACGAGCAAAAAGTTTCATCCCATGCTAAATACAAGCCAATCCAATAAACCTGATTTCTACACTCCTGCTGGCATTACATTCTCCACAACAGTGGTGCAGAAACCAACAAACCCTTCTGCAACGTCAGAGTACCCCAAGGAGTGACATTTTCAAGGAGGAGAAATCCAGTGGGTCTGTAAACCACACAAACACACACAAACACAAGAACCATGCAAAAGGTGCTCAGCAGAGAGGACCTTTACCCACAAAACTTAATGTCTACTGACATTTCCAAATCTGCCTAGGAATGCCTTATCTTGCTATTTCCAATTGTATTGAGCTATCTGATGGTATTTTATCTTTCCCTCTGCTTCTTTATTCAGTGCCAAAAATTTCTTTTCAGCAGTCTATACAGAACCGTCTCATGGTCTTATTAGCAGTTTTTCTTAAAATACTTTATCGACAGAGAATGCAATGCATTAGGGCTTCTAGGGACAATGTTAGTACTTCTAGGGACAATGTTAGCTATTCCTATGAATTATCTAGAGACACTAGCTGATTAATATGAAATTATTTTATTTCTATAAAAGACAATATATTATTATTTTGGCAATTCTCAAAGCAAAGGACATGTTTCTAAGTGTTAGTTAGAAAGATTAATCTTTACACTTCTTTCTCTCTAAACAAACAGATCTCAGGGAAGAATACACACAGACATTTAACTTACCATTACTGCAGCTATCTTTTGAATTCCTCAGAATCATTAATATTAAAGCAGAAAGAACAGAACAAACAATTATCCTAATGATACCACACCAGAACTGACAAAGTGATTTTTAAAAAGTCATCCAGAAGAAGTGAGAAGGTCAACCAGAAAACGAGTCAGGAATAGCTGTGCTCCAATGAGGAGCAGAAGGTTATGTTGCTGTGATATGAGTAGTGCACAGCTGTTACTCTAGTAATAATTCATCATATTAATATTTAAATGAGAGGAGGAGGGCATGAGATTTTGTGTGACTCAATGGTCCCTCCCTGTCCTCAAGCAGAAAATAGGCCACCAATACAGAAAGAGCATTAGGAGCTGCAGAGTGGGAAGGTTTGTTTTCATTACCTCATGAATAAAAGTGGGCAAACTGGTCCCTGAAGAGGTCTAAGAATTATCCTGCTTTTACTACAGCAAGTCAAATTCTGTTTCTAGTCTCAGAAGCAGCCATTGCCTAATGAATAAATTGATCCAACAACCAGTGCTCTAGGTCTGCACGTGGTGTTTCTTGGATTTCAGTGTATTTCCAGCAAGCCTCTACACTTCCTCCAAAGAGCTGCCTGCAGGAGTCTCGCCTGGCAGTCTCTCACAGGGATTTGCTGAATTGCTGCTGTACTTTGCCAGTTATCTAAAGACACATTTATGAAAACATTTCTTTATGGGGACTGACTTAGCTCCAGGCTTGCTGCATTGCCTGGGCCCAGCGGGGCCTCTGGAGGGGCAGGTCAGGGGACCTGAGGAGGGGCAGGAGTGCCTGGGGGTGTTGTGAGGAGCAGCCCTGGGGAGCTGGGGGAGCTGCTGAAGTAGAACAGCAACACCCAGCAACAGCAGGCTCAGCTCGAGGTGGAAGGCTGGAGGAACAGCTGATGCAGGCATAACCCAGACAGATGTGGGTGGCATCCCAGGAGAGGCAGCCTGACTACACTTGGTTGCATATAGGGTTGCACAACTTCATCCAACAATTCAATATAAACACACCTCTCACACAGTGGCTTTGGAGAGGTTGGGATTTTCTTTTGAATTCTGTACAACTCCCTCCTCTTTGTTAGCAGAAGTATTACTGTGATAGCCCTGGCTGAGCATTGTCTTGTTGGCTGTGTAACTCTGAAAAGGTAATAAGCAACCATTTAACCAGAAACAGACATAGACTCCAGAAATGGCCATGAGGCTAAATAACAAATAGTTTGTAACAGAATGAATCCACGGAAAAGCATTTGGTTTAGTGCTTGGCATGAAAATACAAGGTACACAAAGTGCAACATTACAAGATGACAAACTCCTGCTTTAACATCAGTTCTCAGGGCACCAAGGTAAATTCTTCATCAGAAATTTTCTAGTTTTTCCTGTTCAAGCAAAGATGTTCCTCCCTCCTTTCACTCTGTTAGCCTAATCCTTCATGAACAAGTTTGCAAACAAGCTGAGTTAACATTGATATTTCTTTTAGCTGACTGTTAAAAGGTTTTATTTACTGTATCCTGTATACAAAATGATTTTTTTACTAATACACTGCAGACAACACCCCTCTTTTCCATATCCATTGTCAGCATCCCAGCAAAATAACATTTAAAGCTGGTCCTAATGACTTGCTCCAAAGATTTTTACATAAAGCTGAATCAGGCCCCTGGACATGTTGGAGGAATGGAAAACATAAATCTAGGGTACTTTCAAAGTGTAGATGACAAGGGTCTGCAGGAAGATACCTCTTCTCTGTTTTAGCAATTACACTAATACATTATTTTGCAGGGATTAGATTCTTCCTTCTGGATTTTGGGAGTGCTGGAGGAAGAGACCACCCACGCTGGGTTTAATCCCTGGAGAGCCCCTCTTTCCAGGCTCCACCACTGCTCCTGCCTCATGGGTAGGACAAATACATGAGGCTGGAATTATGCACCTATGCTGATGTGTAATTTTAAATTAGAAGAAAAAACTGTGGACAAAGGCTAAAACCTCTTTCAACCACCAAATAGCTAATTGAAGGCAAATGTGTCATGGGAGATAAACATTTTCAGGTACAGATTTGGCTCGCTGACAGATTTAATATCCTCCATAAAACACCAGATTGCAACAGCTTTTACAACTGTCTTTATAGGAAACCATCAATTTCCATCTGGGCTTGGTGGCTACCAAATCAGCGTGCAGTGTTTGAGGAGGTGCAGAAGCCCAGGCTCATATTTGCTCTTCTTTAAATGACAGAAGTTGCCAGTTTAATCCAAATCTATGGTCTTGATTCAGAAGAGGCTACAGCCTGTATTGATGAGTACATTTGAGGTTAAGGTTTTTTTAGGATTTGTCTAATGCCTGCTCAAATGCCGCACCATTCCAGCCTATGCTCTTATTTAAAAAGAAAAAAAGAAAGGCAAATTCATACTTGCCCTGGGAACAGAGGGGCCAATGTGAAGAGTCATGATGACACCACAATCCCCAAACCCTCATCATATGCAAATTCTAATTGAATTAGCATGTGTTAAAGTGCAAGCACCAGATGCAAATGGCTGCATACAGCCCTGGTGTGGTCAAACACAGCCTACATCTGTGCCCAATTTTTCCTTAACCAAGCCTCCATGGCTTGGTCTTCCTAGTTGAAAGTGGGCAGTTGAGCTTTCCCAAGGCCACACAAGAGGACAAACTCCCCTCTGGTTCTGCCAAGGTCACATGGACCACTTGAGATATTAACAAATGCTCTCAGAAGTGCTGTGTCTAATTTAGATTCCAAGTAGCAGCAGCAAGGCTTACATAGTTATTTAACAGTCAAAAGAGAGGGGTAGGCTTTTTATAGTCTAAACTTTATGAAGTGATAAAGATCTATTAATCATCTAACATGCAGTTTATCTACAGACAAATAGGATTAAAAATAGAGCAGGTAGTTTCGGCTCCTTTTTTCCCCCCTTTCCTTAGTTGGCATGAGAACAGCAAGCTGGAAGATGAGGAAAAAAAGGTTGCTGAGGATGCCGAGCACAAGGCTGTGGCTGAGCTGCAACCAGAGCTCTCTCAATTATTTTCTCTCCCTGATGAGAGGCCAGATCTTAGGTATCCTTGAGTGGCCCTTTTCAGTAATGAGGATCTCAGTATTTGGCCAATTCATATTTTTCATTTAATTTCTCAGCAATTGGTCCAGGAAATCACGAGTCTTGCCTTGGCACTTTACCACAGGAGTCAATGCACAGAATTACTCATTTTAAGTGCTTGGCTCTGCCTCAGAGTTTTTTAATCTTTCCTTTCCTAAATGTAACTGATTGACAGAAGTGTGTATGCCTGGGTCAGTTTTCAACTCATGTTCCTAATAGCTTAAATTGAAAGACATACAGTTTCACAAGGAATTTTCCTTAGGATAGTCAGGAAACCCTTCTTGTCAATAAATAATTTCTACCAAGTGAAACACTGACAGAGCTATGCTGCTCAGCTAAGTATACTGTGAAACATTAACCTCCTTTCTTGTCCCATGGTGGCAGAGACTGTGTTTTGCTGCTTTGTGACCTGTGACTGACCTCACCATGAACTCTCATATTTTCAGCACACCTCCTTGAAGTTTGGGATCGAGTTGGCACTATATTTAAAGAAGCAGATGGGAAACAGCAACTTTTCTTCAACTTTTCTTCAACAATTTCTTCCTTGTCTCTACTGAGCATTATATACAGTGAGAGTGAGACAGGTACTGCCACGACCACTGTTCCTCATCTAGGACACAAATTTGCTCCTTTTGCTGCTGGATGGGAACCGTGACTGGAGATGCCAGGGCTGTCATTCCATGGAGCTCCAGGACCTTGTGATAAATTCCTGAGGTTGTCAGAGGGTGAGAAGCTCTGGGAGACCCCTCCATACTCCAACAACCCCACCAAGAGAGGGCATGCCCAGAAGATCATGGATGATGTGAGAGCAGGACATGGACAGGAGCCACCCCACCAGTATCCTGACTGACACCTGTGCCTCTGACTCTTCCCTATCCACTCCTTCCAAACTCGCCCCTCCACTGAGTAAGTTTCTTTACACCCACACTTCTCCACACCCACAATTCTCTCTCCTTCTCCTGTCATAATATGCATCCTGGCTGTGCTGGCAAGCCCACGACACCCTGTTCACTGCTGTTAGCAGGCCCACAAAGGGAAGCCTACTTCAGGCACCTGCTTTAGGGTGCCACCAAGCAGAACACCAGATCTCCCTTCCAGCCATGTCTCCAGGGGACCTTTTCTCACAATGGCATTGCCCTGCACCGGGATCCATCTCAGGAGGGCTGCATGACTTTGCCAAGCTTGCCCCTGCTACAGCCCAGAGCTATTTTATAATTAAGATGCTTCACTCAAACAAGACAGGTTGTTAAGAGACATGTACAGAAGAGTGTTTTGCAGAAAGGCTGGGCAAAGAAGAATAAAGCAGTTTAATGTCCTCACAAGGAACACCAATCCAAAAAGGAAAGGAAAGGATTTTTCTTTTCATTAAATGCGAGACAGAGCAAACCCCACTTTTCTCTCAGTGTCAGCAGAGCACCCAGCCTCCTGTACAAAGGCTGCTACAGCCCTGCTCACCTGCCCAGGCCTGACAGTGCTGCCCTGAGAGAAAGAAAAAAGCCAAACCAAACAAACACAAAATCCACTCTTACTCAGAAGTCAGTCCTGCAGCCTGTACACAGCAGCCACAGCAGAGGCAGGACGGCGGAGGAGAGGTGAGGGCAGCGTGTGGAGCTGGCTCCCACAGAACGGAGCCCTCAGCTCCCGGAGGGCCCCGCGCCACAGCAGGGCCGGCACGGGCAGCTCCCTCACTCTGCCTTGTCCCGAGCTTGTCTTGGGAGCCTGTGCTCCCAGCAGACCCGAGGGACACAGGGAACAAAGTACATGCCATGTTGTTGCCAGGTTTTGCCAAGCAAAAGGTCACAAAGGGGGCTAAGCTGCCCCACGCTTCTGGAGGTGAGGCCCAGGCTTTGGGCTGCCATTTGTACGCTCAGCAAGAGGTGCCCAGTGCCAACCTGCATGGCTCACCAAAGGAAAAACCATCTGGCACTCACTTTCTGCATGTCCAGTTAGCACTTGTACTTATGAGAGCTGCCTCTCAGCCAGGTGCCTGTGCCTGCCACTGAGGCTGGTCACACTGGAGATTTGTCACCAAGGCCTCGGTGCTGCCGCCTGCCTTGGCTGCTCTGCCTGCTCGGTGCTGGCCACCCAGCACGGCCTGGCCTTCTGCTGGCTCAGCATGAAGGAGCTGTCAGTGGAGCTGTCTCTGGGATACTCTCTTGTAATGGCATCTTCCTCCAGAGCTTGTGGTTGAACTCTTGTTATTCTGCTTTCAGCACCAGCAGCTCTCATACTTCAACAGAGATGCTTGAGCAGGATTGAGAAACCCAGAACTCTGCTCTACCTGCTTTACCTGCTCAGCCTCCCTTACAGCCCTCCCTTGGCCAAACTAAAGTACTTTCAGCAACTTGGATGGTGAAACATTTAGCCTTTAGGTCACAGCTGGGAGGAAGTTGTAATGGCAGCATGGACACAGCCATCCTTATGCAGTCCTACAAATACATAGAATTGTACAATCACAGAATGGTTTGGGTTGGAAGGGACCTTAAAGATCATCTGCTCCCTGCCATGGGCAGGGACACTTTCCACTAGACCAGGTTACTCAAAGCCCCATTCAACCTGACCTTGAAAACTTCCAAGATGTGGAGTCCACACCTTCTCTGGACAGCTTGTTCCAGTGCCTCACCACCTTCATAGTGAAGAATTTATTCCTCATATCTTACCTAAATCTACCCTCTTTCAGTTTAAAGCCATTCTCCCTTGTCCCATCACTACATGACCTTGTCAGAAGTCCTTCTCCAGCTTTGTTGTGGCCCCTTAAGTAGTCCCTGCTGTATGTGCCCAACCATGAGGGGCAAATCCATGAAGAGTGATTCGCCATGCTGCCTACTGACCTAACCCAAGAGGTTTGGATGTGTATATTCAGAGACTAAAAACAAGACATTCACAACAAATACACCACCCCAAACATGGAAATTTTCCTGCCACATCCTCACTGTAGCTGGCTTAGTCTTGACCCAGTAAATGAGCAAAGCCTAATGCTGGCAAAGGTAGAAAAGCTTCTCTCAGGAGCTCAAACTGTGGAACAAACAAAAGTGTTATAGGGAAGGAGAATGGGGAAAGAGGAAAGCGAAAGAGAAGGAAGAAAATCAACAGAGGTTATATTGTACATGAGGATCAGGCAGCTTAAAGTGCCATAAAATCCTTTATACAAATATTCTTGCAGCAAAATCAAATAGCAGCTCTTCTTGGGGAAACTGCAGCTACCCTCAGTGATTATAGCAGCAGCCTGAATGATGCCATATGTTTTCCTTTTTGAACCAATTGCTCTCACTCATGGTATGTACCTATATCCTTACAAAGTACTTCAGATCGAGCATATCAAGTTCAAGTGGAAACTGTTTAATAGATTTATACAATCAGGCTGGATAGGGCTTTGTTACGTAACTATTTCTCATGGTGAGATAACAGAACTGCATGAGTCACTAGCTGTCCATCAAAGCACACATAGGTTTATTCATGACTCTCCTTACCCCTGGGAACAGATAAACTGTTTAGATATCTCTCAATTAAATCTCTCCAGGACCACCTAGTCACAGATTTGTTTTTGATTTCCTACTTTTAAAAGCTTTTGTCCCTGTCTACTGAGTTCATTATAGGCAAAGTTGTTGCAGTATTACTCTTTTTTATTTCAATTTCTGCTTTTGCCTGGTTAGTCAACATCTTTAGTCCTACCTCACTTGCTCATAAAAAAATCGCACTGATTGCAAAGATGAATGGGGCTCATTTCCTCATTTTGTCCCATGGAAACATGCTTTATAATGCCCCAGGTTACATATGGCTCAGATATACTGCCAGGGCCTTCCAGCCTGTTCCAGGGCAGATTTCCTGTATCCCAGACAGCTTCCCATTTAAACAGGCACAGACTTCCTTCCTACCATGCAGGTGGGACCATAAGTCCCAATGACCCTGCATTATCAAGCCCATATCTCCTGAGCAGGTCACAAGGGCAGAGTGGGAAAAAAGAAGGTAGTGTTTAAGCCACCAAACAGTTATTCTTTCATCAGAGTAGCAATGAAACCAGCACTGCACAGATCCAAATAGGAAATTTTGCCATAATAAGCTTAGATCAGAATGCAAAGTAGGTGAAAACAGGCCAGTTAATGACTTCCATCTCCTGCATGGAGAGCACAGTGGAGGAGGACAAATGGAGCAGTGTCTGTCCTTAGCTTGAGAAGTCACAGACCTCCTTTCTTCTAGATGCTCCATTTGTGTATCTGGAGTGGGGGTGACTTTAGGGATGAATACACACGACACATAGAAATATGCCACACATTTGGATCTCAAATCAACAACATTTTTTCAAAATTCTGCAGTATTAGTAGTTGGATTTTCATGTAACTCATTACAGGACAGAGCTATTTCATGAATTCAGATATCACACTGAGTCCTAAGAGCAGTACTTCTCCCTTGGGGCTGGGAAGGCAGGAAAGACAGGCAGGTCTAGAAGCCTACCACTTGCATTTTCCCCCTTACTCACAAATTTCAAACCAGGCAGTTCCAAAGTATGCTGAACTTGTTATAGAATAAAGGCCACAGCCAGAACCTCATCTTTCACAGGACAGGGAAAAATCCTCCATCATGCAGCCACATCATCCAACTAGGGCTACAGGACAAGGGAGGGGAGAGAAAATGGCATCTGTGACCTGCCAGTGGATTAGCAATGAAATAAAGATGGAACTACATGATATACAGCCCTCTCAAAATCTGGGCTTGATAAAAGTCCAGACTCTACCCACACAGCAGGACCAGTAACCTGGGAGCCATCAGTAGGCCCAGGCCAAAAGAGAAGCTGGTCAAGAGTCTCTAAGGCTCAACCACTTTATTCAACACACACAATCAAAAGGGCCAAAAAGTCTGCAGGACTGCCTCAGGCCCTGCTACCCCTCTGTGTCATCATCGCATCAAAGATGGTTGGCTGGTCCTGTGTCTCTTAGGTGTCTGCCTTTACTGGTCACAGCTCTCTCAGTCAGAGGGAAGTTTGGGACTGAAATTCCAGACTTCCACCCTTTTGCCATTAAAGCACCCAACCATGCCATTCCCCTGGTCCTCAGCAGGCCCTCAAATTTGATTTCCCACAGAGAGATCACCTCCACTCTGTCCTGCCTCTGTCCCACCCCTCCAGAGACTGAGAAGCAGGTCCCATCTCTTCTATCCCCTCATCCTGAAAAAGCTGATAGCCAAGGCATTCCCAGACAGCCGAGCAGCCTGTGCTGCAGTCTCACTGCCACGTTCAGCAGACAAAGTTCAGGGACGCCCTCCCTGGGAGAGCCAGTCAGTCAGCAGCTAGCAGTGCCTCACATAAAACCTCCTGAGAGGAGAAGGGCGGGAAGCACAAAGACAAACACTGACTCCACTGTTGCTGAGAGACACCTTTACACTTCAGCACCCTGAGAACTGAAAAAAGGATGTTCTGGGGCTGAACAAATCCAAAACATTAACTTTCAGAAGTATGCGCAAACACTTCTGCCTGGTTCTTTTGCAGCACATGACCCTCACTCTGAGTGCAGGTTTCCACCCAAAACTGAAAGAAAAATTGCTTTCAGGAGCTACAGACTTTTACAGAAACTCTGCTCAAAATAACTACCTTAGCTCAGGTTTACTGAAAATTCAAATCTCTCCTGTAGGCAGGGTACAGGCTCTTCCAGGCTGATGAGAACAGGAGCTGGGGATTCCAGGGGAAGAACTAAGGCAGAGAGGGAGCAGGAAAGCCAGGAGCCCAGCCCTGCTTGCCAGAGCAGCAGCCCAGCCGCTCTGCACACCTACCCCCTGAACCACCACACCTGTTCCTGAGCTGACAGCATTTCTGAACTCAGTCTCTGTACATGACAATGAGGTTCTTTGCCTTAATTACCACATCTGTTTGCTGCCCATTGGGAATAAAAACTGCAAACTTTTCCAACACTTGCACAGGTGCTTTTTGAGCTTTCTGCTCCTCTTGCTTTGTGTCCACTCTGCCCATACTCCAGCCATGACCTTGTGCCTTCCCTCTCTGTTGTATTCCAAGTTGGAAGCCTACTCCACTTACCCATTTTAGCAGCCTATTCTCCTTATCTGTTGTAAACTCAGCAATGGGACACAAAAGCACTGGGATTGGACACTTGATGTCAGGAATAGCTTCCCCGGCTCCTTGAGCAGGATTGCAGCTTGACAAACACCATTGCAAGCCTTGGATAATGTGGGAACACCTCTTCCCTTCTGTCAGTTGGATCTGTTGCTTTTCACCCTGGATAAAAGGGTGTTCAGCACTCAGGGCTGCCAGGATCACCAGAAGCTGCTCTTTCCTTGTTTTTTTTTCTTTTTTTTTTTTCTTTTCCCCTCATAAGTCACAGACAGAAGAAAACCACAGAGGGAAGAAAAGCCTTTAATCAGCATTGGAGATTTGGCTACTATACTTCAATTCTCTCTTCTATTTTTCAAACAGGCAGATCTATAGCAGAGATAAGCATATGCTTAAGCAGTTTGCTGAACCAGAATCAAAAGAGTACTCAAAAGTGGCTTTGATACCTCAGTTATGCAATTCACTTAAACAGTACATGTAAATGAAATATATACTTTTTTTTCTTCTAATGCTTTTGATGCAGATATTTCTGCAGGAAAAACTGCTTATCCCATCTCTAACAGAATTCACTCTTCTTTGGCAAGCCTGGCACTGCTGGGTAGTACAAACAAGTGGTCACCTTGTCCAAAATGACGCTGACAGGCTGACTGACAGTGGGCTTTGGTCCCCAGGAGTCAGACTGCTAAAAGCAGTCTGGAAAATAACTGCTATTCAAAATACTCTTAAATCTCTGCTCTGAAGACACAATGTAGACTAGAAAAGAGCTATAACATCCCCTGTCTCTAACACAAGATTTTCTCAATGCAGTAAAAATGACACACTTTCTTACTAAAGGTATTTTTGCTGGCAGAGCAATTCCCAGTTCAGTAAGTTAAATAACCTAAACAGGAAAAAGATCTCATTGATTTAATTATCCACCTACAATGGTGTTTTAACGACACAGAAATGGCATAATGTTTTTTCTTTAACAAGCATTTCATTATCATAAGTTCTTATGTGGGCTTGGCCTTAAAGACCTGGGGGACAAATTTAAGCTGTAAATCACTTTATGCTGGAAAAATCTGTAATCATTATCCTTTGCATATATAGAAGCCAGTGTATTCTGCTACACAAAGCAAAGGCACATGCTTTGGTGTTTTTTAGAGAGAAGACTTTCCATTTAATTTTAATTTTTCCCTTACAATAGAGAACAACCCTAAAGAGTTTTGCAGAAAACTTTTCAAAATAAACACACAACGTCATGCTGCTGTGGGGAGGGAGAGGACAAGCTCTACTCCTTGGGGGCAGGAAATGAGTGCTGGGGGATCAGGAAGCCTCACAGCACGGATGGCAGGTCCTTGGAGCACCCGAGGCAGGTCTGGCTGCTCCCAGCCCCACGCCAGCTCCATCGGTGTGACATCGTGTCCCATCAGACCAACAGCCTCAGAGCCCAGCTTTGTGGGGCATTTCTGAAAAGCTTCTGTTAAGGAATAAATCCTAGACCAAACCAACCACAAACAAACCAAAGCACGGCTGGGATCTGAAGTTGGCTTTATGTTTTAAAAATCATCACAGGATTGAAAGTACGGTAGGATCTGATCCCCTCAGTTCCACACATGCTGCAGTGGTCTGTAATCCAACAGCATGCTGTATATCTGTTTTTTATATGAGTGGAAAGTGCACATTAATTTCTATAGTTAGTGACCAAGAGGTTACTGAAGGGCAGCAAAAGCAGCCTCCATTCAGATAAATGCTGGTCTGATCACTTCAGCAGTGATCAAATGGGGAGTTTGAAAACCAGGCCTGGAAGAGCAATTAGAAGAGGTTGACCTCAGTGTTAAAACATCCTTCTTTGCATTTTCTCCTTTAAGGGCAGATGGTTGTATGCAATCAAGTTGGGACAATTAAAAATATTTTCATTCCACTGGCTGAGAAGTCCCAGCCTGCTCAGTTTAAACCCCCTGCAGCAGGTGACTGGAGGTGTCCTGCCTGAGTGTGCACTGGGAACACAAACAACTCCAGTTCTCGTGTCCTTGCCAAGGGAGCCAGCACTGCCCCAGCACCATTCCTGTCTGCCTGCAGCACAGGTTCTTCCAGGGACCATGGCAGCCTAAGGTACAGGACTTCCAAAACTAGACGGGTTGGCTTACTGCTCTGGCAGCAGGGAATGTGGCACCAGTGCCAAAGCTGTGCTCAGAGAGGTGGATATTGGGGTGCTGGGCCAGCTAAAGAGCAGTCACCATTCCCAGTCACAACCCAGTTTGGGGCTGTTTTGGAGAAGGCATCCCCTGCACGGGGCAGAGCGCTTACCAGGGCAGGGGCAGCAGCCTGAGGTCCTGCTGGGAAGTGGGGATATCTCTGCCTCACACACTGCCACAGCTGTAGTAGAACAGTGAGCACCTCACTGCTCACTCAGCCCCAAAGTAAACAAACACCATCCTGCCCTGCTCTTGTTTATTTTGCTTCAGCCTCCTGCTCTTCTCCCTTGTTCTGACAAGGAACAGCCGGGGCAAAGAGAGGGAAAACATGTTTTCTGCCTTCTTCTGAATAGCAGAGGATTCTGCAATACAATGATCTGTGAGGCAGCAAATACCAAGAAAGGCCAGAACAGCAGAAAACCCCTTCAGCCTCCTGAAGCTGACAAGAATTTTACCATTGACTCTATTAGTGCTGTATGGGGAAAGCCCAGACGCTGTTTATGCAATAGTGGATATTTTTATGTCCAAACAAGAGATTTAATAAACGTTGACCATGCCAGCCATAGCAAAGATACAATATTTTTTTCTGTTTAATCAACAAAAACCTCCATCCATTATGCAAAATTCTATCAGAATAAACACCTGTTAGGAGACTACACTAAGTTTAGAAACAGGGAGGAAGCCATTTCCCTTGACATTTCCTCTACATAACCTTAACACAACATAATAAACAATTCCATTATGCTGCCATTGTTACTAAATCTAGCACCAAGGTGCTGCTTTTCTAAGAGGGAGAAATTGAGGCATAAATTTTCAAGACATGTTATTGCTCTGCAGCTTTCTTTCTACAGCACCAAGCCCTTTCCTAGACACAAAGGCTGAGTTCCTTCAGAGAAAGGCACCTGTTTCAGCTTGTTTCCACAGAAATATTAATGGAAATAGAAATACAAATAATAGAAATGTTGGTGGCAAGGCCAAGTGGGTAAGAATGGTTCCAGGCTGCAAAATGCTGAGTAATCCTGTGTAACACTTAGCTGCTCTGGGTAGGGGCTAAGGGCACACAGTCCAGGACAGAAAGGCTTCAGCATCCTGCAGAATCAAACTGTTACTACTGAATTCCTCTCTTTTGCAATCTGTCAGAGAACAGCTGTGCCAAAGTGGAAAAAACCCCAGAAAGTTATTGAAACATCCTTACTATTAAAGACATCATGTTTCCACTGCAAATGGATGAAACTCCCAGTGGGATTTCTGGTGTCTGTTGAGGTCAGTGCTTGTGGCATTACAAAATATCAGGCGTTCCGTGATGCTGTACACACAGATTTTGGGAACATTTTTAAGTAAGACTGGAAAAAAATTGCTCCTTGCTTGTTGTGCTTTACAGCAGCCCTTGCCCGTAAGCACACATAACACTGATGTACTGTCCTTTCTGCCATTGCTCAGTGTGACTCAGCCTCCTTCCCTTGTGTACATCCCTTCTGACTTTTCCCCACTTGGCTCCAGTGATTGGGACTACTTTAAAAATCTTCTGTTGGCTGCATTTGAAATCTCCAATGAAGGGACAGCAGTGACTTTCAGACCATGCAGCACCCTGCTACCTTTGGCTGTAAGGGCAAATAGCCTATTCCTGTTCAGACTAGCAATCACAAAACTAAAGCTTTAAAGAGAGTCATCACAACAACCACTGCCATTTTCCTTCATCTCCACCAGTATCTCCATCAGTGTGAGGGGGAAAGATTGCAGACAGCAGAACCAGCTGTGCTGTCTCTCTCTCAACTCCATTGCTTAATTTTTTGCATAATCACTAGTATAATAACATTCCTCTTAGGGGAAAAAACCTTTTCCATATAGAACTCAGGATCACTTCAAACTGAAAGGATTTTGCCCCTTTTTCATCCCTCCTGAAATGTGCTCTGGATAGACAGATTTTAATATCTCACTGTGCTGAGGAAAGATCAGGCACTAAATGGCATTCCATGCAAGTGAGGACTCATTACTGTGAAGCTGTTGTTTCTTGCCCAGCCAGTTATATCTGAAGCCTATAAAATTTCCATTGTTCAAACCTGGAATGTCTCACAGACTGTGCCTGGACAAGGTAAATCCTAAACCTTCATTCACTGGACTGATACATGGGTTGACAAACATGCACAGGATGGAAAAGTAACCCAAGACTGTGCCATTTGAGCAGGTTCTGTCCAGGGATCTCCAGTGGAGGTTTTAATTCCATCTGTGGAAGTACAGACACTGAGGAGTGAAGTCACTTGCCTTGAGGCGTGCAACAATTTAATTGCAGAGCTGGAAATAAAATCTGAGAAATAAGAACAGGCTGGACCATACTATAATCAGCAGATGCTATTGCTTCCAAGTTCTAATTAAAGAGCTGTCATTACACAAAAAGCATTTGGATTTTGCAGTGAAACTGATAAAGCTCAATAGTCTGAAATATTGGAGAGAAGGCATATGTTTTTTAAATCTCCCAAAGACGGCAAAACACTCTTTTTTGTTGTTTTTCTGTCTGCCTCAGCCTGTGTAACTAACTGATCCCAGCTATGAAATCTCTTTCTGCTCTAACAAACCCAGAGTCTTGCCAGTCCAAATTAAGTAACGCTTTAAATATACAGACTACACCGCAATTTCCTACCTGATACTGTGTAAGAGAAAAAGCACTTTAGCACTCTCACAGAATAGATAGAACAACCAGTGGGAAAATAACAAGTCTGGGAGAGGACAGAAGTGGTTGATGTGCTGCTGCCATCATTAGCACAGCTGGCAATGTTTAAATGCATGAAAATATAAATGAACCAATTTGGTTTCTTGGGCATGCAAATGCACGCACAGACACACATGAATACACACATTTCTCTGCAAAGGGAGCTCCTGGTAATCCTGTGCCCAGCACCACACCAGCAGGCACTTGGCACTGGACCCAGCCCCAGTGCTCAGGGCTGGGTTGCCTTAGTGCTGGAGCAGCTGCTGGATGTTCATGCCCACCTCTGTGACGCAGGCAGGGGCTCAGCAGTGCAGCTTCTGCTGAGAGCAGGGACATGGGACACCACGGGGCTGGGGACACCACAGGGCTGGGGACACTCGGGCAGTGGCTGGGCTCTGCCGTGGCCAGGCACTGACACGTGCCCAGGCAGTGTACTGGGGTTGGGGTGAAGGTGTGCCCAGGGTTACCCAATACCAGTGCCTCCAGCTAAGTGAGGAGCAGCAGGAATAGAGTCTCTGGAGCCTTGTCCAGCCCTGCTCCTTTGGGCAGACAGCAGCTGAACTCAGGCCATTGTGAAAGGTGAGAGGACAGTGAAATGCACGTTGACATGTTTCCCACAAAAATGAAATACTTCAAAGATTTTCCTACAAACCAACAGTTACTTGGATTTCTCACTGCTGGTCATATTGCTATGAATCCCAGAGAGGTGTGGTGTGCAATCACTGCTGGGAACAGGGAGAAGCTTCACATGGATCCACAGACCAGGTGAGTCTGTGTGAAATGCATCAAGCCCCAAGTGACAGAAAGCTGTTATATCCCATAGCTTCTAATATCAATTTTGCTAAGAAACAAAAAAGAAAAGAGTCAAAATGAGGCCTTCAGTTAAGTTTATTTCCAGATTTTTTCTTTCAGGTATCCTGGGATCCCAGATATCACCTTTCTTCACCAAACCCTGCCAGGGCACCAGGCTCAGACCCTGACAATGACCCAGGGTGAGGACTGCTGTCTCTATACTGTTGTGTTGGCTCCAAGGAGAGCCCGAGGAGGCTGATCAACCTCTTGGGGTTGAGATAAGCCTGGAGCAGCTTTCAGGAGCATGCATACCTGCCAGGGAAGATCCATGCCTGCTGCCAGGAGCAACAATAGAGCATGTTCTCTGTCCTGTGCAGGGAGGCTGGGGACAAGAGACCAGACCTTGCTGTTTCAGCTGCTATACAGGCTATGCTACAGAGGAGCTGTAAGCATTTTGCTTATAGTTCACTCTTTTTTGCCTCTGACTCATGGCTGACACCCCTGTACACTGGGAGCTTGCTGCCAGCAGCCAACACAGCAGCTAGGCCCATTCCCAAGAGGAGGCACAAAAAGCCCCAAGTTTCTGTGGTGAGCTCTGGGGATCCCTGCCCAGCCTCTGGCAGCAGCTGGATAAGGGTGAACAGACCAAGCCTTCATAGTGTGGAGAATCCTCTGCCACCTTTGCAAACAGAATCATCTCCACAGGGGCCACTGCTGTCTCCACTTATCTTAACAGTGTAAAAGTGAAGACAGGAAACACAGAGCAGCAGTGCCCTGTTCAGTGGCACTGGTGAGCAGGGCTGCCAAATTCCCCCTCTGCAGTCACAGTCTGAACCTGGCAATGCCTTGCTGCAGAGAAGCCAGTCTTTGTCCTCTATTTATCACAGAATATGCTGAGATGGAAGGGACCCACAAGGGTCATCAAGTACAGCTCCAGGTCCTGCACAGCACCATCCCCAAGTCACACCATGAAAGCACAGTGACCACTGTCCTGGGGAGCTGTTCCAATGCCCAGCCACCCCCTGGGTGAAGCATCTTTTTCTAATACTCAGTCTAAACCCCCTGACACAGCTTCAGGCCATTCCCCTGTGTCCTGTCACTGTCACCAGGGAGCAGAGAACAGTGCCTGCCCCTCCTCCTCCCCTCGGTAGGAAGTTTTACCTGCACTGAGGTCTCCCCTCAGTCTCGTCCAGGCTGAACAGACCAAGTGCCTTCAGCTACTCCTCATATGGTTTCCCCTTGAGGCCCTTCACCATCCTCAATGCCCTCATTTGATCAAGTTTGACACAGGCTGTGCCAGAAGCAGCCTTTAGTGGTGACTCAGGTCCACACCAACCCTACAGAGGTGCAGCACAGGCGTGCAGGCACTGGGGCAGCAGTCAGGTCAGAACCAGCCAGCTCTGCATCACTGAAAGCACAGTTACTCACAGCACATTCCTCCTGCCTCCATTTTAATTGAGATTTTTTTTTATGGGCACTCTGGAGCCAAGAGAAGACATCTTTAGAAGGTTTTTTTTAAAAGCAGACTCATACTGGGCTAGAGGTTCAGGCAATGTTTCAGAGGAGCTCTACCAACGTTTACCACAAAAAGAGAGAGACAAAGAGGAAATGCCTTAAAACAACACAACCAAAATTTTCTGTAAGGCGCTCTGTAATCAAGGTGGTGTCCTAAGGAAAAAGGGCCAAGCATCAAAGTCTTTAGGAGATAAAAGAGAGAAAAAAATGCCAACAGCCCCCACTCCCGAGGTGCAGTTGAGGTCTTTGGCAAAATATAGGCAATGAGAGAAAGACTTGTGCAATTGCTCTTTAGACAGCAAAGCAGGGCAGGTTTCAGGAGCTACAAAAGAAAAGCCAGTTGTGCTGCAGTGCATGAGGGACGAGGCACGGGGTCATTGGCCTCTGGGGCAGCTGGCTCCCGCGACTTTGATCAGTTCACTGAAGCTGGAGACAGCCACTTGGCAGGTCAGAGTATTCTCTGGAAAGCAGCAGGATTCCTGCCACGGCCCCTTGCAATGCCCATTCCATTAGTGCGTCAGTATGAGCAACAGAGTTTAGAGTTACGCAAGTTTCTACTCCTGCTAGATCTAGCACAAGGGCTATTTGAGCTGTGCTTGCTCAGAAATCAACTTTGAACTGCCAGTTCTATGGATTTCTTTGATTCAAAACTGGCCTTAAGCATGTGTATAGTTGGGTTGCAATCACTGGAGTTCTCATAGGCTCTTGTAGAGCTCTCAGCTGTGTCACTGCTGCAGCCACCAGGAGGGTGGCACAAGGTGGGACTTTCATTACACACAGGAGCAGCATTTTGCTTACCTACCTATGGGCAAGTGGAGTTTGCCCATAAGGAAGTTCATGCTTGACAAAGAGAATTATGAATTTGATTCTAGCAGCACTACAGAACCTGTTTGCTAATCAGATGAAGGAGTCACCTAAGTTACCAGAGGATTCAGAAAGAGAAATTCCTGGCCTATACCATGAAATTTTCAGGGTGTGTTGTTGAGATGTGTGTCAGTCTTGACAGGATGATCACCAGGTACAGAGTTCAGGCTGGAATGCCGTGTGCCTTGCCTGGGAGCACAGACAGATCCTGTCCTCCTGCTCTTGCCTTCCCAGCACAGGACACTCAGGGTAGGGCAGGACAGCAGCACCTCCAGCACCTTGCACACCTTCTGCACAGACAAAAGCAGAACTTTACACAGCCTTCCCTCCAAGAAGGCGCTCAAAAAAAGAAAGGATTTTTTCCTTGGCCCACTCAGAAATGAAGAGATTGAGAAATCCTGACTAAGGGAAAATGAGCAGGACTTTGCCACTGATTTCAACAGGCCCAGCTTTTTACCCCAAGAGCCTGCTCTACGGCTGAGAAAAGAGATAAGCTGCCAGGAGCAATAGTCTGGCCTCGGAAATCTGGAGGGGTTTGTTGGCTGATTGCAGAAGCAGCAAATGCACAGCTCACCCACAGGGCAGATGTAATTTGCTTGCCTTCCACTTTCAGGAAAGCTGAGGGTTCTGTGTTGTTTATTGTGCAATAGGAAGACATTAATAATCATGCCTGATGTTGTTTAAGACTGAAGATAAAATTCTCTATTATCATGGATTATCAGTTTGTCAAAAGGTATGCTGGCAGACAGAAGCTTTTCTGGGATGAGGTTTGCATTTCAATGAGCAATCTGCATGGAGAGCTTTCAGCTCCTCTGCCATCAGACCCAGGCAGAAGCAGATCTGAGCTGAAGCATCCTTCTAAGATGCCCTGCAGTGTTTAGAGGGGTCTGATTCCAACCAGGTCATGATCAAGGCTGCCAAGGCTAAAAATCAGAGGCAACCTTAGCTGTAGAAGATGCTATGCTGCAAGGTGAGTAATCGGGGGTTTGGAATAGCATGCTGGAAAGACCATATTTCCTGCTATTTATAAAATGCCACAGAAATACAAACTGGAAACGCTGGTGTCATGATTAAACCCCAGTGCTCCCTCAGACCCAAGGTGCTCAGGTTTTTTCCTGAAGGGAACAGTAGAAGAACCCAATCCAGCTGCCTTGAAAAGACTTTAGGGACTTTGCTGGGAGTCAGAGGCAATCGTGGCAGCATGAAACTTTGCACAGATCTGAACTTAAAACCAAGGCTCAGCATGATTAAGAGATTATCACCCGTTTGCCTTTTGAAGTATCTTTCTGCAAGCAGAAGAGCTGGAAACATCCTTCATTTTCTCATCTCCCTTTACAAAAAAATAGTTAGTTTTCCCTGAAATATTGTGCATCAAAAAGCTGTGTCTTTGCCAAGGTACCAAGTATCTTGAGAATCACGACAGTCTCAAGAGCTGATAAAGCTGTGCATGTGGCTGAGGAAGCTCTGGGAGATGAAAGGCAGGCCACATCCCTGCTTTGAGCCTTATTTCTACAATCCACAAGACTCGCACAAGGGACAATGTTGGCTGCATGAATTCTCATGGCCCCAAGGAGCTCTGTGCAGGAGCTGGCTGACAGCAAAATCAAATTCTTCTTGCGTACAGCACCAACCCTCTGCCACACTCTAGAACAGACCTCAGATGCCAGCAGCATCACACTGACAGAGTCACAAGACAAAACACCGGCTGCTCTCCGTTTGCTCAAGGAAGCAGCCAGCAGCTTGTGTGGCTGAACGTGCAGGGAGCATCTGCTGTGTGCTGGAAGTGCCATCGGCTGGGGCACACACACACACGCACACGCACACGCACCAGCTACAGCCTCTCACCATAAACACAAGCTGCTGCTCAAGTGTAATGCTTGGCTGGGCTCCCTGCCACCTTTAAAGCACTGGAGTGGTTCAGAAACAAGTAGATTGCTGGGATAAAAGTAACTAGCCTTAAGTTCTTATCGCCCATTTCTTAAATGGATAAAGGGTAGAAGAAGTCAGTGTGTTGCATACTATGAAGACCAGATTCCCTGAAGCAGAAAGGCAGCAGTACAGCCCTGGCTCCTCCTGCCTCATGCCAACCCTTCCTGCTGCAATTTTGGCTACTTTCTTGATGTGCCATCCCCCATGGGCCTGGGGGACAGACCCTGACTTCATGCTTGAAGCCTGTTCTCTGCTTCTTTAGCCCTTTGTAGTTTAGGCTGGATAACTCTTACTTCAGCTGTTCCATGCAGAATATGGTGTGGGAGGAGGAGCGTTGCTATTATTTTTGCATGGGCTTGCCATTATTATTTCTGCTGCTCTTCTTTAGTGTGATCCACCACTTTCTTCAACTACTTTATACAAAACCCAGACCCCGAATTTCAGCTGCAGCTGCACCTCTGCTGAACATGGCCAGAGAACTCTTTGTCTTGGTCTTACAGGCTGTACTGCTGTCTGAGCCTGTGTGGCAGTGCCCTTGCACAGTCCCCTGCTGTGTGAGGTGAATGTACAGCGCCACTGCATCAAGGCAAAGCAAAGGCAGCAGGGAGCTCAGGAAGGCAAGAGCAAGGAGCACTCCCTGACTATATCCCCATTTATCTCTGTGTCTGTTTCTACGTGGCAGGGCAAGAGGAGGTTTGAAGAGCATTTCCCTTTGTAAGTCACAGTGACCTGAAAGAGCCCCAGCAAGCTGAGCCCCAGCAGAGCTGCCTGCACCAGACAAAGAACAGCAATGACTGTGGCTGCACACAATGATTGGAGGCAGCAGAGCCTGCATGCATTTGACAGACAAAACCCTAACAGACCGAGCACGCAGCGTGGGTTGACACAGCTGCCACCCTCTCGCTGTCTCTCTGCTCTCCCCACAAGTGCACGGTTTGTGCTTTGCTGTGAGGGCACAGGAGATGTGCTGATGTCTGGGTTGTATCTTCCCTCCTTCCCTCACAGGGGCTGAGCCGCCCCACAGCAGAGGGGTGAGGTTTAACCTGCCCCTCTCCACCTCCCCTTGCTGCCCCGGGGCAGGGGCTGCTCTCCCCAAGCATCATTCCTGGCTCAACACCACTGGTACACTGCCAGCCCCCACAGATGGCCACGGAGCAGGGCTTTCAATACAAGAAACAGTTGAAACAACAAAAACCCTGCCGAGGCTGATTCAGCCCGTGAGCCTGCACCCCATTAAGCAAGTAATTTTTTCCAGTTGTTCAGCACAGGAACCACATGGTCGGGTAAGGCTTTCCAGGCAGTGGCTGGCCACGCTGAATCAGCTCTCCCAGCCAGGCTGCTGGCAGCCAGCTTACTCCACACTGGACCAAAGTCTCTCCTTCTACTCTAGGAAACAAGTCCTTGTGAAAGCAAGTCCTTATGACAAGGACTTCCAGCCAACTGAGCACTGAAGTCACCCTGACAATCCAGTTCCAGCCCCTAAGCAGCCTCTCCAGAGGATGCTGCTGCCTTTTGATGCCGATGGAGATCTGCCCAGTCCCAAAAGGAGGGAGTTTCTTAACGTCCCCAACTGGCAGGCTCCAAACATGGTCTGGAAAACAGCAGAGGTGGCTGTGAGGCTCTGTGGGGTCCAAGGGGCAGCACAATTCCTGAGGAGTGTGAAGGAAGCAGCCAACTCCTGCACACCATCATACTGCAGAGCCAGGGCACACACTAACTCGACTTTTCCCCCTCTGTATCATGTCTTGGACTTCCATTGCCTCACAGACAACTTCACACAAATCTTGTCCTTTTGAGACACACTAAGTCATAGTTCTAAAAAATTTTCAAATGCTTTTAAAACCTACAGGTGGTGGAACAGCTCTGAAACTGTTTTTCTCCTTGATAACTGCTGAGCTTTTTGCTGTCCATGAAGTGATCCAGTCTCCAGCCAGGATGTGGTTTGTGCCATTCTGCATCTGTGTCACTCACAGAAGATGCTAGACAGAAACAGTTATCAGCTGGGAGATTTCAAGCAGGACGTTATAAGAAAATAACATGTTTTTTTAAAGGGGGGGGTATATATCCCTGGGAATTCAAAGGCCACAAAGTAAATTAGGAATTAAATTCCCATCCAAAATGATAAGTGATAGGAACTATATGTAACTGCACCATTCACGGACTTGATGCCTTTGAAAATGTGTCCTTTAGTAATTTAGCTCAAGCCACAGTTGCTTCTAATTTAGCTTGGGAGGCTTTGAGTAGCAATTGCTACTGATGTACAAACTGCTCTGTGAAGTGAGGCACACTGAATTGTGAGTTTTAGTAACAATAGGATAAACATTAACTGGGTAACCATTTTGCAATTGTTAAGCAAAGTCTAGAGATATGGGAGTTTGCTTAACAAAACTGCTCAGAAGAGTTTGCCATAGCCCTGGACATACTTTTACTTAAAAGTCATTACCAGATTGCACTGGAATCACATGAAGAGGATGACGGTGGAATTACCAAACTGTTTGAGAGTTTGACCTCTGAAACAGACTGATGAATGGTTTTGGATTGAAAACGAAGGCTCTTCTGCCCTGTGCAAACACCTACTTGCTGGAAACATGAGGAGTCGTGAAACTGATAGTGCCAAATCCGATAGAGATCGCAGAGCTGATCCAGACAGACACATGCAGGGTCCTTTCTGTGCTCTGACACAGTTTCAAATGCTAACTGTGAACCTCTGGATGACCCTTGGATGTTGGGCCAACTACTAACCTTCAGAGCATCCCAAAATGTACCTCTTACTTTCATGGGGCTCAGCCTCCATGCCTACAGATTTCTGCTGCCTTGTATTTTTTTCTATTTTCTTTCACATTTGAGAGTTACCATGTGACAAATGCTACAGGCATTTCTGTACTGCTAACACAGTTCCCTGAAAGCACCAACAGTGGCCTGATGCTGCACTTTTGCTCGTGTGCCCAGGTGGTGTTGCCTTCCCTGGCAACTCTGCAATAGTCATGCCAGAGCAAAAAATTAAGCACTGTGTTTGGGTGCATTTTGTTTTTGCCAGATCACAGTGTTTTGAATGTGGATAGTATCACATTACAGAATAGTGTCTGATCTAGATAATCTGAAGCCAGAGCAGTGCTAATCTTGCAGCCATCCATGTCAACATGCTTATTCATGTCTCCTGGGTTAGGGAATGAGGCACTTTCCCTTCAGCCTGAGGCTGGACCAAAAATACCAAAGGGGTACAGGCAGAAACTGCGATTATAAATGAACACATCACAAAACCAGCCCTGCATAAAACCGAGATCATGCTCCAGGTTCGGCTGCTGCATTTAGAGCTACTGAATAAAACAAGTACAAAATTTACCAATTTATCACTGGAAGATATTAGCCCTACCACAAGCCATTGTAACAAAGCTTTAAAGTGTAGCAGTATGGGGAGGACCATGACACAGTTGAAAAAAGAAACGAAGGAAACCTCAACAAGTCATACAGGCCTAAGATTTTTTACTGAAAGAAATGTAAAACTTGGTTTTGCCAATTTTCTGGAACAGGATAGGAAGTTTTAGCCCACAAGAAAATGCACATTTTTAATTTTAGCTATGAATTACATAACATTTAAAAACTGAATCATCTCAGATATTTTTCTTCCTTCCAACTAAGTATATATTTTGGAGATGGGCCACTGGCTATCCAGTAAACAGTGTACTTCACTAAATGACCCATTTCCTCAGCCAGACCATTTAGAGGAGATATTCATTTGCTTCCTGTAAGTAACACTTGTGGAAGAATTTTCCACTGTGAAGCATGTCAAGAGCCAACAAACAGCCCTGAAGTTCTGTGCAAAACCCACAGGGCAGAGCAAGTTTGAGAATGCTTACACAGAAGCAGCAGAAATGGGAAAGCTGGAATGGCAGAGCCTGCCCAGCACTGGCTGGATAGGTTTGTCTTGACAGGAGGGAAATGCGTTGAGAGAATCATGTTTTTTCCTGAACTCAGAGGCAGTAGGCTGTATAATGTAGAGGCTTCCTATGGCTCAGGAGCAGGCAGTGTCTGCTGCATGGTGCTGCTACACCAGGACAGCTCCTGCTGGTTCCTCCTCCCAGCAGCTCTCACACCTCTACTCACTCCATGGGGCTGGTTGTCCCTTTAATTCCTGCAGGATTAGGTTCACATTGAGGAGAAAAAACAACAAAAAAAATTACCTCCATCCTTCCAGCTCTCAAGTGTTACAAGTCTGCTCAGGCAAGGACTGCCAGCACAAGAGCAAAAGCTACAGTCTTCACAACACTGTGAGAACCACCACTGTGGGTCAGGCTGGGTCAGACCAGCAGTCAGTCCACCCTGACCCTGTTCCTGACATGGGCTAGTGCAGGACAGCAAGAAAAGAGCAGGGGAAGAGAGTGAGATCAGGAGAAATTAATTAATTAATTAATTCGTTCATTCATTCATTTCTGCATTCCCTTGGAGATGCTGGAGAAGAGCAGGACTGGACATGGACAAAGGTACACAACAGGACTCTCTCTGCTGCCATGTCAAACCCTCCATTTCCACCTTTCCTATACCCAGTGTCCTTTTTGGCACTGACAGCAAGGCACCTGCAGCCCACTGTCCTTGTCCCCTGAAACACTGAATCCCTGGTGAGCCCTCATACATCCTGGATTTCCAGGCATTCCACATTCCCTACAAATGTGCAAAATGTCCAGCTTCCCCTTGGATGAGACCTGTAGATGGAAGAAAGGACACATCTAGAGGGAGGTCTCCTACTTAGAGCAGGGTGGAATCTTGCTGTTAGACCTGATTGAAAAATGCCCAGCAGACATTGAACAATATCACCTCAGAGCCTATTTATGGAAAAGTTTTGACAAAATGATGGCACAAGACTTTAAGCCAATCTGAGGTATAGGGAACAACTGCATGCTATTGTGAGGAAGCTTAGAACACTGTGAAATTGAACAGTATTCCTAAACTGCAAATGAAATTGGACAATTACAGCTTTCTACTTTCAACCAAGGATTCTGTAGACTCTTCAGAGTGTTTTCTTCTGTCCCCAGAAATGCTCTTTGACTGCCATGGCAGCTGGTTTTCCTCCATAAGGTGATCTCATGCAAGCTGTAGCCTCACAGGGGTGGTGATGTGGCTAAACATAATGAAAAACAGCCACAGAAATGTCTCAATGTGATCCTACTGGCATTTGGGTGAGGATGTCCATGCCAGTTGACCTATTGACTAATGGGGATGCTAAAGAGTGATAGCTTCTAGAGTCATCGGCGTGAGAAGGAGCTGTTAGGTACCTTTGCAACATTTAGAAGGGATATATGCTGATTCTTAAAGTACAACTTTTTTAAAGAAGGAGAACTAAAAACAAAAGATATATAGGAGCAGTCATATATATATATATATATATAAGCAGTCATTAAAGGCAACCCTCACAGCAAGGAGTTGGAGCTAAATGATCACTAGGGTGCCTTACAACCCAAACCATTCTATGATTCTATGAAAATAAAAGAGAAGAAAGCATTTTAAAAACTGTTTGTATTCCACTGGAGTTACTGTTGAAGAGCAGAGCTCTTTCACATCTTTTTTGTCTCAAACCCAGTGAGGTAAAGGTTATGCTGTGCTATGTTTGTTCTTTGGGACATTATACTTTCTTTTAAAGATACAATCTTGAATGCTTATGAGGTGTTACTTAAGAGGAGAAAGCACACATAGTGGAGGCAGTCATGTGTTACAAATAATAAATAAATGAAATAGAGCTGAAGTGTTAGCAAAGACTTTCAGTGCTACAAGAAAAAGGGCTTAAATATTGAAGCAATCTCTGAAAGGCTCCTAGAACTATGCATATGGAGAAATTATTCAGGAATCTTATTCTCTGACTGTTTCCTTAGATTTGGCTCCTAACCTCTTCTTCGCTGCCTTTACCAAGTACATTTTCTATGTACTGTGTCTTTCTGAGCAGCCTCCTTCTGTATTTATTTAAAAATAAACCTCAGGTAACCATTCAAAGCCTCTGAAAGATCTATGGTTTGGAGATAATCCAGTTTTTTTGATCATCACAGGAGCAGTTACAGTCAAAAGAAAATAAAAACAGAGCCAACCAATGTCTCATTGAAGTAAGATCCAGACTCACATTCACTGCACAGATGAGTGTTATCACTTCTTTGTGTAGACCATTGTTGCCTAGTTTATTCACTCATATTGCCTTCTGGAAGAAGACTAATCTGGAATATTTTTACAAAAATGTAGTATTTACATAGGGCTTCTTGATACAGTCTTTGAAGCCGGAGGGTCCAGCTGGGAGTGTGCTGTCTGTGACATTTGCCATCCGTGGTTTGGGAGCCCGACACCAATAACAGCAACCTGCAGCTCCCAGCATCTCTCGTGGCCCTGGCTGAGCTGTAGGGCTCTGTCAGCTGGCAGGGCTTCAAAGCACTGCTCAAGCAACTTTATAGCAAAACTAGCTAATTACCACAGTCTGCAGCCAAGATGGGCTCTCATATATTATTATATTGTCAAGTAAGAAACCGTGGCATCCCTAAAGATCTGAAGAAAATCCCAAGCTAATCACTGTTGTATATACTCAGTTACATAGCAGAACATTAAAAACACTATGATATTTCAAAGCTGGAAGAAAATAGAATTTAAAAAAAGAAAACCACTAAATACCTAACATCAGAAAAAATTGTTATAAGGGATCAAAAGCAGCTTTCAATTTGACACCACTTCACTGTCCTCCCACACATCCACCAAGCAGGAGCAACCCCTCCACTGCCAGCCATCGCTCCAGATCCCATCCACCATTTCCAACTCCCCTTGTCCTGTGGCCAAGGCTTTGCTGAGGGAACACAGTGCCAGTTCTGGGTCATAGCATTTGCCCCAAGGTAATTCCCTTCAGGGGAGTTATTCACTGCAGCATGTGAGAACAGCACTGGGGGAAGACATTCTCACTTCAGCCCCGATGATGCACAATCCAGAATCAAACTTGAGCTGGCAGTTTCACAGCTCAGTGGAAGCACAGAGTCCCTCTGCCACTGTGTCATCATCGAGCACACACAACACACATGAACAGGACCCAACAAATCCGTCCTAGCAACGTGCCCCAGTTCTTGTGTGGTGATGTCTGTTAGGGTACTACTTCCTAAGTTCTAATTCTGACAACCTTCTCACTGGGCAGTGCCATCCAGCCCACCAGTGATTCTCTGGAACCACAGCAATAACATCATCCCAGCATCAACAGAAGGGAGCAAAGATAACACAAACTCAATTTAGGTAAAATGATGCAACAAATTAATATCAAAGGGCCCAGCACATTTGTATCTTGGTTCTTTGGTAAATACTTTCAAGCCAACATGTTCCTTGCCCAAATTTCCATCCCTCTGAAAATATTAATTCATTGTTGCTTTCAAATAAGCTTTCAAATGTGAGGTTTTGAAGTGCTTGGGAATAATTCCTGATGAAATTAATTTAATATGGTGCAAATCCTGAAGCATGCACCAGGATACAGAATGAGTTATCTGCTGGTATCTGAAAGTACCAGGAACCCCAGCTCAGCACAACTTAAAATTGGACCCATGGAGCCGGGCAGACAGCACACAGCTGAGTGAGAACTTCTGCACAATCAGCCTTAGGAGAGTGTGGAGCTGAAGCCATGGAGCCAGCTCATCTTGTAGAGGATGGAGAGGAAAATGCTGCCCAGACCTGATGACCCAGAACTGCCTGGGAGAAGGCTGGTGGTGCTACAGACACACAAGTTTCTTCTTGCTTTTTCAGTTTCATTCACAAGGTTGAGTATGCTTGGTACTCACATTTACTGGGAATATTGTCCAATTACTCCCTACCCAAGTGGTGAAATGCTCTTCTGTGTAGCCAGAAGAAGCTGGAACAAGTTTCTTATGCAAGGGACTTGTGTTGCTACTTGCATTTCATGTGAAAATGGGGCAAATTTATTTCTGCTTTTAAAAAGAAACAGGAGATGCCCCACAACCCCAGTCTAAAAAGCAAAGTAATACCAAATTGAAAAATTTGCTGTGAGTCACCTTAAGCAGACCAGGGAATCCCCATAACTTATTCTGCTGGAAAGCAGAGTCACGGATTTGCATAGAGATCCAGGAAAGGCACAGAGCTAGGAAGAAATACTCCCTCTTTCACTGGAAGAAACACCAGCTACTGGTGCATATCTGTGAGCTGTGAGATGCAAATGAGTCCTGAACGACTGTGGGCCCATATTCAAGGTACCCTGTGGAAGAAGTGACTTGCAGCAACATTTGCTCTTCTGGGGAGAAGAACAATTCACAGTACAAACATGTAATAACAGTTATTTCTTCAATATTCCTTCAAAACAAACCCAATCCCCCACCAGGCTCAGACCTGCAGTGAAAAGGCTCTAATCTCACCTGTGCATGCCAGAGCAAGCTGGGACAGTTGGTTACAACACAGTGCCATGGTGGGGTAAAGATTCTGCTGGGAGGAACTCTGAATGCTCCTGCTGCTTTCACATGGCAAATACAGCAGCAAGCCCAAGGACAATGGAATATTAATTTATATCCTGACATGTTGCAGCCAAGCAAGGAGGGCAGCGAAAGCAGGCAGAGGGAAGAGTTGCTCAAGGATGACTTGGAGATGTTAAGACTTGAAAGTCCAGAGAGGACCTCACCACTGAGTGGCCATTGCCATCTGCACAGGGAACCAGAGGAGAAACAAACCCTGGGAGTTACCAGGGTACAGGGGTAAGGCAGGGAACTGAAACAAGCTGCCTACAGCAGAGACCAGTCAGCCCAGTTAGAGCCCAGATGAAGCTAAGTCTTGGCTTTAAACTAAGATTTACACTGCTTTTTCTTCTGTGTTTCTGAGCCTACAGAAATCTTACCTCATTGCACTGTGTTATTTCTTTATAAAATGATTAATACAGCTTAGCTTGCCTGAAAGTAGGGAGGAAGACCAGTCTAGTTAATTCTGAAGACCGCGAAGGCTCATGCAAGGCCAGCTCACATCAGCATTTCTCTCTTCAATTCCCTCATGAAATCCTGGAAAGCTGCACTGACTTAAAAAGCCATGGGCATTTATCTTAGGTCACAGCTGTATCAGGTTGCTAAGGCCACAGGAGAGCGAGGGGGAAGGCAGCGTGATGCCTGGTGTCACATTGTGCTGCAGTTCAAAGGAAATCAGGAGAAAGCAATTAGCTGGGAACAATGGGGATGTCCGTAGTTGCAGTGTGGGGTAGGAGCCTTGGGCTGCTTCGGTTGTGGCTGGGAGGGCTGACTGAGCAGGCTATTGCTTGGCTAGCTAGGACAGGAAAAACAAACTGCCTCATTTGGTACTTTTACCTCTCACAGTGTCTAAATAACGTGTCTGCTCATCTAAGTTTTCTACTGAAGCACAGTTAATAATAATAAAAAAAAATAAAACAGCTACCAGGGGAAAAAAAAACCAATAATGAATGAATCAGAGCTGTTAGAGTATATTTTCAGGCACCAATTTAACTGGATGCAAAGACAAGTGCGAGAGCAGCAACCTCAAAATAGCAATGTTTTACAGGTCATGATGCAGTAGAGCTCACTTACACGTCTGTCAACTTGCAGTGAAGCACAGCTGCTGGGGCTACAGCAGAAATCCACCTGCAGCAATGTAAGGTCTTGTCGTGGGCTAAGTGTGCGTGTTCATGTATCCAGCTCCTGTGGGCTGTGCTGCCCTGCTGAGCTGGGGTGCTGCCTTACCTGCACTAACCAGCACAGAGCTGGCTGAGGTATGCTGACTTACCTTCCTGCCAGGCTTCACATCTGCTGGCTTCCCGGAATACCAGTCCTTTTTTTTTTTTCTTTAGCCTGCTCAGACAGGTTTTAAGCGACTTGCTGCATTTCGTATCACTTCAGATGGGTCTATAAGAGCAGAAGGAGAAACCTGAGAAATACCTGGGAGCAAAGACTACTCTATATTCTCAGTGCAAAACTCCTTGCCTCATATATTATCTAAAAAGATTGTTCACAATGGAGGAGTCAGAGATGAAGTGATTTTCCTTTTCTTTCATTTTTTTCTGAAGAGCTTCATGTGACTCCATCCCACAATGGCAGTCTGTGCTCCCTGCCTTGGAGCACATCATTCTCTCCCAGATGGATTCAGTGCGACAGCGACGGAGGCATCAGGAGCCATATTTAGAGAAAGGGGAACCAGAACATGGAGTCATAATGTCTCTTCCCCAAGGCCATCCACTGAAACCAGTGACTGCTCTCCTGGCAGCAGTGGAGCTCCCAGCACATGCTGAGTCCCGAAGACAACACAGGAAAAGCCATGCTGACAACCCTCCTCTCAGACTGGACAACTCCCTCAACAAATGTTTTGTCAGAAAGTCTCGCCCCTCTGCATTGTCCCTGAGGATGCTCCCCCTGCACACGGCTGCTCCAGGGAGCTGGGTGCCAGGGCTGGACTGCTGAGCAGCACCAGAAAGGCTTGGGGCACAAGGCTGGCTTTGGACAGCAGGTCAGAGCTTTGAACACAAACTCTGATTGTTCCTGCAGCACTGAGCAGGAAACCTCACTGCAGCAGCCAGAAACAGGGCATTAAAGCACAGATCACAAAACCTGCTGCCACAGGAGAGGCCTCCAACATGTGGCCCTCCAAGCTGTGATATGATTAGGAGGCTGTGAAACACTTGTCAAGGGCTGGTTTTTGTGAGAAAAGCTTGCAAACGGCATTTATAGCAATACAGCTGCTGTAAGCTTTGCAAGTCCAGATGCACACAGAAGTTAAAGGTATAAAGATATAAACAGTAGCTCCAAAACCAATTCATTTTGACTGGAGGAGGTTGTGCAGCTGCAGCGTCAGATCAGAGGGAGCCTCTGGAAAAGCAGATTGTTCTGCTAAGGACCTTCTGCTATGAAGGCAGGAGCTGCAAGGAGGCATTTGTCCAAGCCCCTCCCAGGACAAGCCAAGCACAAGTATACGAGTTCCCAGTAGATGAGCAACCAAAAAGGACTGATGCTCTATTGATTTAAAACCACTTCTTTGGTCACACTGGTGCAGAGCTGTTTGCAGGTCAAGCCTCAGAAAAAATATTCCTGAAGTGCAGCTTCACCAGGAGAGCCAGAAAACTGGCATTAACTCGCTGCTCTCACTTGGAAGGTGGTACTCCTAATCCCTGCATCTCTGCTGCCTTGCTGCTGCTAACAAGAGCTGCCAAGCAGCCCTTGGGGGACAGCCTGCACCTCCTCCACAGAGCTCCCCCAAAGGCAGCCAGGGCTGTGTGACACCGGGCAGGCAGAGCCTGGCACAGCACCATGGCTCCTGCCCTGCAGCTCAGGTGCACCACAGAGGGTGAAGAGGTCTCTGCAGGTGTGCTCTGCTCCCCCAGGCAGCTCCCTGGGGAAGGTGAACTCATCCAGACTGTCTGCCTCCACTGCCAGGATTTCTTCTAATCTCAAGCATCTGAATACCTGTGTCAAGCACATATGTGCAAGACAACAACACAAGCAGTTGTTGCTGATGTCAAGGTCATTGAAGCCCCACGATTTATGTCTGATAGCTAGAAAGCCTGCAGGTCATGTTTGCCAGAGGGAAAAAAGAGGCAAGAGTGAGGAGGCATTGCAGGAAGGGTTGCTGACCTGGCAGAGAAGAAAGTGCATTTCACTGCTAAAAATAATGGTAACACAAGGAGACCTTTGGAAAGGTTCTCCTGTTGTGCCAGTGGGCACTGGAGAGGAGAGACAGAGGCAAAGCATACCAGCACATTACAGAAGTTGATCCTATGGGCACAAACACAGCTACTAAATGCAAAACGTTTGCAAAACCACAAACTGTGGCCCACAGGCTGACCACAGGCTGTCCCAGACCCAGCCAGTGTGTCACACAGCCACTGCCACTGCCACGCTGGGGTCACAGGCTGGCTCTGTGCTGACAGCCTCAGAGAGAGGTGACAGGCTAAGGACACCTGCCTCACCTGACTCAGCCTTTCCCTGAAGCATCTTCACAAACACTGAGAAATCCACAGCTGCAGCACACACCTCTGGCTGGAGGAGGCTGAGGAGAGGAACTTCAGTGGAAAGATGTAACTTAGTGTGATTAGTCCAAAAGCAAGAATAAACCTGGACTGGAATACCCTCTTGGACCACCATCTACCTCCAGCAGCTCTCTGGAATGTTCTGTTCCCCAGGTCTCAATTCATCAGCTGAATTTACACCTTTACTGACTAATTTTTTCCCTTTACAAAATGCAGCACCAACTCCAGTGGCTCCTTGCTCTGTGGGAGAAGGCCTTTCTTTTTGTAAGACTCTGCACAACCCTTTCAAGGGCTCAAATAGGTCAGTGCTTTTCCTAAGCTCTAAACAGAAATGAAAACATGGACAAGCTGCTATTTGACCAGCTATGCAAAACAAAACCTCCTTCAGCAGGGTATGATTTGTGGATTAAAGTTTTTTCCCTTGAGCTCAATGCAACCCAAAAATCTCTTCCGGCAGCTTATCACAATTTAGCTAACTCCAATCCTTAAATGACTTCTCTATCTCAGCACACCAAGGAGGGTCTTTGTCAGGGACTTTCCAAGAGCCCTTGGCAAACCTGCTGCACACAGGGCACAGTTCAGGCTACTGAGCTTCACAAAACCCCTGAGATGCCAGAGAGCTCAGGGGGTTGATGTCAGGAACAGAACAAGCCTGGGCATTGTTTGGCTTTGCAGCCCTTTGCCTGTCATCTGGAAACTCAGCGTGTTGTTCCAGAGGCATAGAAAACAGGGGGCTTCAGTTGGAGCATGCTGCTCCTCACATGCAGGCTTTGGGAGGTCCTGGAGAGGTGGCAGCTGCTCCCTTGGGTAGGCTGCAACTGGTCAGTGAAACAAAAATGACTGAAAA
This sequence comes from Cinclus cinclus, assembly GCF_963662255.1. NCBI lineage: Eukaryota > Metazoa > Chordata > Aves > Passeriformes > Cinclidae > Cinclus > Cinclus cinclus. The sequence continues at coordinate 9,964,877 of NC_085058.1, forward strand.
CAACTCATAACATCTCTCCTGATTTCCAGCTGCTTCTTCACAGGCTACACTTCTTTTATTGTCCAAGACGTGCATGAACGCGAGACTAAAATGTGTGCTGTGAGTTTGTTGGGAGAAAGCAGATTACAAGCCTGCAGTAGTAAAAGACACAGACATTGCATTTAAACAGTGTCACAGGCTTTTTGGTAATTTTTGTCCATGCATAAGAGTGCCATGTCATAGCCCTGTTAAAATCCAGAAAATTATGATGTAATCTTACCGGTTTCACAAATGGGAATGAACATACCTGCAAGTCTGGATAGGCAAACAGAATATTTTCACTATAATTAATCTAAAGAACAAGATAAATTCCGCAGCAGCAGAAAAGGCATTCATATTAACTTATTTGCAATGGAGCTACATATTGTTAAATAACTCAGAATTAGGAGCTTGAGTCCCATGAAAACCTACGTATGGCTCCTTGAAAAAGCAGAATATCGCACAAAAGTACTCATAGCACACACAGAGTTAACCTTTGTGTGCTGCCATCTCAAACAGAACTGGTTTTGAGATGTATTTGTTTAAACAAGTTAAGAGAAATGTCAGAGGCCATTTCACCAACAGCACATGACGACAGCCTCCTTCCTCCTCTATCAGCAGAGAACAATCACACACTGGGCACCGAGGGCTTGCTGGTGTTGAGTCAGAGCAGGAAAATCCATCCAGAAAATTCATGCAAATGAAAGAAAGAAAAGACAGACTTTGTGTTCTGTTTTCCCCCTCTTCCTCCTCTCTTCCCTCAAACAATGTGAGCTAAGCAGAGACTGCCTGTCCTGCTCCTGCTGGAAGAAGCCCGTGGAGAATTTGGCACAGAGCAGCCTCCTCAGTTCCCACAGCTCCCATGTGGGTACTGCTGGTAAATCGGATGTGTGCACAAGTCCTAGCAAAAGTCAACGGCTTCTGCTTATCTCAGGGCAGAAAAATGTTTTCCAGGAGTGGCAGGAAACTGTTTTCCAGGAGCATCAGGAAACAGCACATCATTCCAAGGATGGGCTTGTGCACAAAGCACAAGGACTCTTACATCTACTCCAACACGGGATTTCCTATGACCACATGGACAAAGCATTCTGGTGCTTCCCTCCAGCCACAGGGGACATGGGAGGCCACCTTCCTTCAGCTGGAAAAGGACCCAGGGCCACAAGCCTCGTTAGGTGTAGAGCATGATAAGGGCCTGCAGAGAATTCAGGTTTTTTTCCACTGCTGAAACTTACACTGCCAGTGGCTTTGCTGTGCCATCCTTTCACAGATGGACCCACTGGCTCTCACAGGGGCTCTGCAGCACCTCTCCAGACTGCAAAGGGTCAAACCACTCTAAGAGCACCACCAGCCACCCAACTCTCTCCAGTTTTTTAGAGCAATGCTTACTCAAAACAAGCTAACAAAAGAAACACTACTTTTGAAATTTCTGATTACATGTTTAACTTTTTATTTTCAGGGCAGGATAAATACCAGGTGAGATGCAATGAGTTATTCTGATGCAGTACCACTGAATTTCTTTCAAAAGGCTTAGCCATAAATAACTGAATCCTCCCACCCCTCCATTCCCACTCCAGGAATACCAGTGTGGCTTGAGCCTCAAGAAGAGATGTCACATGGGTAGGTCACTGCTAAAGTCAGGAGAGTTCATCTGTTCTCATTAAAGAGAGTAGAGGGTTCTATTGAATCAGGAGTGGTAATCAGAGAAGCTTATTACATCTTTTTTCTCCCTGCCACTGCAAGACTATCTCCTGTTAGTGTTTTTTATAGTCAACCGCTCTTTCCCATGTATTTTTTTTTAAGTTGCTCTCCTAAAATTATCACAGCTGCTATTCTTTATGTACAGCTTATACTCAGAAGGAAACCAGAGGCTGAGCAAGCTGTGTGTGACCCCATCAGTACCATGAAACAAGCCAGGACGCTTTTCTCAGAACTGTGACCCCCACCAGGATCCCTGGAACCCTGAGCTGCTTTTCCCTGGTGTAAGCACCAGCCACCTCGAGGCTGAAGCCCACTGAATTAGTGTCAGGGCAAGCAAGGGGAAATTTATTAACAAATTAATTCCTGCTATTACAAACCACTTCCACTTGCAGGGCTTTTCATGTTCATGACAGGATAAGCCATCTCATGTCCCAAGAGATGGAGGCTGGATTTCATGATTGCTGAGCTTTTACTGCAGTTCCCATTAGCTGCAGCAGAAGTGTGAGTGTTTAGCTCCTCCAAAACAGCAGTTTGATGGGGGGAGGCAGGGTACACACCCTGGCTCTGGCAGGGGGCTCCAGATGCAGTCAGAGAGCTTCAAACTCCTGCCTTAAGGGGCAAATGTGTGTAAATGCTCAGGGAAACCTATTGCAAAGTGTGGCCATGGGCCCTGAGCAGGGACAGGAGCAGGCTGCACCTGCCAAGAAAGGTTTGGTTCCAGTTCCTGCCCTGGAACCTGCAGTTCAGGGCAGGAGTGGGCAGAACATGCCAGGTCTGGGGTGCTGTGGGACATGTCTGATCACAGCCTTAGCCTGCACCAGTCCACAGCACAACTGGAGCAACAAGCTCGTGTGCTTGTGAGGGCTGGACCTCCTGAAGGTCCAAGAAGCAGCAATTCCAGACCTAAATTAAATTGGCAAGAGGAAGATTTGATAGACATCTGCATTCAATTAGAAAGTGCTTTAGAGAGAGAACAAATACTTCAAAGTAATTCTCCTGCATCACCTGCAGTTCCTCCTTCTTGTCTAAATGCAATATCAGCAACCCAGCTATTGATGCTCCACAGGGGTTTAATTATTTGCAAGAAATGATTGTTTGCTGCAGCCAGCAGCCAGTGCTGAGTCCTCTGGGATCAGACTCCAGGCTGCTTTATAGCTTGACATCAGAAGGAAACCACCTGAAAATAAGTCTTCTTGTACATGATCAGATAAATGCACTTGTCAAGCACAAAGCTGAAAGCTCTTCAGTGAAGAAGAGGCAGCATTATTTTTTTTTGCAAATGCTGATACGAATTATGAAGTCAAAATGAACTCATGAAGCACTTTTCAAGCTCTAGTGTCTGCCAGACTCATACAGACTTCTGTGGGAGGTCTGTTTTGAACAAGGCTATTTTCAGCTATCCACCTGGGGAAAAACCTTCTACCAATCAAAAAAAAAAAAAAAAAAAACCACCAATTTTGTCTCAGTATAATCTAGTCCTACCATGTGATGCTACTGATGTGTGATAAAATTTCCAAATTTTCCAGAGCTCAGCAGGTGCTTGGGGAGTGACTGCAGCCACCCATTCCACATAACAATACCCAACCACAAGAGCAAGATCTGAAACAGCAGTCAAGGGAACAAGAGTGCAGGAATGCAGGTGTGGAGATGAATGATCACAATGGATGAAATTTGTGCCAAACATGATTTACGGTTGAGAAAATGAATTCTCTTTCTGAGTGAGATTGGTCCCTGCTAGAAGTTCTGCTCCATCACACTGACAGCCAGAGTTCTGCAACACAACTGGTTGACCCCAGGACAGAGCACCCTTCACAGCACATTTTGGCCACTCACTTCTTACACATGGTTGCTACTACATTTGGCAAAGGAAAGGGATTTTACTACTTGTCTTTAAGAGTTCCTATTGTCAATAGAAGCTGAAAACCAGCATCAGAGTGATGACATAAATTCAAACAGAACCAATTCTCTGCTGGTGGCATAGCCCAAACACTGATGACACGGGAGAAGGTTCCAGCACACTGTTGGTACTCAAACACCAAAGCACCCACAGCCCAGCTCTTCTGGCTGTCAGAAGTTTCAGAACCATGTCCTAAATACAGTCATGGCCCTAAATATACCCCATGCACTGTCTGCAGAGAGTGGAACACTCTGCGTGCACCAGCCAGCCAGATTTATGACAGTGCTGGTGTCATGTGCAGGATAACCAAGACCTGCTTATCCCAAACTGCTGCACTCCTGCACCAGCTGCTGTGCTGCACAAACTCAATTTCAGAGTTAACTACAGAGCAACAGGAGCTGGAGCAGCAAGGCTGCTTAGGGCTAACAAGTACAAACGAAATGACATTAAGGAGATAACCTGGGATCGAGTTACCAGGCAGAAAAAAGGATGGATAAAGAGTCCCTGCATGTATGCTGGCTCCCCGCTTGGAAAATAAGGCAAGCACCATTTCACACAGCTCCCTCCTGACTCTCCTGGAGCTGCTTCCCAACACTCAAGCAGAAAGGCTCGTGCAGCCCCAGGCTGCAGGCACACCTCCACATTCCCAACACAGGGAGCCAGTCTCCCCTCCTCCATGGGGGGATCTCAGACCAAATAAAGCACTCAACATTTCCTAGCAAGACTTGCACATACCAGGAACTTCATGGTCAAAGGAGCAGCACGCTAACCTGGAAGCCTTTCCCACAGAAGCTGGGGATAGTGGGTTTGTGAAAACTTGGTCCTTTCAGTTTCTGTGGAAGCTGGTTTTAATTCTTGATAACTCTACCCACTGTACTGAAATTGGAGCAGCCTGGTCCTGGAGAAACACATGCTCAGCAGCACCAAACTTACTCCTATAAAGGGAAAGAGTAAAACCAAATCAAACTCCTCTACTACAGAAAGTTGCACTTTGTCTGTGTATAGACAGTAAACATTTTGGAGAATGCCTCTGTAAGCTGGTGTGGGAAACTGGCAGTTGAAAAGTACAATAACAATTTTATTACTTTTTTCTGAATGCTCAAATCTTGTGCACTGCTCTGTTTTCTAACACAGGGCAATAAGAAACTAGAAAAACCCCACCACAAACAACACAAAAGATCTGATGGGTGAGGCTTCTCCAAAGAAATCTGCAACAAAATGGTCTGACCAGCCTGTACAAGGGCTGCCCTAGTTGCTGCCATGACTTGCTCGTACAAGGACTTTAAACCTGATTGCTACTGTAATGATGAATCATTGCATAACTGAGAGGTCTTGCAAACGAAGTATCCTTGGCAAAGGGATCACCCTCTACTGGTTTTTCAGTTCCCTGCTAATTTTTTCACTGCTGCAACTCCAGTCCCCAGAGAAGGACCAGAAACACCCCAAGGTAATGACCCAGCTAAACATGACTGTATTTATAGCACTATTATTTCCCCTTTAGTACATTTTGGAGTACAGAGAGAGCAATCAGAACCCTCGAGGATTATATTCCAACATTTGTACTATAAATATTTATCTGACTGGCTTAATTTTAGCTTTACCTAGGTCTTTCAGGGACACAGGGTGGGCCTTAGCTTGGGAAACCAGAGGAGCAGCACAACATGACCTTCTCATGTTGCAGCAGTTTCCCCTTTCCCTGGCTGGGTTACGTTACCTGTGCGTAACCGGCCCCGCGGCGTCACCGCTTTCCCCAGAACCAATCCCAGGACTCTGTCCCTGGGGGGATGCTGCACTTGCTGCTGAACCTGATGCCAGAGAAGGTAGCATGTTCCATCTTACTTAAGACCCTTTGCCATGACATTGAAAACCTGGCACTGCCCGAATTGGTATCACTCCAAAGAGGTAACTCCTTTCTGCCCAGTGCAGAACATTCTCGTGAGAGAAGAATGTTCGTTCAGCTACTAAAACAAAAGAGAAATAAAATCCTTGTCACAGTTGCATCTCGGTAGTAAATTGCTAGTCAGAATAACAGCATACCTTCTGGAGCATGACTCGAATGTCTGCAGTGGTGCCTGCCTGTGTGCCCCACACCTTGTCCCATAACTCACAAACTTGCAAGCAGCTCCCTTCTCCAGCGTGGTTTCTTACCAGATGCCTGATCCCACTCAGGAGCCTCCACCCCAGTTTACCTGGCACACCTGAGCAGCAGGAAGGCTCATGGGAAGGTGGCCCAGCTTTCTAGAACCATCCTTCCCCAGACAGGGGAAGCAGCTACCCCTCCCCTCCTACCTGATCGTGGCACACTGAGCTTTGGCACAGGTGTGCTTCTCCACTCCATGCCCTGCTCTGTCCCAAGCCTTGGGTTTCAGGCAAGCTTAGGGCTGGCAGAGACACCCTCATGAGAGGTTGTTGTGAGCACTGCCCCAGAGGAGAACCACTGCAGTGCCCACTGCCCTGCTCCACACACCCTGGTGCTGCAGAGCAAGCCCCGGTGCTGCAGGCTGGGACAAGCGTTCACTGCAAAGGGGAGGCTCCAAAAGCCAAAGCTCCAAAACAGCCACCTGAGGAAGCAGGGCATCAGCTCCAGCCCTGATGAACCACCGTGGGGCTCAGCTAAGCCTACCCACCTCTGTCATCACTCCCAAGGGTGGCTGGGTATCACAGCTGGCTTTTGGATGGGTTTATCCCAACTCCAGTTTCCCAGCTCAGTACCACTGCCCTGAGGATGCTGAGGCAGGCATGGTTTCCTCACCTGCTAGCAAATTTACCCTAACAGTGAACACAAATGCTCAGCATGTGACACGCATTTACACGCTGCTTCACTGCCAGGAGACATCAAGGAGGAGTGTGATACACTGGAAAAGTAAGCAATATTTACAGCAGCCTCAGATCTGCATGTCTGTGCAGCACTGTAAAGCTACCATGAGGCTAGATGAGGAAAAGAAACCCAGATTAACTGAATCACTCATTTTTTGGCCATTGCAGGCAATTCGTCTCAGCAGAAAATATAAATACACAAAGTAACCTGGGCCAAAAATGCAGTTCCTCCTCTCCTCCCCGGGGTTTCAGGGTGGGGACAGATTCCTCTGACACACACTTGCAAGGCCAGTGCTCTCCCTATTGCTTTACAACCTTATCAGCTGCTGAGGGACCACGGAGCTCTTGAATGAAGGAGCTCAGTTCAGAAACAAATTTTCCACTGTTTAAAAATACTCTTTTTTTTCTTTTTTTAACTCTAACTACTTCAGCACTCCCACTTATACTGTTGCTCCACAGGTAGGTCAGTGACTAGAGGAAAAACCCAGACTGTTGGAGCAGGAAGAGTTTTGTCAAGTGGCTTTGGTTTGTTTTGTCAGAAAGTTTTGTTGCTAAAGAAAACATGGCACTGAGCTGCACCTCGAGTCACGTTTTGGTACACGAAATACTCCCACAGGCTGCAGCTCCCACTTGCTCTCCCTGCACAGGCCAGTGATGAGGAGCTGGCTGACTCCCACTGCCCCAGAAGCAGGAGGCATGTGAGGGGTGGTGACTACAGGCACTGAGGTAACCTCAGGAGACATTTGGCTCTTGGCTTGTGACTTCTCAATCCTTCCTGCTCCAGACAATTTGCTGAATTCTACGTGTTCAAGGTGGCATGAGCTGCACGAATTGTCACAGAAACTCTCGCCGTGAGTTCCACCTAGCCTGGGGATGGTCATTCTCCAAGAAGGTGAAGTTCTGCCTGGCTCTGCAGCAAGGTGTGGTTAACCCCAGCTGGGCACCCCCTCACCTCACAGCTCCTGCAGCTGCCAGTGACTTCCTGTGGGGCTTCACTAACTCAGGAACAGATCTGTGCCTTAAAATCAGTAATATTAAAAGCAAGTAACATAAAATCATTGTGTTTCCTTTAAACGCAGACCTGCAGAACTCCAGTGTGCAGCTGTGTCACCACAAGGAGAGGTTCACTCAGTTGCAGAACCCAGGACGAGAAGCCAAGGGTGGAGTGGAGGATATTGTCACCAAAGTGCCCACACCATGAAACTACAGCCCCACCAGCCCACTGCCAGAACAGCCCTGTCCCACCCCACAGGCTCTGGGAGGCACCCTGGCAGCAGCAGCAGCACTGAGCAGGCTGAGCAGCAGGAGCTGCTCCACACCTCCAGGAGCCCCGAGAGCCTTCCCTGGCAGGGCAGGGCAGGGAAGCAGAGCCTTCAGACCTCAGCACAGTCCCAGACCCCTTCAAGGGAAGGCTCCTCTCCCTTCCCTGTTCTCCCATGTAAACAGGTGGCCATGGAAATGAGCAGCACTACAGGAGGTGATGCTGCTGATGGTGCCCCTGATCCCCTTACACTGGCAGTGTCCTGCAGCACAGCCAGATCAAAGCTTCACAGGCTGCTTGCCACAGCTCTCATGCACCTAAGGGGACAAACGTATCCGTAAGGGCTGTTTCAAACAGGATGCAAGAGTGCATTTATCTCCAATACCACAGGAAACAACATTTCCACCAGACACTGTGCGAGAGGCATCTCAACATCAAGGGAAGGATGCTGGGCTGGCAGAGCAGGGGTTAATTTACTGCTTTGGCCACTCACCCCAGCAAGCCCTGGGTTAAAATACTGCGGAGGCTGCTGGAGAGGCTGCTTGAGGGACAAGATAGCATCCAGCAGACAAGGATGGGTGTGGGATGCCTGGGGAGAGCAGCCTGCCTTCCAGCCCCTGGCTTGTGAGGAAAGAACATCTGCAACGCAAATTGACATGCACAGGCAAGTCACAGTTCCAGACAGGCTTGCAGGCCTGATCTGCTCTCACTTCTGAAAGAGAAACTGGTATGAACATCACCACTGATGTTCATACTGCAAATGCACTGCCAGCAGCCCACTAGTAGAGGAGAGATCAGCCAACTATTTTCAAAGCAATTAAAGAAATAAAATACATCCAAGGTCTTGGAGGTGCCCCTGCCACTCCCAACCTGTCAACACCATTAAGAGGATGTTTTGATGTTGTATATCCACAATAAGTAGACTCTAGCCCTGTGGATGGGAAAAGTCTGCTCCTGTGGTGAGACCCAGCCAAATCAGGCAGGTGACAGGGACAACCACAGGTGGAAGATAACAAAGGATCTTTCTTAGGAGCAGTTTTACACAGTGCCCTCTGTACTTGGAACCTAAACCACTTACCTTATACACCTTAGAAGGTTTATACTTGTGCAATGAACCTAAGCATTAAGCGACTGATGCACCTGGTCCAGAAAACAACAACAACAAAAAAATAACCAAACCCCACAAGTCCTGATATAAATATAAAAATGTCATATCAGACAGCAACCAAACTTTCTGTAGGAAAACATAAGACACATAATCTCTCCAAGGAAAGAGAAAGACCCTAAGGCTGTTTGCTGCTGGCAGAGCTGTGTGCAGCCCTGTGCTGCTCCTCGAGAGCCCTGCTGGCTCCTGCTGCAGGTCACTGCCACTGCCATGGCCCCATCAGCCCCAAAGGCTGGGCAAGCCCAGATTTGGGCACAGTTGGGTTACCCGAGGTCACCACCCAGTTCTCCCTTTTACTGAAATAACTGTGGCAGCGTGGGACTCTGGGGCAGAAATTAGGGACGTGGTCTTTAACACGCAGAGTTAGCAGCTCTCAGAGGCTCTATCTGGCCTCGCTCCAACTGGGAATTTTTTGAAGAAGACTTCAAGCCTTTAGAAGACCTTCCAGACTCCCACCTCCCCTGTGGTATCACCCACAAAGAGCACAGGAAACCTTTGTACCTGCACCAGAGGTGAGTGATGTAGAAGAGCCCCCTGAGCAAAGCTTGCGCACTGGAGCACACCAACCTGCGAGTGGCCAAACACATTGTGTGAGAAGAAACAACAACAGCCGCTGAATAATTTATGTGATAAACTATTCCTGGAGCATTTGATCAGCTCCATTGGCTACCATTACTTTTGCTGAATCAACAGCCCCCATCAGAGCATATGCTGCAGCAAAAACAAGCAGTGCTGTGACAGGTTAGGAGAGACATTTCCTGAATTAAAGGCTCGCTCCGCTGAGCCATAGCGGCGCATCCATGGAAATGCAGGCAGATGAAGGCACTCGCTTCCCTCTGAGTGTCTCAGCACACACCGTCTGTCCCTGCAAGGCTCACATTAGCACAACCACGTGTGCAGCTATAAATCAAAACCAGGGAGAACAGAGCAGGCTGGCAGAAGAGCAACAGAAAGAAAAGACATTGTGCAAAAGGTGGTGTTTAATTATTGCTGGCTAAAAGCAGCCACAGAGGGAACAGCTCTGCACCTTGGCAGCCTGGGGGCTGGGAGGAGGCTGGGGGGAAGCAAGGTGTTCACTTGGTCTTGAAAACGGAAACAAACATGACAACGTTATTTGTTGAATGATGCTGAATCCATTGCTAAATACACATTTCATTTCAGAGTTTACCACAAGCAGAATGAAGGCACCTGCACTGAGTCCTGCAGAGGAGTCGGAGGACCCAAAGCAAAGGGGGAAATGCAGAAAGGAAGCACAGAAAGGACCCTGGGGTTTGGCCACCAGCTGCCCTGGTAGCCCCCTGAGGCCACTCAAAGAGCTGCTGTGGCACAAGGGCTTCCACATCCATACAGGGTGCAATTCCCAAGAGCCACCTCTCCACTTCAGGAAGCAGTGCCTGGGATTTGCTGAGGGCAAAACGATCAGGTTTTACTACAAACACTCTCCAGGGACACCCCCTCACCCCTACAAAATCTGAAATCCTTTCCTGCCACCACTTCTGTCTAAATGGCAGCTGGGAAGCGCACTTCTGGTTGTACAGAATTGGCAGATCTTCAGAAAAAGAAAGAAAACCAGCCATGAAGTGCTGCCACTGGACAGGTGACAACCTGATCAGCACTGGGACTGGAAACTTCTCTTGCAAGTGGAAGAGTACCCAGGGCAATGAGCCCCCGTGCTTGTACCCAGCTCCATGGAAGCACCTGTGGGATCACCTCAGTAGATCTGGCAAGGAAACAGCCACTGCCTGTTTCCCCAAAGGTGCGTGGCTCTGGAGAAGAGGAACCCCAGTGTATCCTGGCTCTACAGCTCAGAATGTGAATCCCCTTCATATCTGGCGTGAGCAATGCACCAGGACTGCAGAAGGGAACCTCACTGTCCCCCCGGATCACGCTGAGATGCACGGGGCTCACAAGAACACCCTGGCCCAGCAGGTTATTTTGGGGTGGTGAATCAGCCCAGGAGCGCCTGCCAGCGCGCATGACGAGGCAGGGGAGCTGCCAGCTGCCCTTCAGCTCCTCTCTGCACAAACACACTGGCACAACACCCACTCTCTATCTGGCTACAGTAGATCTGACACTGCTCAACACTCTGGGAAGTACAGGAATCATTCTAGAGCACAACAACCAAGTCACACGTAGCAGGTTTAACCAAAGCTGCGTATTTTAGTGCTATGGAAACCAGTCACAAGAAACAAAAAGCTGCCCAGTGACAAGAATTTTGTGTGCTGCTCTCTCCTAATCTGTCCTGTTCCCTTCTGAAACCCTAAAACTGATGAACAGCAGCATGAACTAGTTACAGCTGGCCCAAAGCAGCAATCTCAGCTTTTCACATCAAAGCTCTGCCAATGCATTATCAAGGTCACACTAAAGCACAAGGATATTTCATCTCCCACCTCCAAACGACCTCATGCAACGTGCAGCCTTGCTTCATCTTCACAAAACACACTCCCCACATACAGACAGACAGCAGAACTTTCAGCTGTAAGGCCTAAAGACACCTGTTTTTTCCCAGAAGCAGTAATAATCCAGGGGTCTGAGCAAATGGGAGCTGACAAGTGCTTGGTGGTGCACAAGTGAATGAGGGAGACACCACCACATTTAGGAAAATGTGGCTTTAATGAGAGATACACCACCACATTTAGGAAAATGCTCAAAAAGCAGCTATGTAAATTGAAGCCCTTCCTTATTTACAGAACATAGAAAATGTACTGACTGAAGCTACAGCCAAAGGTGAGCTGAGACTCAGAAAACCTCTGGAAACTGGAGACAGCTAAGCAGTGGGATCAGCACTGTGAAGTCACAGGTTAAAATCTGTCAGAAAAGCTTACATCAAGTTTATCATGTCTCAGAGGACAGAGGTCCATGTGCAAACCTATGAACTTAAACCCACTGGTGTTTCATGCCAAGCAACCTGATGGCCAAGGCACTCAGCACTCTGTAATGTAGAGTTTTGGGCTTCAGAGATTTGTTAGTCTCTACCTCTCAGAGAACATTTTCCTGCTTTCTAAACCTTGAAAGGGTTTGTAAAGCAGGCTGCAATGTTACACCAGTCCTGCCACACCACACCATGGATGGCCCCAAACTCACCACCTGAGCCTTCACACACTGGCTGAACCCCAGCACTGTTCACAGCTCACAGGACCCTTCCCATAAACTATCTCGGAGCAGAATAAAATTGCACCTTGCCCGAGAAACATACCATAACTCAAGCAACAGCCAAACACTTCTGACTAGAAATGCAGCAGCACAGGGTGAGCACACAGCCTCAGGTGGAAGGAAAAACCAGAGTGATGGGAGGGCAGGCACGTGTTGGAGCTGCAGGCTCCAGCAGGACCAGCCAGGGGCTGCAGCTCCCTCTCCGAGCTCCCTTTGTTGCTGAATACAGATTTTTTTTTTCAGCCTAAATTGCATTAGTATGTATATTTTAATTTTTTAATGCAAGTTTTTAGTTTATTTTACAGCCTCCTTTGTTGCCAGTTTTAAAACACATATATTTATATGGCTTGGAAAGAACCATCTGGAATAACGATTTGAAAAGCACATCCTTCTGGCAGACAACTTGTGCACTTCTGAGTAATTAGGGTGTTTACAGAAAGCTAGGGCACGCCTGGGTTTTTTATTTGTGAGCCCACTCTTCATTAATTGCCACATTTCCCCAGGAGCAAGGAATAACATTCTGCCTCTGTGAGCCTTGGCTGCAGCAGCCCCCGTGGGAGAGGCCAGGATGTGACACACACACACACACACTGCCAAGAGGGGCTCCCACCCCTCCTGCACCCCTCGTCTGCAGCCTCTGCCCAGGGCAGGTGGGTCCTGCAGGAGGCAGCTGCACATTCACACAGAGCCAGCCTCACCCAACAGAGCCCCTCTGTGAGATTAAACACCTGCTAGGAGTTCTGCCCCTTCCCTGCTTCCAAAACAAGACTTCCCCCCCCCCCCCCCCCCCACTTCAGTTTCAGATTTCTTTTAATCTTAAAGCTTTTCAGGTTTTTGAAACAACATGGTGTAAGGAAAACCTAAAAGTTGGACTTGTTCAAGAAAGCCAATCTACCTAAAATCTCTATTAACTTTGGAAAGGCTATATACTCTTAAAATTTTACAGTCTTGATCTGCCGGGGGAAAAGAAAAACAAGTTTGCTCAGAGTTCAGCCCCACAGCATGCAGTAAACCAGTCCTAAACCCTTCTCAGAGATCCACTCACACAGTTCAAATGTGACACCTCAACAGTGTCAAAAAGATGGAGCCCTCATTTTTGAACCCTGGCAATAGAGCTGATCTGCCAGCACACCTTGGATGATGTTGTGTAACGACAGAAACCTGTTTGGCCCAGGAAAGTCTGAAGAGATTTAATACATTGTGAAAGGAAGGCAAGAAGGAAAACAAAAACAGGGATAAAGAGTTGCTCAAAAGGAGTCCATGACTCTCAAAATAATTTACTTCCCTAAACAAGCTTATTTCCAGCTTATCTGGGAATTGTATTTCTGTGCAGGAAAGTGAGTGTCAGATGTGAACTACTGTCATGTCCAACGCTATGTCCAAACTATGAACTGTCCCAAGCATCCAGGTCAGCACTCCCAACCTTTTCCAACCCACAGCCTCAACCCTTAACAGCAGCATAAGCTCATCTACATGTCCACCAGAAGCCTCTTCCCAGCCTTCCAATTCCTCTTGGTTACATGGTGTGGACCTCTGGCAAGTGACTCCAGAGACAGAAACCAGATTTAAAAGTGCTGCTCCACACAGTGTGTGACTTATGCAGAGGTGTAAGTGTTTGTAAGGAGCGCACTGCAGTCACAACGCTTCACACATTTATGTAATTCCCATCATGTAAATCCAGAATGTCCTTAATAAATGTCATTGCACATGTATTAAGGACATTAAAATGGCTTGAAAAAATCTCAGATAATCCAGCTTACTCAAAAATGTTGCTGGCTAACTGAAGGGAAAGTTGTCCCAAGGAAAAACAGGAGCAGAGGCAGTAAAGAGCTGAGGAAAACAGCTGCCCTGAAGTCCAGCAAAATGCCAAATTACAAAGTGACTCAAGTCTTCAAAGTGGCAGTGCATTCAGAAATTTATTTTCCCCCGTATCTAGCAATGCTGTGCTGTGGCAGGACTAAATGTTGGACAGACAACCCCATACATGATGCTGCCTGCTACATGCCAGCAGCTACTCAAGTTTAGTGTTTGAGAAAGTCCAAGAGCCAGAATAATCCTATTTATTTCTGAGAGATCAAACAGGATTTGCAAAAGGGTAACATATCCACAGATCAGTGGAATGTTCTCAGTTTAAATGTGCTCACTTTGCAATCATGTCCAGTAAGAATTTTCATCTGTAGATTTAAAGGAAGTTTTTGACCCTGAGAAGTGGAAAATACACATTCATATACATGAATTCACGTGAATTTCTCACGTGATCTACATGAGAAAAACCTGGGAGTGGTATTCATAAAACACCAATCCCTCCTCATCTACTCGTCATGAATTTTGACTCACTCATACAGGAAGGTTCTTCTGCTATGAGTGAAGGGAACACACCAACAGCTCACAGCATCTCCCTCAGCACAGAATCAACATTCTCTAGCAATCAACTTTTCCACACAAAATTTTCTTTGGGAGAAGCAGCTTCAGGACACTATCAAAGCAGCAGCTGTCTAGAAAGGTGCAGTGTGAGCTGGTATTTTCTACAATTAATTCATAATGAACCTAAAATGATGCCCAGATGCAAGTGGGCATGGAGGGGAGCACTCTGCAGCCTCAAGGGGCAGAGGGGCTGAGCTCTGCAGAGCAGCCACAGACACGAGGAAATGGGGGAAGCTGTGCCAGGGAAGCTCAGCTTGGACATTAGGAAAAGGTTCTTCACCCACAGGGTGCTGGGCACTGAAAGCTCCCCAGGACAGAGTTCAGAAAGTGTTTGAGTGCTCTTAGTCCCATGGTTTAGTTTGAAGCAGCCCTGTGAGGAGCAGTGAGGTGGACTGAGCAATCCCTGTGGTCCCGTCCAGCCTGGGGCACGCTGTGCTTCCATGTGCCAAACCATACCTGCAGCTACAGCAATTCCCTGCTCTGAAGAGCTTCCCAGAGCTCCCTGTGCACAAGGGGCTTAACAAGGGCTTAGGTGTGACACTTCCACGTCTTGGCTCTTAGTTCTTTGAGCACTGACACTACTGTGGAAACAGCAGCATCAATCACTCAGCCTTCCCCCAAGGCAGCTGTGAAGCTTCAAAAGAAAGTGCAGCCCCCTTAGATGATGGGAAAGCACAGCACAGTGGGCTGAGCTGACTGCAGCATCAAGCCCTTGATGTGAGCTGAGGGGCAGGAACCCTTCTAAAGGACCTCTCTACAACACTTATTCTGAAAGCAAAAACCAGCCATTTGCAAGTGGAGATCCTGGGAAAACATTACCTAAGCAGTCACAGCAGATACAAACTTAATTATCAACCAGACAAGCACCATAAATAACACAAATAGATGCACAGATGTTACCTCTGTGATAAGAACAGGGGCAGTTAGAGATGCAGAAAACTCTAGAGCTCATTCAGTCTCTACAGGACAACTGGTATCTTTGAATATTCATTCCCCTGCCCCATATTATTTTCATCCCACTGGAATTAAGGATATTTAGAATCAGATGTGGCTGTTTTTAATACCCATCAAACACTTTTATTCACAGCAACATCCTATCTAACACGTCTACAGTAAGGGTAGCCAGATCAAATTAGCTGGCTGTCAAGATAAAAGTCAATATATTCCCTATGTATTCCCACAATACATAACTGCAGGAGAAGGAAGTGCCCTTGGGTTTATCTGAAGATGTAATTCCATAATGGAATACTGTGGGTCAGTGGGGAGCAATGCCTTCAGGGTGCTGTGCCCAGCTGGGCTGCTCTCCCCTGACCTGAAGGCTACCCAAACTCCCAGGACATCCCAGTGCCAGGGCTCGCTCCCTGTGACGTTCCCTGGGCTCTGGCATCCCTATTCAAACCTGCCCTGTGGCAGCTGTGTTGTTGCTTCCTGGCTTGTTTGGCAAATGTTTGGAAAGGTTTCAGTCCAGACCTGAAATGGCACAGCCTGTATCTGCACGCTGCACTGAATGTTGAAATAAAGACCATTTTGTCCTGATAACATTAGAGAACATCTAGCAAAAAATTCCTGTACTTTCCACTGGAGATACTTGTCTTTGTTCCCAAGAAAGCTTCATTTGCACATCCTACTTAGGAAGGAGAAGAGTTATTTCCTCAGGGAATCTTCCCCCTCCACCTGAATAGGAGTATTTTGCTTTCACAGCAGTGCCCACTCAGGCAGTGAGAGGTCAGGGCTGAGCTCTCTTGACACTGCAACACACCTGAATCTTTTACCAACCTACCATAAGGGCTCACCAGGCACTAGAACAGGCTTTGTACACCCTCATTCCATCACCAGAGAGACTGGGAGGCTGGGAAAAGGGAGAGCAAAAACTGTCCTCAAGTTAAGTAAAACCATACATTAGGTTCAAAACTAAAAAAATTACTAAGGATAAGGCTAAGTTCATTCAAGTGACTTTAATTACAAGATGAATGTTAAACCAATTTAAGCTGAGAAAACACTTTCTAAAAGTCCACATTTAAATAAGACTTTAAAAGAACAACTTACAAAAGACGACAGTGTAAAAAATTACTTGTTTTCATCTTTGTAATCCACAAAAAGCCTCATTTTTGGAAGCTAAAGTGGACCACTTACTTAGTAAAGGCTTAGTCAGCATCAAACTTACGAAAGTGATTAAAACATTTTCACTCTTAGGAGTGTAGTAAAAATAAAAAACAGCCAACATTTTCATTAAACTGATACAAAAGTAAACACATTACCAGTGAAATGATGCTGTGTTTCCATATGCCAAATTTGTTGTTTTAGAGGCATCTGGGAAGCTTTTATGTGAAAGTACAGCATGTTACATCCATATAGAATGAGTCCCTTCCTAAACAGCTGGCTTCTTCCTGAGAAAGTTACCAATGGAGAGCAGGTAACCTCATGTAAGGAACCAGTCTCCCAGCAGAGGTCAAAATTCCAGCAGCTGGAAGTCTTTATCTGCACACTAAAGAGGCACAGAAACTCTCAGATAACTATTTAGTATAGGAAAAAAAAAAAAAAAAAGAGGGAGTTTCTCAGGCACTTAGACTTCCAAGCTGCAATTTTTCATTTTCTTACTTGCAGCCTCCACTGCAGTCAGCTGCTCAGCAGAATATATTAACACATGCAGAGCTCTGTGCTCTGCAGCCAGAACACTCCCATGCCTTTCAGACAAGAGAAGTGCAGGTGGAACATTGTGGCAAACAACTATCCTAATTAAAGATGACAAATGCAAGGTGTACAGGTTAAAAGCTCTTAACTCAAAGAGCCAGGGACTGTCACAAGCAAAACTCTCACAATGAAGCACTTTCTCCCGTTTTAGAAAAAAGCCAGAATCAGTTAGGCAGGAGAGAGATGGGGACCAGTTCTTATTCAATAACTACCAGCTACTTTATTTCAGCTTATGTAACACAAATCCACATCATAAACTTTGTGCAACATCATTCAATGGTTTTCTTTATAGGGGAGTTCAGCTACTTCTGCTTTCTCAACTTCAAGTCACATTCAGGCTCTGCAGGACTGTGAAGTCAGCCAAAAAAGCAGCACAGATAACATATGAATGCTTTCTCATGGGTGAGAAAAACTGCACATGGGTATTTCCTCTATGAAAGAAAAGAGTGGAAAAATCAGTTCTTTCTTCTACTGCTTTACAGCTGGTATTGCATCGTTAGATAAGGTGTATACAAAAAGTGCAAATGCAGCAATGGTTCTGTTCAGAACATTCTCCTCCACTGACATCCCAGCTAAACAAAACCATTTATAAAATCTACCAGAAACAAGAGGAAATGGAACCATAAGAACTACAAGATTCTGAGACAGTACTGTCATGTTGCATTTTTTGCACATCTTTTAAAGAAGACGTTCAGCCCTGCTGGCAGAAATGTTTTGTTGAAATAAGGGCTTTTATTCTGACATTTACATCACTAACACATGACCATTATTGTTATTATTATTATTATTATTACTACTACTGCTCAGGCAAGATACAGATATTCACTCTGGACTTCCGTGCATGAAAAATAAATGTCTTATGGGATCAGTTAACTGTGAAGTTCATGCAGTTAAAAAGATTTACTCAAACATGGCAAGAAATATTTTAGTCAGCAAATTATACCAGCATAGTAATGTTCTGTCCATTAAACAGGAAATAAGGAATATCTAGGGAAGAAACAAGAGTTGTACTGTACCACTGTATGTTCCTAGCAAGCTCTACCATTCTACCCTTGTCAGGCAAACTTCTCATTTAAACATTCCACAGAGATTAGCATGGCTTCTCCTAATGAATTTGCTAAGTTACTGATCAATTCACTTGGTAACCTGATACTACAATTCTCAAAACTGAAATGCACCGTGCAAGATAAAAATCAGCACTTGATGATCCCTGGTGCAACATTTGCTGCAATGAAACAAAACTCTTTGAGTCAAAGGAAGTCAAAAAAACTTTATTCACACCAGAAACGCAGACTTAGGAATTTTTCTTTATCAAAATAAGTCCCTTGTGGTTACTTACATCTGTGCTCTAACAGAACTGTACAATATATATAAACATATATATATAAAAAAAAACAAACAAAAAAAAATCAACCGCTGCGCTTCCTTAATATTAATCATCATCTTCTTCCTCTTCATCACTGATCACGTATTTCTTAGGCTTCTTACTTGCTTTGTCATCATCATCTGCTTTTCTCTTTCCAGAAGGTTCACCTTCCTAAAGGCAAAAAAAGAACAAAAATAAACCACCGTATTTCCAGCTAAAATAGAAAAAACACAGAACAACAACAAAAAAATACCTCAAAGTCTTTCTTGTAAGGAAAGCAAAATTACTAGTTGTAGTTTTTCCATTCTGTGCTACTGTGAAGCAGGGCTGGTTCTGTGCCAGTCCTTACCCTCAGCACTGAGTGGCTGCTCCCAGTGTCACACCCCAGACCAGGAGGGTCCAGGAAGCTGCAGCTCTGTTCCCTCACTGGCCCTGCATCCACACCTGCTCTGCTTGAGCATGGCATGCACAGTCTCTGCATTATCTAATTTACAGCACGTGCAGGGGCACTCTCAGCAGGTCTCATGAGCGTGGACACCTCCTCGAATTTGCAGTGAATTTTCCAGCATACAGACACTTTCACTTCAGGCAGCCCCTGCAGCTTTGCTAAGTTTTCATACTATTTATACCTGTATGGCCTGAATCAGAGCTACTGAAGCAAAGAAGAAATTCAGGAAATGGGTAGGCATTTTATTCATTAGGAAGACAAAACTAAACTAAGCATTCTCTGGCATGAAGAAAAAAAATTAGGAGGAATCACTGGTACTCAGAATCAACACCAGTTTACAGTCCAAAAAATGTAACAGTTTGTAGTTAATGAGGCCTTAAAGAGCTGGTTAAAAGAACTCAAATCACCGGGTTAATTACCAGCTTACAAGCAATACATGAAGACTTTTATAGGGTTGATGTTCAGCTTTTAGTTTATGGAGTCAAAAGGTTGATTTTTGCTCCATGTACATTTCTACCAGTTCAGTTTGAATCATTCTTCCAAACAACATTTTAAATCATGAGCTATTAATTCAAAACTCATCAATTGTGAGGAACAAGTGGTAACTCAACTATTGTTGGAAGAGTATCTTTAAAAATACTCTCAGGTCTTAGTAACCTCTTTTCTTCCATTTTTTGGTTTTGGGAGTGCGGGTTTGGATTATTTTAAATTTTTTTAAGCAACTTGCTTGGATTTTAAGGAGAAAAGATTGAGTTCCAGAACTTCAGAGTTTCAGAACTCTAGGGAATAATTATTCATCCAAAAGCATTTGATTCTGTATTAATGTATTGAGTAAGTACAAATCGCAGTTACACAGGAATTTTAAGCATGAAAAACAGAAATGAACAGGGGTGGGAATCTGAATGATAGCTTCTTCCTCAGAACAAACATTCTCTTGTAACCTAGCTGGGCTATTGTTCAGTGAGTCATCTTCCAGTTCAGCAGAATATCCCCATTAACTGCAGCAACAGTGAAACTACTTGCTGTATGGTGATCAAGTGTATTAATAACAGACTGACATTTATAGTAATGGTGACAAATTGTTATCAGCACAAAGATTTGTGCTGTGCTGGTGACTGACAGCAGCTAAAAGCAAGCGAGTGTACAAGGAAGCCAGAGTTCCACACGTGTGGGCATGCACTGAACACCAGCACTCGAGCACCACTGGGGTGTTCTGTGACACTGCAGCACCACTCCAAGGCCCCAGAGGAGCATTACCTTCCAGGCACTCTTTAAAATGGAGGCTGCTGTTCCTCAAGCAGCAGAGAAATGCTGCTGGTTAGACCTTTCCTTCTGAGAGAATGAACTGCCAAGTCCTCACATTGCTGTATCATAACTAACACCTCTAGCAAGAGTCTTAAAAATAAACTATTCCATTTCTACTAATAAACACAGGGCTCACAAAATTACAGTTTTGTCTACATGACTCACTATGGCTGTCATATTTACTAAAATACTAAATTTTCCTGATGGATAATAAAAAGCCAGAATCTATGTCTTTGGAAGACAAACCTAATCTTTACCTCCACTTCACATTACAATGCCTGTTAGTGCAAACAACTCAGCTGACTCTGTAAGAGCACCAAGAACCTGCATTCAGCGTGCAGAAAACACCCAAGGGGCTGGGGCGTGAGGCCTCCCAGGGACTTGATAGAAAACACAGCACAGAGAAGAAAATGAGAGCAGCTTACTCCTTGTGTAACACTGCAGTGCTGTATCAGCAGTGACAGGACGAACTAAATCTCAAACACAATGCTCACAAAGACTCATTTAATAATACCAGTAAGTCATAAATTACAAAGCAATAAAACACCATTTTAGATTAGTAAACAGCACTACTGCTGTAGCTAACAGTTAATTTGATCAGGGCCCAATGTTTCAGATGATAGTGGGGTGATGGAAAATGTATGTTTAGCAATGGAGAGTAAGTCTTTTTAACTCAGTTTTTTAACTCTCCTATTTAAAAAGAGCAGAAATACTCTGTGAAAATGCTTCCACTATCTCCATAATAAAAACGAGAGGACCACGTAACTTAGGTAACACTAGGATTCCAATATTAAATCTCCTTACTCCTTGCATAATTTTTGTAAAGTCATTTTACATAACTCTGCATAAATTTTTCCATCTTTAAATCAGCAATAACAATAGTGTCCTCCTTTGGGAATTACTCAGGTCTGTGAACTAATGCAGTGCATAAGAAATGGATGATTAATTACCACGGAAAGCATGCCAAGTCAAATAACACATTCATCATGGCATAAATGAAACCACAGAAGTCCCAAGTTAGATATAGTGAAGATATAGATATAGTGAAGGAAATGTTCCTCACTAAAAATGAGCAGCTTAAGAACAAAGTCCTTCTCTTACCTCATCACTGTTAAGTTTCTTTGCCTTGAGTAATCTTTGGGTTTTATCTTCATCTGAGCCTTCATCACTGTCAGAAGAGTAGATTCTAGCACGTTCCTCTGCGCATTCCAGAAAAAAAATAAAAAGACAAATATGTTTAATTGAAACTGGTGAGGAAGAGAGGATATTAAAAATGTCTTACATTTAAGCGCCGCAAAACATTTGCAGAACCCAAGTCCAGAGTAAACAAAGTAAACTTAACACAAACTGAACTAACATCTCTTGGTGCATCAAACGAACCGCCAAAATGCCATCTCACCAAGGCAATCCCCCCCATCTGAACCACGGGGGTAATGGCGTGCTGTTAAGGCTGCAGATTACCTCTGATGCCACCTTTGTATCTGTTTTTGATGGCTGCCAGGCTGATGGCATCATCCCCCTCGTCCTCCTCGTCGTAGCGGTCGGGCTCCAGGTAGCTGGCGCTCAGCCCCCGCTGGTGCTGCTTCTCCCGCATGCGGCGCTGCTGCGACTCCCTGCGGATGGAAGCCCGCAGCCTCTCCTCTTCTTTCTGGCCACACAAACGACACACTGAGGGATAAGCAGCCCCCAAACCATTTCAGGAGCACCTCGGATTCTACTTTTGAAATAACCTCACAGCAGTGTAAAGGATGCAAATAAACTCTTTGTTTAAGGCAAGCCACACCTTATGCCTTATAACTCTTGCTTAAAACTCCGAAACATTACTGTTTGTCATAAATCATAGAATATTAAGAAATGTCCAGCTGTATTACAGTTGTGATGATTTAGATTAAACCAGCAGATCAGAAAGTTCCAGGCCACAATACCTTGATCATTTCTGTGCGCTGAGACTCTGGGTCACGGCCTGCCATTGGCAAAATACGAATTTTCTGGGTCTTTGAACATCTGTCTGCCAGAGACAGAGTCATCTTCCTATGAGTGGCACTGTCTGTAGAGTGTGGCCTGGTAAAAAATTGCTAGGGGTTAAAAACTTCTGTAAGGAACATAGCCATTTCCAAAACACAATGGTAGGGACTGCATACCTGAGAATTCAGAGATTCATCTGCATAAAAGTGAAAGCATCAACCCTTTTTGAGAAGTATTTATGTGCACTGCAACAGCTACTGGAGAGAGCAAGCCTTCTCTCAGTGAAATCACCAGTCCAGACATTAGCAGTTGGACTCAAAGAGCTCCAAGGCCTTTTTTACCCTTAATGATGCTACAATCCTACAACCTTTGACCCTTATCAGCATCAACATCTGTCCTCACAGTTCACATCAATATCCCAAGAAGCAGTTGACATCTCAATAGCAACTGTACCTCAGACAAAATAATAATTTCAGGGAACAGTAAAATTTTTTCAGACTTGAGTGAGAACTTGCATGTAAAAATGCAAATTAGAACATATATACAAAAAAATCTATATGTAGCCTACACAATGCAGGAAATGGCACATTAACATTCCCAATTGAGACAGCTAATGTAGGACAAATCTTACTGAAAAACTGAGTTTGGAAAATAGCACATTCTTACTAACCAGTGAAGCTCTGAAGCTTTACAAACCGGTCTATCTAATCTTTATATACTAGTTACAACACTTAAATTGCAACAACAGTATCAGCATTTGATACAGAACAGCAGTTTACCTGAAGGTTAACTTGGTCTTGAAGACAGCCTGTCCTTGCAGGCCTGTCCCTTGTCTGATGAACAAATGATTGTGATCTCCTTGTAGCGGTGCCTTGTAAACGTCAAAGACCTCATTGCCCAAGTGGAGGGACATGCTTAAAAGAGATTCCCACATCAGTTACTTGATAAAGCCACTGCAGTCTATTTTTTGCCTCATTTCTAAATGGAGAAAGCTTTCATGTTTCCTTTTAATATCTAGGCAGTAATTTTATTTCAATCTGAGCTAAGCAGAGCACAAACGTTCTAAAGCACTGATACTAAAATAATCTGTACCGAGCAGAACTGATGTCAAAGTTTGCTGACCTCCCAATTTTGCACATCACTGCAAGAAAAACTTCACGATTTCAGTACCAAAGAGTGCAAACTAACCTTCCATCTGACCATTTAACTATCCGTGCATTGCTTTCTCTGATCTCATTCCCTTCCTCGTCTCGTCGCATCCGCCATCGTATTGTGTTTTCTACCTGTAGGGGGAAAAAACATAAAATAGTTTTTCTAGTTCATAAGGAATACTGTGGTAAAATATACTCTATATAGGTCAAGAATTGCAGTTAGAAAGGCTTGATAATTTGTGGCATAATGCAAAGTCATAAAGGTGAAAAGTATTGCTTTTACAGGTGAAATGCAGCTGTCAAGCTTTTTAAAAATTTATTACCAAATAGATCACTTTCCTCAGTGCCCACACTTTTATAATCTGAAAACTCAAAACACCATTCCAAAAGATCTGAAACAGACTTTGAAGGAAAGTGCCTAGATGAGTGTAAAACAGAAAAGTAAAATTAGTGTTATACCTTGAGTTTTAACCTAGTTCTACCCTCTTCATCAAGCATCTCCTCATCTTCAAATTCATCTTCATAATACTGGGGATCAAAAGGTCTGCAAAGAATTTTACAACACATTCTTTATTATTCTAAGAAAATTAACCCAGATTATTGCAGAGTTGTGCAAGTTAACAGGTGCTTGAGAGGTTTAGATTATTCCCTGCCCACAACAGCAGGCACTGCAGTGTGGGACAGCCCTCTCTGCTGCCAGGAAATCCACTGCACTAATTCCCAGCCTGGGGGCCTGACCCAAGTGTCCTCTCTACCATCAGCTACAGGTTAACATTCACACACTCTGAATGTTCCAGCTGAAGAAAACAAGTCTGCCTCAGAAAATTCTGTTTCCTTACATCAGCATGATGAGGTCAGGGTTAAGTGTGGAACAAAAAATATTCAAGACTGTACAAGGAGAATAAAACAAAAGAAATATCTTATAAATGAGGTGAATTTGGGACTTTTGAAGAGCACAATTTTTTTTTTCTTTTTTGTTTGGTAGTTTTTATTTCAATCTCAAAACCAACCAAAGAGAAAGGAAAATGAGACTGTTTTCCTCTCTTCCATCAAAAAATCCAGTGACTGTGCTGGGAGTGAGTGGGGGGAACCCTTCCTCTCACCTCATTCCTACCAGTTCCTAGGTTGCTGCAAGGGAAAAGTGATAAACAGACTGCTCCTGAACAATTATATTTTCAGTCCTGTCTGACCTCCAGAGATCACCAGGACTTCTATCACTGGTAGCAGCCACTCCCCAGATTTTGAACAGTTCTTCCCTGAAGCAGCCTGGAGCCCCAAGGCAGGGAGAATGGCTGAGCTCAGGTGTGACACAAAAAAGGCTGTGCTGTCAGCTAAACCTGCACCTTGGGAACAAGGCAAGAAAGCTGCTCAGCAAAACACTCAGATTCAACAGCATTGTGCTGAAGGAGGCCTTTAGGGCCAAACCTAACATCACAAACAACTCTAATAATTGATTTTGCTTCTCCTTATGCTTTCCAATAAATGTCTTCAGCTTGGGTTGGGTGCTTAAGGAAACAAGCAACCACCCTCTTCATAAACAGTACATTTAATATATACACATAAAAAGGGCCTTATTCTGAAATTCAAAATGTTGGTTTTTATCACTGGAAAGCATATAAGAGTTGTGTGCACTTGCCTTTCACATCTCTGACAGCCTAAACTTATGCTTACAACTCAACTGATACCATGTGCTTTCAATTAAACCACATTTTTGTCTGGTTTTTACAGACAATTCAATCAAGCTGAAACCCAACTTCATAATAAAATTACCTGATTAGAAAACAACAGCCATTACTATTGACTAATCACAACCAAAAATATGCACCTTAATGTCAACAACTTTAAACAGGGCAAACACATTTAACTGTATTACTAAATAAAAGCAACACAAAAAGACTTTATCAATCCTGTACTTAACATGTGATTACCTGGGCTCCACACTGAGGAAGTTGGGCAGCTTCACAAAATACAAGTCATTACCCAAGTCTGTGTTTACTTTTGGTATTTCTACCTCTATTCTGGTCTCTGGAATAGGCTCTTCTTCCTGCTGTTCTTGACTCAGTCCATTCTCATCCTAATGAAAAAAAAAAAACAGGAGCATAAGTGGAAAAAAATCAATCTGGCTACTGCTGCTCTAATAATTATATTTTGCTTAAAGAACAGTCATTCATAGGCACAGATAGATCAAAAGATTTGGATAAAAGAATTCAGTTATTTTCATTGAAAGGAATTCCATTCAGCATTGTCATGTAGCACTTTAGGTGACTTCAAACACCAGTGCAAACTCAAGAGACCAAAGAAAATAAAGAACAGCAAAGGAGCCAACAGAGTTTTCAGCTGAGCACTGGAGACTGGGGGACACCTTCTACAAAATAAAAGCGGGTATTTTTATCTATTATCAACAAAAGATGAAAAATTACCATAAAAATTAAAATATTCCTCAAATAGCTGCAAAAAGGTACCAAAGCTATGGCTTTGTATTTTACTTGCAATACTTTCTTTTTACTTAGCAATCAAACCATTCTTTGTATTTTTTAAAGTACAAAAAGCAGAGCAGGGATGGGGAAAGGTAGATAAATCTGATATTGTTATGTATAAAATTTTAATAATTCTTTCAGGTGGGACAAAATTATCTGTAATGCTACTTAATGTCACTACTCTTTTTTTTAATGGAATATTACCCAACTCAATTGGTATTCTGCATTTCAGAGTGGAATGGCATGTTAATTATCTCAAAAGTCAGGTCCACTCACAATGGGCTGCCCTGGGGTTGGTGGCTTGTCTTCTCCATCACTCCCTGAGGAAATGTCATCGGCACCTCCAAACAGATCCATGACGTCTGCATGCTCTTTAGCAGAAAAATTACAATTTTAAGCCACACAAATATAAGCAAACGCAGCCCTAATGCAAGATTTATTTATCAAATAAGGAGAACAAGTTGGGAAAATGGCAACAGAAGAGTATAAAATAATCCTTATTCAAGTAACTGAACAGGAGTAAATTTCATTACGCATTTTGGAAGTTTCACTTTTCAGAAAATAAATGCCTCTTCCTCAATCAGCTAAACCACCACAAAACACAGTACAGGTTCCCTGGGTTGTTCTAATTAAAGGTACTATTTTTCAATATCTTTCAGTAAAAATGCATGAAAGAACATTCGCAGAAGAGAAAACTTGACAGAGCTAACTGGAGAGGATGAGCATGTGCCTCCCACACAGAATTCCTGATGTTATCTTGTTATTTCCATGACACCATATAGCAAACGCTACCAATTCTATCAAGCCCCGTAGCTGATGAATGGCATGCTCAAGAGGAGGATTAAAGAGCCCAAAACCCCACAATCCCCCCACATTTACCTTTCTGCCCTTCTGTGTCACTCTCTGCTTCTGAATCTGATGCAATTGGTTTCTTTCGCTTCATTCGCAGAACTTCATCCTCGCTATCGCTGCCCCTTGCAGACTCTACTAAGGAGCATAATTATTCCCAGCAAATTAAAAATTTTGGTCCACAAATTTTAAATTTTCTGTCTATTAAGAAGCTCTAAAAGTACTGCATTAAAAAAACACAAAGATGACTATAGTTAAAAGCTATGTAATTAATGCCGTAAATTAAAGTTTCAGTCTCTTCAGGCCAATGTAAACAAAACAATAAACAGAGACCAAAACAGCAACAAATCATTATTTCTGTATTCAGCCCTACCAGATTTATGCTCCTGCTCCTCCTCATCGGAGTGCTGGGCCCTTTCCTCATCATCAGAGTTCTGCATCTTCTCCTCGTCAGACCGCTGGGCCCTTTCATCATCATCAGAGTTCTGCATCTTCTCCTCATCTGAGGCCTGTGGCCTTTCCTCATCATCAGAGTTCTGCATTTTCTCTTCATCCGAGTTCTGGAGTCGTTCCTCATCATCAGACACCTGTGGCCTTTCATCTTCATCAGAGTTCTGCACTTTCTCCTCATCGTCAGAGTTCTGCTGTCTCTCCTCATCATCAGAGTTCTGCTGCCTCTCCTCATCATCTGACTGATCACTTTTGTCCTCCTTGCCCCACTTCTCATCCTCTGAGTGCGCTTTCTCAGAACCGTCTCCCTCTGAGTGATGGCTGCCTTCCTCTGAGCCGTGCTCACGGTCGTCCTCGTCATCGTCGTGCGCAGCCTCGGAAGCGCTGTGCTGGTCCCCGTCCGACTGCTCGTTGTCCTCGTGCTCCGAGTGCCCCGAGGCCTCGGAGCGGTTGTAGGATCTCTCAGAGTGGTTGTCGCTCCCCGAGTGATGGGATGCCCCTTCATCCTCGCTATCATCTCCAAATAACTCCTTGTTACTGGGTTTTATTGCCTCCCTGTCGTCGTCCTGGTCACTGTCGCTGCCAGATGCATTGCTCCCAGAGCCAGCGTTCTCCTGGTCAGAATCTGAATCAGAGCCAGAATCGGAATCTGCAAAACAAATATCACCCTTTCAAGAGTCAGGATGCCCCTCTGAGGATGCACATGAGATGATGTGCATGGGTTTGACAAAAACCCCAAAACATAACCGAACCCCCAGAGAGAACCTACACAGAACTGTAAGCAAGACCAACAAAGTTACCGAGAATAGTAAAATAAACTGTCTGCTAATAAAAGCACAGCCAAAGAAAGCCACAATGAAAAATGATGGACGTCCCAAACCACAAGTTGTGATCTAAATTCTAAAACTGTAGAAAGAATAAAGAACTGCACAAATGAAGATAACAACTGAAATAGCGAGGGCTTAAACAGGTAACTACACAGATCCGGTTTATAAGATCCTACAAATCCAAAACTGTCATTCTGTATTTAACTAAGTCATCTACCCAGGAGGTTTATGACAATGAAGCCACTCCTCAGTGCCGGGGCTAGTAAGTGCAGTTTCCAACAGGGAAAAAAAAAAAAAAGCAAAGAACACGTGCCTTGACAAGTAATTTACAGGAACGCGAACAAGAATTTTGAAAACGTCAGAGACTTAAACCGGGTGTTCCACGGTTTCCAGAACTCGGCTGTAGCCGAACAACCTGCCCTGCACGTACCGACCCCTCGCCCCGCTCCCTCCCTCCGTGCCGCCCGCGCTCGGGGGTAGCGGCAGAGGCGAGGCGGGGCGGGCGGCGCAGCCCGCGGAGGGGGCACCCCGGGCGGAGGGAGGGAGGGAGAGAGAGAGAAGCGCCCCAGACCTTTGTGCTCGGGCTCCGAGTCCGCATCGCTGCCGAACAGATCCGCCATGTCGGCCATGGCGCCAGTGCGGCCCCGCCGGCGCCACGCAGTGACGTCACAGCGCGCGCCGCGCGCAGCCCGGCAGGGACCGCTCTCAAAGGGGGCGACTCTTCTTAAAGGGACCGCGCCCGCGGCCGTGAGGGGAACATAGCCCGGACGGGGAGCGGCACCGCGGGGACAGGGACAGGGCCGGTGACAGGGCCGCGGGTGCCCGGCTGCCCCTCCGTCCCCTCCCGGCGCGGCTGCAGCGATCCGCAGCAGGCAGCCGCCCTTCCCTCCGCACAGCGGCCGTAGCGGCGGCGCTGCTCCCGCGCTCCCCTCGCCCCGCCCTGTGCTGAGGGGAACCCGTCCCCCTCAGCGCCACCGGGCCGCTCCCTTCCCTGCCGGAGAGAAAACGGGCTGTTCTCGTACAAGCACAGGGGTTTCAATAAAGTCAGTACACTACTAAAAACAGCAACAAACAAAACCCCGAAGCCACAACAAGAATACAGTACTTTAATCATCCAAAAATTAGTAACTGTTTTACAATCTGACAGCATATAGTGCTGATCTGCTAAAATACTCAATACCTGTTTCCCCAATGGAAATTTAAATTGAACACTTGCTCGTTTGTAGTTTACAAACGCAGGATTACTCAAGCTGTAGAGAGAATGAGCCTATTTCTTTAAAATACAAGAGTAAATAGGTAATTGCTCTGAAACACTGGTTATGTTTCCATGCTTAACTTGGAACCAACAGAATCAACATATGCGGTCATTTGATTTCTGCATTAAGCCAGAAAAATAATCAGTTAAGAAACAGTATCTCTTTTGGAAAAAAGACCTCGTGTTTATGGTAACTGGCTATCAAAGGAACACCACTCCTGCACTCACAATCAGTGAAGTCATAGGCAGGATCTCACCACACAGCATTACATCAGTGTTCACTTTGTTTGTTGAGACTGTTGAAGATTCCTGGCTACAGACTGAATTTCTTCATTTATTCCAAAAAGGATACACACTGCAGGCACAAAAGTGAATGTTGTTAACTGTTCCGTGCACCATGCCAAAGGTCTTGCAACAATTTGGATAATTAAACCCTTCTGGTTGCAAAAATTTATTTTCCATGCCCAGCCTGTCAGGTAACTGTCCTGAAAGTCACAAGCAGTCACGTTTTTAGCTGTTGTCTACAGAGCTAAACCATTTATTAGGGTCCAATATTATCATTTGTGACAGGACACCTGAGAGCTGCAACTGAAATGGCCCTGCCTTTGATTGGAATATAAATAACTAAACAGCCAAACTCAATTTAGTAAAAGCAAGAAAGGAATTTCGGCTATTATTTCCATAATCCAGCCTTTCAATTTTCTCCTCAGTTTTGAAGTAGGAGATAACTGCCTAATCTTTTTAGGTCGTGATAAAATAACTCATCATAGAATCCCAGTACATGAACAGATTCTGTGAACATGCAGCCCTTCAACAAACGAAGGAAGACATTACAGCCTGTTTTTTGACACAAAATTATTATGGTGCCTAGCAAATAAAAAATAAAGTACAGCTTTAGGCAACTCAGCACATGACATGCTTTGGCCATGTTTATACAGCAGTGTCTGTAAAAAGACACTTCACTTGTGCCTGTATGTATATTGTATTAGAACTATTTCAAAGTTTATTTCAAAATTCAAAAAGTTCTTGAAAATATACAAAAGCCCAAACCAAAGGAAGCCCTTTTTATTTCTCACCAGAACACTTCTGGTAGTGTTGTGAAGTTACAGTAAGTGTAGTCTTTGGTTTTAACTGAATTAATTCCAACTTGGTTTTCAGAGCACATATTTATTTGTAATTCTAATAAAAGGCCGATTTAGAAATAGGGGGGGGAAAGGTTCTTCCAGGAGTATAAACCAATTTTATACATCCTCACTGAAGGCACTATAGTTCAAAATTCTCTGTATGGTTCCAGTAAAATTTGAAGCCACCTCTGGAATAAAGTCTGGCTTTAAAGATCCAAATCAAGATGTGCAGCAAATTACCACGTGGATACAGTGTCAGAGACTTGCTCTGTTTTTATAGTATATACAACCTGATGTAAAATTGTCACTCCAACATGTTTTCTACACATAAAAGCTCACCACATTATGATCTTTGGATGCAAACAGTTGTCAGTTGAATTTTCTGTTGCTATAAATACAACTAAGCAGTCCTGTAGAACATTTTTGTGATCTCGAAGCAAACTAGTACAAGACAGTCCAAATAGACCTACACCAAAAAGCTTCTAGATTTTCTTATTTCAAAGTGTACTGTGATTAGGTACAGAAGTTGAAGTAATTCTTGTTGCCTTATTAGTTTGCTTATAGGACTTTAAACACTTTAACAATGACTGTGCCCTAGAGATTTGACACTACATATTGGTTAGTTTTTGCATGTCTTAGGTATGTTTCGACATCAAGACAGATATAGAATGGAAAAACCCTTTCTTAAAAGTATTACTTCATTATTAAAAACTGCTAGATTTGTATGAAGTACAAATAGCTTAATGTAACGCAACTTAGTTCAGTGGTCTTACAGTTAAGGCTGCTTTTCCTGTACAGTTATGCAGAATTTTAAATATGAATGTCCACTACTTCTAGAGAAATTGATACTTATGAATGTAGATAACAATTTTTAAACAAAGAATATAAACTAAATAATGGTGATGAACACATGAAATCAGTCTAAAACGTATCCAGTTTAGATACAGAGCAAGACACAGTTATAGGACCTTTGGAAAAAGACTTTAAGGATTTAGTTGTAACAGAAAGACTCATTTTGCAAGGCTCCAGAATTTTTTTCTTGCATTGCAAGGCTTCCACTCTTGCATTAGTCCCTCTAATCTCTTGGGAGAAGTCCTTAGCCAATTTGTGTTTGGCTTTAAAGGATGTCTTTGAACTTGATTACAGTATCAAGAACAAATAAAAAAACAAAACAGTAGAATTACAAATAGCATTGCTGTGAAAGATTTCTCTTCAGTGCATATGAACAAAGCTGAACAGCTCTACACAAGTCCAGCTGCTGGGTGAAGAATCCCTTCTTACTAAGGCATTGTTGTCAGGAATATATACATACCCCCATGTAAATACACATACCCAGATTTTCTTACAAACATTTCAGTTGGGTCATCTGCCCAATGATCTCAAATGTCCCATTCTTTGAGTACAGACAATTATACCATTGATTTGCAATTACATTTTTAGTAGAAAGCACAGACAAAGTCTTGAAATACAAAAAAAGTTCTTCAAAAAAACCCAATCAAAACCTATGGTACAGAGACTGGCACAGTTATTGTGTCTCCATCCACCCCAAAACCGTGCTGCATACCAGCAGATGATTCTATTGCCTTGCTTTAAATGGAATGGGGTTTCCAGTCTTTTCCCTTCTAACCCAGGTCAATGTTGTCCAAGATTGCCTCCATGGTGCTGCCCATGCTGTTCTGGCATCAGCTTTGCTAATTGTCTCCTTCAACCCTCCTCTTCCGAACTGTAGCAAGGGAGACAGAAAAGAGAAGCTTATATTTGTATTTTAACTATGTTTGTGTTTCTATAACATAAACAGTTACTTTGTCACATGAAGTACCACAGATTAAGGTAGCTAACACTAGCCTTCGACAGCATTTTAAGCAAGTAAGCCAAGCTTATCACCTTATTCATAAACAGTTGCAAATATTTCCAAGGAAAGACTTGTGGGAAATATTAATCATTTTATGCCTGACAAGCAGATTTAGCCAGGATTCTTTTTTCACAGTTTCTGCAGTTTTTTAGAGGTGAATTTAATTTACATGGCTTCAAAATAAACACTACAAGAGTTTCACAGTGTATCTAACTCAATTTATACACACAAAGATGTTACAATCAACAGCCTAAAACCTTCAATTTATTAATAAAAACATTCATTTGTCAAAATGTAAGAGCAATAAAAATCTATGAATAAAATAACTAAAAGCTCACATATTATTAAGATTTGAGAATATGCGATACTGATTGAATGACTGGGGTTTTCTTCAACATTTGTTTATTTTTGATGTTTTGACACTATCAAATTATGTTCTCCTTTTCTGTGCAGACAAAGAAAATGGCACTAACAGTTTTATGGGACACATAAAGGACAAAATATAAAAGACGTCTCCATTTTGTTTAAAAACGTGAAGGAAGCACATCTATATAAGAAGAAAATGAATCTGTTCTCAAATCCATTCAATGGAAAGTAGGTGGCACAAGTTATTCATACCCACTTCCATCAAACTGGAAGAACAGATGAAAAGAATTTCCAGCCCTAGACTTCTCCAATCATGCAGTTAAATGTACACAGACAAAGAACAGGGAAGTGGTATGACACAGTGTGAGCAAGGAAAAAGAAGAGGTAGACCTTGTTTTAGAAGGAATGTACAAAGAGAGAAATGAGAGACTTCGAACATCTCTGTTTCAGTGCTCAGTACCCAAATGGGCATTCAGAGTAACCTCCTCTGTAGCTTCAGGGCTGGAGAGATGAAAAGGTATTTGCAGAAACTTTTACTTGCATACTCCAGACTAAGAAAGCAAAGGAAAAAAGGCAAAATATCAACAGAAGCATAGATTTTGAACAGTCAAGCACTAATAAGACAACTACTGATAGAGGAAACCTTAGAAAGCTGTGACACACCTGAAGCATTATGATAAAAGACTCAACTGGTTTAGAACCTATTTAGAGAAACAGATATGCAGTGTCTGAGTGCCTTTCTTATCTCTCTGTGTTCTATTCTAGTTACTCATCCATATCTTTCAGAGCTGTTCTCCTCCACTTTAACCTATATTCAGAGGGGAATCAGATTTTTAAACCAAATTCCAATTTCCTGTGCCTCTAATACATTCCTTAACTACTGCTACTATGACTAAACTGCCTGGCCCCTTTTAACACTGATGACAGGTCACCACAAAGCACCTAAACCCAAATGATTTAATTAAATAGAGTTTTAAAATGCAGTTCTATTTGAATAGATGATCATTATTTTGTAGTTAAGTGCCTCAAGTATTTGACATTATTATACAAATTATGTTATCAACTAATTTTCTGCTGATCCATTTAATTAGGATTCTTATTGATGAGCTCCAACAAACCTGACTGCAGCAAATAAAAATGCCACTGCTATCAGCTACTTGTGCATGAACAGAACCACCAAGGCAGAGATTACCCAGTCCCAGCCTCTGTACATGACAGTACCTTCAGTTTCCTTGCTCAAACAATCCCAGGGACATTGGGATACTGGCACTGAACAGGGCATCCTACACTCTTAATTTCAAGTACTGCTTTTAAAGAAGAAATTAATCCTATCTGAATACAACTGAGTGATCAAGACTATTGTTTTCACTGCCTTTGCCACAACTCAAATTTGAATGCTCTTGTTCTAGACTATGCTAAAAATCCTCCACTCATGTACTTGAACATCCCACAACAAAACAGAAAACATCAAATGGCAACTAAAAAGTAGGAGTAAAGCAGAGGAGAAACCTGAAACTGATCTACTAATCTTGTGCTATCCTGGTTTTGTTGAGGGAGAAGGGGGAAAAAACAGACACCTTTAAAGCATGTGCCACACACCCATTCAGTTATTAATGACAGGTCTTACCCAAATCATTGTTTTTTGTGATAGCTGCAGCTGCCCTGGCTCGAGGTCCCTGTTGTGTGAAATGGTATCCAAATTTGAGGATCTTGTTGTTTTCTTCAAGCATCTTGGCGATTTCTACTTCTGCAGCTGTGCCCAGCTGCTGCCTCTGTTAAAATAAAAGGTACACAAAGACAACAGAGCTTATGTGTGTTCATCATGAAAGAGATCAAAATACTTTCCCCATATTAGTCAATGAATACTCAGCTTCATTCTAGCTGATCAAATAGGCAGAAGGTCCTAAATATGTTTGTACACTTTAAAGCACAAGAAAGCACAGAAATCAACCTCAGCTGGATGCTTATGACAATCTTAAGGGCAATTGTTGATGGTGTTAAGATAATTAAACAAAATATTTGAAGAGTTTGTCACAAGCTGTCTTCTGAAACTATTCAGTCAATTAGGATTGGCTGGGTTCAGCTATGCTATCACCACCACCTCACTTACCTGATTATCAATTTTGATCTCTGTCAACGTTTCATTGTCTTTCAGTGCATCAACCAATGCCAGAATTCCAACTCCAGTGATGAAGTTTGATTCTATGTTCAAACTTTTTAATTTTGTGTTTACTCTCAGCATATCTGCAAAAGCCTTTGAATATAAGAAAGCATCATTAAACTTTTGAATTTTGCTGCAGTACCTGATAGGACACAGCAATAACCACTTCCACTAAGAAGCTCCATGGAAGCAGCAAGTTCAGAGATGCAAGGTGTAACTTTGCAAGCTTTCACTTACTGAGACAAGTCCTCAGCCAGGCATTATCTACATTCCCTTTTTAAACAGCATTCAGTCAAGAGAAGGCCTGTCTTTCTCTTGTTACAAACTAAAAAGCTACACAGAATAAAGATTGTCTGAAATTAGCATATTGGACCAATTCCATTTTGTAAGCCTTCACAGTACACAAGGAGCAATGCAGGCTGCTAAGTAAAGGCCAAAGAAAGGGTGTTAGTCAACTGAGAGGAGAATTAGATATGGTTAATTTGTAAACAGGAGATCTGACTTTCAAAGTGCTTTTGTCCACAGATTTGGTAGGAAGAGGTTAAATTCAAAGCTCTAAGCATGGTACCAGCATGTAGTTAAAGGCACTTTTACACCTGATTTTATTTCTGAGAAAGGAAGAAAACAGGAATGGCTAACTGCTAAGTTTACTGCCAGAAAAATTGTACCCTTTGAATTTCTTTTCTATCAAGTCACAATACAAAAAAGCCCAACAGAAACACACCTGAGAAAAGAAGCCATTACAGATTTTTATAATACATTCTAGTCCTGCTGAAAAGGAACTTTTAAATTGACCCAAACCCAAAGCCTTCAAATGCTCATTTGTTCATTTAATGAAGTCTTTCAAACTAGTTGCTTTTGTTCTAATTTGAATTTAAAACAAGTGCAATGGATTGTCCTGACAAAACAATGAGTTTTGTTTTCTTACCTCTTTATTTGTAATTAAATAAGGTACTGCTTTAATTCAACATAGAAAAAAATGACCTGACAATAAATTATATTTAAGTTTCAATTGTATCAAGCTAGATACTTTGACTAATATTATGCTTTATATCCCAATATTTTAAACCAATCTTTAGCAGCAGGGAGATAGAGAAACAGGCACTTTACAACTTCAACTAAAACTCTAATTAGTTGAAAAATATTATGGGTGTTTTTAAGTCCTCAAATGTGCTTCTTGTAAATTAATTTTGAATAAACTACTGGCTACTGGAATGAACAGCAGGAACTAAACAATTAGGAAAGAAAGGAAAAAAGGAAGGAGGTTAGCAAAATGAAAAATCAGGGAAAGGGACTGGAAAAACATTCTCCCTCACACATCTGAGGCATTGGTACATATTAAGTTACTACTAATCATTTACTAACTTAGATACAACAAAGGTTTGTTAAAGAAAACATACCTTATAGTGTAGCAGAATGGAAGCATTTCCATCCCTGAGCATTTAAACTGGATTAAATTCAATCCCTTACCACTGCCTTCCCATCCTAACTTCCCTTGCACCCACTTAAAGCCATTATTGTGAGTACTTACAACAGCAACAGGATCATTGCTTCGGGTGGCTGCCAGGCTAAAATTCTTCACATGTGTGTTGGTTTCTAAGGCTTTTGCAAATTCTTTCAGCGTTGGAATTGGTATGTTCTTGAATTAAAAATAGCATTTCACTCTCTTGAGATACACAAGTTTATCCCGTTCCCCCAGCTTCTCCCACTATCTTGTTTTCTCTACAGCAAAATGCCCTACACAATATTAACTACCACTGGTCTCCAGCAGTTTCACAGTGAAGACCTACCCTAAGCTGCAATGGCTGTAAGAGTCACCAATTCTATAAAGCAATCATTTTTACAGTATAGTGGCAACCAAGCTTAAAAGGATTAATTTTAAAGAATTAATTAGGGTAGCAAATGTCTCAGTTTATTGTATCAGAAACTTTGATCTGTTGCCTTTTTAGGGAGTTATTTTGGCTAGCATATACCTGTTATACAGTATTCTTAAACCATGGATTTTTATTTCCCCCCTTTAGTAAGGGGAACAAGCAATCCTGGCTGCTGGCAAGGCTGTCCCTGGTGTCTGCACTGGCAAGTCAGGGGTGTTGCAGTTCTGGTTTCTTTCAAGCAAATATACAAAAGCTTGTCATGTGTAAAACCACAACGGTTACACTTAGGAGCAGAAGCTGCCCTAACTTCCACCAGCCCTTTTGTACAAGAATCAGAAGGATGTCAGCCACAAATATCCCTTTGCTTGCAATAGAAACTGAGAGCACATTGCTTCATCAAGGACAAAGGATTCAACAAAGTGGTTAACTCCATGATAATGGACTGTTGGAACTGCTGCCAGCTTGGCAGCAACAGAAATCTAGGCTGGCAGTGAGAAAGTCTAAGACCTTTTAAATACACATTTGGCAAAAGAAACCAAGATGGCTTATCGGTTTAGTTGCAGGTTCTGAGCTTATATACACTACAACACTCAGCAGAAAGATTGCTGTGCTTAGAATAAGCCTGTCATGCTTTCTTAGAGGGTTTTGCAGCTTGAAGTGTCTTCTACTCAGAAAAAGCAGCATATTTACTGCAGCCTTCAATTAATTACCTTAATGTTATTTAGATTAACTTCAACAAGACGAGAATCATTATCTTTAATCCTCTGCAGTGTCTCCTCCACATTTGTGGGATTTGGTGGTTCATCAAAAACAGGCAACATTTTTTCACCTTTTACTATATCTGAAAAGTAAGGCATTTAAATGTAATCAAACAGGTTGCACACATTCATTGTGAGTAAATGATACACAATCTAAATATTTACTGTATTTAAAGATCATTTAATCAATCTTTACATCTCTCCCCCATCAAAAAAAACATACCATCCTCTCCTGACCATATTTTCATAAAGTTCAATTATTTTTCAGAAGTCTGAGGGCTTCTGAGGACTGAAGCTTTTCTGCTTTTTTTCAGGAAGCATATAGGAGTTGAATCACAAACAAGTATAAAACCCAAGAACCAACACACACAATGCATACTTATGCCTACTTTTGTCACCAAAAAGTGACTTAAATGCAGAGGACACTTTAGTGTACATATATTTTAATTCCACTCTTATCAGAACTCAATTAGCAATGTTAAAGGCATGCACATTTCCAGACTAAGACTTAAGAGTCTAAAAGAATGTTGGTGCAACAGAACAGTGAATGCTATAGAAACTGTGTGCAGTACAGAGAATTTATTTTTCTAGCACTTGTGTACACACTTACTTGAGAAGCTGTCTTTATCAATCCCATTACTGCTTCCTACTACATCACAGAACTGATTGTTTGTTATCAAGTTGGACATTCCCAGTATTGCTGAAAAAGGAAAAAAAGAGAAAGCAAAAAATAGTTTCTACTGTTTCTGACTCATTCAACTCAGATGCAGGGTTCCTTTAAGTAACAAAACCTGATGTTTGTACAACAGTTATCAGTACAAAAAGCCATTCAATATACTAATCAATTGAAAAAAAAAGTAGAAAAAATAATTAATTATAGTTGACTTCCACATCTTCGAAAGTTCTGATCTCACCAGGTTCAAGCACCAACACTGAAAAGTGCAGCTCCATCACAAAATGTAGCTTTAAGAATACAGGCACATATAAACACATTGTTATACACAAGAAAAAACAATCACACACACATCAAAAAACAGCCAGTCTGAGGAATGGATTTAAAGGTTCTGAGTCTGAAAATCAGGTATCTTTTGCAGGCCAAAATAAAAAACTTCCTCACAAATTGTCACAAATCAACAAAGGTGAAACAATTCGAGCAAACAGGCAAACAACAATCTAGTTTCTCTCACAGCTACAACATCCTGTAGTCAGATCAATACACCACCACATGAATTATAGATCCTTCTTGTCTAAAGATGTACCAGCCCATTCATCCTTCAAAAAAAATCTCACCTGCGAGGTCACCCAATTCTGTGTCTGTGGCACTGGTCAAGGCTTCCTCCAGTTCTGGATCAAGAGAGAACTTTTCTTCTGTGAAAGATTGTACAGGCTTTTGCTTGGGAATAAATATTTTCCCTAGAGTAAACAAAATGGAAAGTCTGCTGTTACTTTGTATTATATAGCTACTTATATTTCAAATACTAGGTACTTAAAGAGTACATATTACATTTAGTGAATACTAGGGGAATCACAAACATAAAGGGTTCTTCTGTTGTTGCAAGTCAGAGATGAGGAAAGAGCATACATAAACAGGAATAATTTTTTAGGAATCGAGATCATGATTCTTTTTTGTTTCTCCTAAATACAAGAAAGTAACATACAAGCCTCCATTATAATTTTGAACAGTCTAGAAAGACTATAAGAAAGAATTAGTATCACTAGAGAATGCTGAGTTTCCTCTCAAGGGAAAAAGGGACCCAGGCAGAACTGCAATCTGAATATGCAGAAAATATCACAGAGCTAGCTGAAATCACACACCTGACTATTCTCTGCAGTTTTTGTATCATACACAATATATCTAAATTCAGATATTAACCTCAGTTCTGAAGCAAATAACCAAAGCTGCATGAGAAAACCATGGTTTGTGAACAGCCCAAAACATGGCAACAGATTTCTGTGCTGGTGACACTGTTCTCTAAAATTATACTTAGAAAGGTCATTGAAGATTCAATGGCAAAAGAACCAAGAGTAATATTGCATTCTGCAACAACTTTTTAGTTATTACAGGCAGGTAATGGGAAAACTTATTTTAGAAGACATGAATTAAGTAGAGGTCTGTGTAGTTACCATAATTCCTGCATACACTTTTAGATGGAAAGTTAGGGTAGGAAATCAGAATATGAGAAAGCCTTTCTAACAGATCAGCTGTGAATGGGCTAGAATTGGTCCTTCAGAACAAAGAAGTTTTCCACTGAGTAACAGCCAGGACAGGTAAGGAGTGCTTAGGTTCAGGACAAATTAATATGGCAAACAAAAGCTCTTGTACTGATGCAGTTGAGAGAAAACACAACTACACAACTGTGAATCAAATCTTAACAGCTATTTAGGTTCAGGTTTTTCAAACTTTCCAAGTTGCGTGAGCTATCAGCAGAAAGAGCAATGAGAAAGGAGTTGCAATTTCCTTTTGTTATTTCCTGGGATAGGAAGTGGTGTTGATAATCATCCTGTCAAGTCTCAGTCCTGATTCAGGAGCCTACCCTCTGCCATATCCACAGCTATAAAAAGTATTTCCACAGAGGAATCATCCTCATCCCAAAGTCCCAGTTACAGTGATAGTAGGTGGAGTTTAGCATCACTAAACCCAAAATCATATATTCCATATCTTCTCTAGATTACAGTAGTTTGTGGTCATTTTCCTTTTAAAGGAAGTTAATGCATTCCCACTAGCACAGATTACAGAGAAGCACATCAGGTTTTTCTCTGACAACACAGTCTGATGACCAAGAGTTGTTGCTAGCAACACAGTATTTTTGTTCCTGGGTTGCTATCTCTTTGGAAACTTGTATAAATGGTCATTATCCATATTTAGAAGCAGAAAATATACCTCCTTACATAACTGTATTGATTCCAAACAGTAGTTAAGTGCAGCTGACATGCATTACCACTCATACCTCAGTTTTGATGGACAGTGCAAAAGAAACTGTTGGTGATTCAGGATTAAAAGAAAACCTTCATAAATTGAAGGCTTATGTAGCAATTGTTTCAGGTTGTTTTGATATAAATGATGCAATACATTTCTCTAATTTTATTTTACCAGCATCACCTACTGGGGAGAGATTAACCTTTAACTTAAACAGTAGTTTATAGAAGAGATGCAAGAATGTTTGTCAAGCTTTTCATTAATCCACGAAACACTCTAAGCAGCATAAACATTATTTAAAGCTTTTCAGCAGCTATGTTTGTGTTATTTTCCCTCAGTAATACGGGCTAGTAAAAAGGTGAGTATTTTGGAGTACAAGGAAGGAGAACAGTGGGATTTGAGCACCTGAGTCTTCATTCAGTCCTCTTATTTACAGCATCAGTGCAGCAGGAAGAGAACAGGAAAAAGAAATTGATCTCAATTAAAAGCAGCTTAGCAAAAATGTATTTTAACCTATTTCAGTCTTCTGCCTGGTTCATCCCACAGTGCTACAAAAAAAAAAACAAACTACTTTCCCTGCTGTTGCTTTTCTTTAATTCTTAAATTCATGGCTTAGAAATGTCTGGTTCAAATATTTGCTTCCTAAGAGTAATACTAAACTTATCCATACATGCCTGACTCTTTAGAAAACCCCAAGAGAGTGAGAAGTATAATCATTTTTTAATAAAGCAAAAATGTTAAAAGCCACTGCCCTTCAGAAATGTTCACTGCAGCCAACTCCAGTCACGTGAGCTGGGTCAGGAGCAGTTTTTGTTATAAAACGAGTCATGTACACACCCTTGTGTACATAATTTCTCTTTCATTGGCTTCATCTCATCCTAGACCAGAAATCAGTGGTTTACAATGCACATACAAAAGTAGATCCTTCCCTACTCCCCACTTCTAGCAATGAATTTACTTCTAGGAGGATAAGACCCCTGTGTCCCTGGGGACAATGATCTCACTCAAGGCCTGCTGCCAGTACAGTTCAGCAAGTCCCTTCCCCCTTACTAATGCAAGTTTTAAATAAAACCAAAAACCACTACACATCCTTGCAGCCCTTGAGATGTGCAGCTCGCCTGGCCCTCAAGTGGAACATTTCCAAATAGCAGGGATTTGATTACATGAAGGAACACAACAGCTCCTTTTCAGCCAGCCAGGATACTGCAAAGATTAAGCAATACAGCACAAAGAGGCAAATTTCAGGGATGTTCACATCATTTTTGTGATAATTATACAGGCAGATGTTCCATGCCTTTAAGCTAACATATTAGATGATGCACATCCAGGATTAAGTCTCAGGCCTCCTCTGCTACAGAATGAACTTTCAGTTCCAAGTTTCACACAACTGTATTGCTCTGAAGGCAGGAACACTGGATGGTGTTTATTGAAGTGCCCTGGACGTTTCCCACACAGATTCACAGTATTTAAGCTGGGACTCAGTACCTTGCAGAAATCAGGTCTGTTCAGTGGGGCCATGCACTGCACATTGCTGGTACTATTCTAACATATCCCACACTTACAGGCAGCACCCAACCACACCTTGCACAGCAGAACAAAGTCTAAAATCCACTTTCGGGGTACTCCATTTGGGGAAACAAATCAAGTGCTACCTGAGAACAACTGAATACAAGCTTTTCTCATCACTGACTTCATGAAAGAAAGTGAGCAACATCTGATGTACTCCTTACATATTATGTTCCTTAAACTTTCCTTAGTTCAGAAATTTATATAATCTACACTTCATCTATATCCAGTTCTTACCATGTAACAGATTTAGGTTTATCAATTCACTTGTAAGCACAATTTCATACTAATGTTTTTAATTCAACTTAAAAGCGAGTTCCCCAATGTCTTGGTGCAGAATCAGAGCTGTTATCTGCTATCTGATTACAGGCCACATAGCAGTGAATTAGAAAACTTTCACATTAGGGCTGGAGTATCACATTATTTTGTTCTAGTGCTCTGGAAGGAGAATATCAATTTGACAAGCTGTTTCTCCAAAGCTCCTACAGTATACTAGCTTCACTTCACAACATGTAACACACTTCCTTTAAAGACTTTAAAGTGATTCAATGGCAAACAAAGAACACCGCATCTCAAATCCTACTGCAACAGAATGCAATGGTGATCTACAGCAGCAACGGAGCAGCCTGCCAGCAAAATAGCTTTAGCCAGGTGGCTACAGTTTCAGTTTATTTTCTGGGTGATAGAGAAGGGGAATAACCAAACCAAGCCAAGCCTAAAGCAGAAGTTAGATGAACTGCAAACCTACACGGAACCAACACACCCGGCAGGAACACAAAGGGAAGAGAAAGCCACAATTAGGAGAGTGCAAAGGCTAGAAATGCAAAGCTTAGTTTACACAATGCTTTGCTAATGGCTTGCACTATACAGCACAAAGTACATTACTATCTCAGATATGTTTTTATCTCAGCTGCAACAATTCTCTTCTTCTGCTGTTCCAAGAGAAAGGAGGAGGAGGAACATTGGTCAGACTCGGTCAGATGAGTGGAACACACTTGAGGGCAACAGCCTTCAGTGCTGAAGCCTCGCTTTACTGTTTGGATGAGAGCTCCTTCTCCTTGCAGTATACCCTGTAAAATCTTTATGACATACTTACATAGACACATTGAGACAAAGCTAGTTTTGTTGCAAGTATTACCACATTGGTCTCATGAATCTCTTGAACAATGGTTTACTGTATGGTTCAACACTCAGTTGGAACAGAATGTGACTTAAATCATTAAACCACGTTTTAAAACAAAGTAAGTTCTTAAAGATGCTTTTAGAAACAAAATCAAGGCACTGGGAAAATGGAACAGAGTATAATTTAGGGATTAAACTTCACGTTTCTCTAGCACTGTTCATTTCACCACAGCAGGACACTTAACACTATTTCAGATCTCCCACATGCCATAGCAGAAAGCAAAAGAGGTTCCACAGACCTGGAGAAATTACATCATTATCACTGAAAGAAGCAATGTTGCTTTAATAACATTACCCCAAAATTAGGTACTTGGGGCATCTGGAAGAGAGTATTTCCCTTCACACTCTAGTAGGAAAACAAGATTACCAGAATCAGCAGCAAGACAGGATATTTAAAATTAACCTAGGGTAAGCTTCTTTGATAAATCTGCAGACCGAATTGCCATGCAGGACATCAGTTCTACTA
Organism: Cinclus cinclus; assembly: GCF_963662255.1. Taxonomy (NCBI): domain Eukaryota; kingdom Metazoa; phylum Chordata; class Aves; order Passeriformes; family Cinclidae; genus Cinclus; species Cinclus cinclus. Next base: position 10,008,360 of record NC_085058.1, read on the forward strand.
AAATAGAAAAAGGAAAGAGAAGGGTAGATTTTTCTCTTCTTGCTCCATGAAATGAATAATTGGAACAAATTAGAGCAATGAGACCAGCCAGAGACACAGAAATATTTTAGCACATTCTGACCCAAAAAATGGTACCAAAAAAGCCAGCTGCAGCTCCAATGACTCTCTCCTCCCCAAACCTCTGGAACTGAGGGTTATTATTTGTCACATTTCTCCTAAATTAACAGGAGAATCAAGCACGATTTTCACCTACCCTTATTGCACAACTTGCTAGTGTTTTTCTGTAGCACATATTTCTAGATGAAGTGAAAAATTATAACCCATCTTATCTGTCTGTTGGTCTGTTTTAATATGAACAAAAAGAACATTAGGATACAAGCTCCCTATAGAAAAGAAAATCCTACACAAGTATTAAGTTGTACCCCATGCCCTTTCCAAGTTCTACATCTAGATAAATACTATGATTTCTTGATTTAAAAGATTCAGTTATTTGCATTTGCCATTTTTGTGCAAAATGGCAACAAATATGGCAGCAAGTCAAAGTTGAACCATAATACTTTCATGAGGGGAGAAGAAAAGCTTATCCCTCACCTACTACAACATGAGCTTGACCTTCTTGCCTCCTGCCCACTCTACAGGGCATCCATCAATTCGGATACTAAACATTTGTTTCCACATTTTTAGTTTTAATGAAAGTAATCTACATTTCATTTTTCATATTATTTTCTCTTCTCCTATAGCACTAAGATAAATTACAGAGGTTAGTAAACAGCAACTTTTTTTTTTTTTTACAAGATACAGGAAATTTTACAAACTATACTGGTATGACTCATTGCAACATGCAGATAGACTACTTAGTAATACTTTCTTACATAAAGGAAATGACATTTGATCTTTCTTAACCAAGCTCTGTGTTACAGCTGGACCCTTCTGTTTCTCTACAAGATTCTCACAGATTTTATCTACTCAAGCAAATATTTTTATGTGTGCATGTAGACATAAGCTGACTTTAGTAAAGAGCCATCTATGTGAAAGGAGCCTTAGCAGTCAGCAGAAAATGTAGTATTAGAGCACATCCTCCTTGACCAGCTCACCCCCTGACTGTGCAGTGTACAGCTTGCAAGGGATTCCCCCATCACCCATGAGCCCCAAATACACCAAACTCAATCACACTTAACCATCAGCCTGTCTCCAACCCAGAATGGCAAATCTGTCAGGAGAGCAGCAGAAGGCAGGCACAGCCAAACACCATGAACAGGTACTTGGCAGCAGCAGAGGTACCACGAAGGTACTGCTGCTGTGGGTGCCTCTGCCTTCTATAGTCATTACATTGCTTGGTCCTTCACTAGGTTACTCCTACAGGTTCACATTCCTGTTCTGCTGTCAGCAAAGTTCTCTCTCAACACACAGGGAGCTGAACTACAAAATAAAGCAAAAAATGCTCTATGAAGGAAGTCCATCATACACAGTGCACCACACATATTGTAAAGTCACAATCTTTATTACTTCAGGAAAAAAAGGGAGGCACCAGCATTGTCAGGAAAAGCTATCTGGCACAGGAAGAGAAAATGTCAATACCCCCAACAAAACTTTCACCAAGTAGTCCCCACAGTCATCCACAAACTCAGTGGATGAATGAAGACTCAATTCTGAAATTAGCAATGATTCACACCAGAGAATTAAGTAGAATTAAAGGGTTTCAAACCCTTAAGAGAAGAGGGACCTGCTCATCTGGAGCAGCTGGAATAAAACTTAGGAAACAATTTACTGAAGCACTAGTGCAGCAGATCTGCCCTGCTGCTGGGGAAGGTTCTCATGAGCCAGGACTCACAAGCAGTGCTCAAACTCTGTGGCAACAGCTAAAAGCCTGCTCCTATGCATGTGTGCCCTGTACAGGTCTGGGAGTGTCTGTGCCTACCAACAGTGCTTTGTGAGGCTCCACAAATTTGGGAACATCTGTTCTGGGTGGGGAAAGAAAAAAAAAATAAAAAGGGAGGGAAAAAAAAAAAAAGAGTTGCTCTTACAATATTTAAGAAACACGTTCTTTTTCAATTTTCTTCTGAAAAGGAAAATGCTTCCCATCAAGTCAATGAAAATACTGGATCCAAAGCAAAAATTTAAAATCCCAGGCTTTAATGACATGACCATGGTTTTCAGACCACAAACCACTGCCAGATTTCACAACTTGTGATGTTTCCCATATAATTAGTTCGGAGTAACTATGCAATGTTATTAAACCTTTCAGTAAGGATGCTAGATAAATACCATGACTGCATACACCACTTGTCTGGTCTTGTCAGCCTACATCATCTGCGAACATTACTGTCGACCACAACATCATTCATCTGCTATTTCTCTAATCCAACAGTGTTACAAAGGTTGCTGCCTGTATCTGGCACAAGGCATAAACCACAGGCACAATGGCAGCATTTGCTATTATTGACATAAATCACAGTTAGCTCTTACTTTGAGGATACCATGGCCATCAGAACTTCGCAATCTATGATAAAATCTTCGTCTTGTTTCCTTCCTGTGCTACACACAAAGAGCACACCAGCCCCAGTGGCATAAATGCCTGAACAGGAAGCCTCCTGGCCTTGCACAGTAGCAGCCATTTGGGAACACTGTGAGTTAAAAGCATTACAGCTGCCAGCACTTCAATCAAATTCGGTTCAGAGTAGTCCTGGCTCATCCACTTCAGAGATTTCATAAGCACTTACACCAAAAAGCGTGGTGTTACCTTTCTTTTCTCTTGTAAAAGGCACATAGTCTTCCCTGTCCTTGTACTCCAGTGCCTGCTTCTCCAAATAGGCCAGGAGCCGTTCCCTGTCGAAGGGACCCGAGGCCTTCTTGGCAGTCTGGTCCTTCTGCCGGAAGCCTGCGGGCAGCAGCGCATTCTGCAAAACAAACGCAGCTTAGAAAGTCTGGGTGAGCACCTGCTTAGTTTCATTTCCCTCTTCTTTCTCCCTCTCTGTAAGGTTCAGCCCTGGTACATCATCTTTTGTAGGCAATCTTTGATCCCCTGCCAACTTCCTTTTCTTGGGGCAGGGAAGGACACAAGGTAATGCAGACATGCAGAATATAATGAAAATACAGCACACTGCGCTCTCAGTAGGACTGAAGCAATTCCTTAAGTACAATAGCTCCCAACACTCAATTTGCCAGTTACTTAGCATTTCTTTGCTAGAAACAGCACTGTTTAAATGAGCAGTACTAAATAAAACTCAGCTATTTACAGTTTAGACATTAAGCAAGAGACTATTTCCTCTGTCACCTACATCCATGGGATTTTAAGTCTGTAAGACAACTGACTCTACTATTATTTTAACACAGAGTATTTCTGGTCTTGACCTGACTCAAGATGAGATGTTTCTTTGATAACATCAACATATTTCAACTAAAAAGAAAAAAAATAAGTATGTTACTACAGAAAGACCAGAATATACAGGAATTCTGACTGCCATGAAAGACAACCAGTCCCTTTTGCCGGTTCTCCTGTTAAAATATCCATAAAGTCAAAAGAATTTAAAATATCAGTAATATCTTGCAGTGCAACAAAATAGGTGATCATAATATTCTGAACCGATCCCTGAACATCAAGATTAAACTAATCCAAGATTAAACTAATCTAAACTAATTTTGTTAAAGTAAAAACACAGACCCATGAGGTGAAAACATCAAGTCTTAGAGTCTGACATTGGCTCCAATATCTGTAGAGGACAACTCAGCTCTTTATAGCAGAAACCTGCACTATTCCTTATTTAATACCCCAGGCTGACATAATCATTCGGGTGCTTAGAAATTGTTTGTCTTCTCTTCACAAAGTCAGCATGAGGACAGGAATAGATATAAGCTACCAGATACAAGACCAGGAATCATAAGAAGAGGCTGGCACCCTCCCACTCCCATCAAACTCCACAGCAGAAATAATAAAACAAACATGGATGCAAAAGGGCTGTTTACCAGACAGCACTGGAAACAGGAAAGTTAAACAGGCCTTTCTAAATAAACTTTCTTTTCAAGAGCATGAACAACAATAATTGCCAGAAAGCTCCTCCCAGCTATCCCTTCTTATGCTCTCCTTTACTACACTTGTGTCCACCTTGTAAACAGGAAATAAGCATTATATATACATACATATCTGTGAGATCAGCAGCAGGCTATGAAAAAAATCCTCTGCCCAAAAGTATATTGTACAAAGTCTCAATTTATCTTAGACTAGTAATGGAAGGAAATAAATAAAAGTCCTCTTGGCTAATGCCTACCTCAGGGTCAAGATCATCCAAAACAGTTTCCAGTTGTTTCAGTTCTTCTTCTGAAAGTTTGCCAAGAATTTCATCCTCATCGAGATCTTTGTACTTGTCCAAGTCCTTTCGAAATGGGAGCGTCATGACTTGGGCAGTAGCAGGTTGTTCCAACACTTCAAAACCCAAGTCCTAATTCTTATCCAGACCTACGAAAAACTTAAAAAAAAGAAATAAGCAGAGTTGAGGTAAATATCCCAACCACAAAACATCTTCAGCCTCCAGGAACATCTGTGAAAAGAAAGCTTTGTCACCCAGTATTGGTATCTGTTATTCTACAGCTGGCAAGGAGCACCTGGAAGCTGTATTTCTGCACTGATAAGAATCCTGTCCCACCATGCCCTTGTCCATCAGCAATTAAGCTATATCTAATTAAGCTATATCTATTTTCAGATCAAAGTCAATACCCAGTCCTCTTGACAAGAACTCTAAAGCCATAATTCCTACAGAGCAGGACAGGTTGTAAGGCAGGAGGGAGGAGATCCTACTATTTATGAGTCCAGTTTAATGCCCTCAGTTTTTACACATGAAGAAGCCAAATGAAGAGTTAAGATGCTCCACATTTATTGTTGCTACAGCAGTCCAAGGGCACTTAAGGATAACTTCACTATAAACAAGGTAATTGGTTATTACTGACTCATATCCCTGTATATTACCTACAGAAGGAACAAAGGAAGTTTGCCCCCAAGCTAATTATAGCACTACCATCGAATCAACACTCTGTTCTGTCCACAGAAAATTACAATAGCTTGATGAAAAGCACAGGAAATACAGCTCCCAAGTGGCAGCACTCCAGTCAATCCTACTACCATAAAAAACCTAAAATTTAAAATAAATAAAAATATATAAAATTAAAAAATAAAGAACAAACTGTGTGACTGGTCCCTAAATATTATCTTTAGAAGAAACCAGGGTCCTTTAAAATGTACAGTCTATATAGCATTTGTCACAGACAAGGAGAGTGCAGGGAACGTTTTTTCCAACACCCACCATTTTTGAGCATTTGTCTTGGAAAAAACAGTTAATCACAGCAGTGTTCAAGCACACAAGTTGTTTCCTCTCATTTTTCTGAAAGAAGTTCTAGGACTCCCCTTTTTTCAGCAAAATTCTTGCTTCAAGTCAGCCACACAGACAAAAAAAAGGCAATTGTAATAGTGATGACTCTTTGTAAGTAAGCAAGAGAGTCCATAAGGTGTTTGGGAACCAAAAGCTAAATATATACATTCCTGATCATTAGTCTCCTTAAATCTTTATTTTGGCTCCATAGAGATACTCAACACAGACCAGACACACAGTAAAAATCACTTTTTCTCCAGTAGCCTCTATTCAAGGACAGATGCTTACACCATAAATACAACTGCATTACTTCAAATGCACACTTACACTGTCCTCCAAACCAGATCCATTTAGTCACTGCCTCTTACGTAGCAGGAAAAGGCAGGCTGTATATACATATATGCTACACCATGGAATCCTGCACACAGGATTCCTCCACCTCAGTTGTTTACATCCAGAAAGGGCTCCCTGGCTGCAACAGTTACATATGGTGACATTTTAATTCAGAGACACTAAACAGACATGAGCACAGAGGTTCCTCTATGACACCCATTCAGCAAAGTGCACCTGTAAAATTAATCTGGTTTTAAAAACTGCCTTTGCAAGAATGGAGAATTTCAGGTCCTGTCAACATCTACATCTGAATGGGGAATATATTCAGCTATTTTCAGGATGTCTGCTTTTAAAAAAGTGTTGCTGATATAAATACTTAAATTGACACTGATGGGACTGAGGCTGACCTTTGCAAAGTTCTCTCAAACATAAGAAGGAACTCCCATTTTTGTGGTAAATTGTATCAAAAGAATTCTGGTGTCCTCTGAACAAACCAAATCATGCTGGAAGAGCCCAGACCTTTTGAAAGAGGCTACAGAGCTAGCAATAATCCAAGTTATTGGCTGCAGAAAATGCAGAGGGTAGCACATCTATGTTTTCCTAAGCTCCAGAAGTTACTAAAGGAGTGACCCTGGCCTAGAGAGCCACCTCCTACAGTTTTCATAGTCTGGTAGTATTTGTTTCTCCAGGTGTAAGCAGCTGATGGACAATTAGCTGGTGCCACACAATCTGCATGTGAACTTCTCATTCCTGGAGCCTTAATGTTCTGCCCTTCCTTACAGTTCAAGCCATTACACAGGATCACAGGAGAAAAACATTTCCTGCAGCTGATTACACATTGCTCTTTGTGACCAGGCTGCACCATCTGAGCCCTACATCAAGACACTGCTATTTACCACATGTCTGCATGTCCATTTGCATTCAAATATTAAAAGGTGTAGTTTTAACAGGTAATTATAAGGAGCAGAATGGTTAGCAAGATGCAGAATAATGCTGCCCTTACTCTGAGAGTAGCACTGCATAACCATACATTATCTTCACACAGGCTGTATTTCCTCTCCATTAATTGTCACAAAATGCTGTCATCCAGAATTGATTACCTTTTATTTACTGCATTGGGATGTTTCATATTGGAAAACTACTCATCCTTTGTAAAACATGAATTAATTTTCAGGTCACAGTCCTTAAGTCTCACTTGTTTGTATATGACTAAAGAAGTCACATCAAATCCTCAGGTACAGTGTTCACACACACACACAAAAGTGAAAAATACAGCAGCAGAACAAAAAACCCAGTTTCTGTAACTGAGGCTTCACTTCAGCAAGAGGAGAATCATATGTGGCCTCGAAAATACTTAAAGAGTTTTGGACATATTTCCTAATACCTATTCGGGGATTTTTTTTCTTAAACATGAAAGCATCCTTAATGTGAGACACCTTTAAAATGTACGTTGGTAGCACTGGTTAGCAGGTCTGTAGTACAGAGATTGCTTGGCAGTGACTCTCAGAAACATTCCCTACAAAAGAAAACACAGTATATACAACACTTGCATACAACATGCTAAAAATCAGGTTTTAAAACACAGTGTCAGGAATTCTCATTGCCTAAAAAGGGCATAAAGGCCAGCTGAAGCCCTAATCTAATCAAACAAGCCTTTCACCTCCCATTAAACACACTTAGTGCTCTATTTGCTTTCCATCACTTGCTGTAGCAGTTCAGCATAGAGACACATGCATAGCAACTATAAACTTTTAGAAGGAGCAGCTACTTGGCCTGTGAATGTTTGTGGCACATTATATATATATATATATATATATATATATATATATATATATATATATATGTATATGTGTGATCTTACTGCAAAATCATGGGCGAAACTGTAACCATCATTTTTGTCTTTGCAAATACTTTGCCCTTTTTTCATCAACAGAGCTAGTTTACTTCTAAGTATTCTTCTTAGCTTTACCATGAAAACATTACATAAAAGTCCAAAGAGCTAATATTCTTTTTCAGATAACGTAAAGTTCTTCACTCCAGCAACTTCAAAGTCACATAAGAAACATTTAGAGAAATGGAAAAGAAAGGCATCACTTCCATCAAATGTCAATTCTCTGTTAAGCAGAAGAGAATCTGAAAAATCAGAAATGAAGAAATTCTGCTGGACATCACAGAGAAAAAAATCTTGCTATTATTCCCTCACCTGGGAAATCAATGAAGAACTAAAGAAATGAGAAAACAGCAGAAGCTTCACTTTATGCCATTTTACGATTACCTGAATAATCACTTGAAAGACTGTCAAGCAACTTTCACACACCTCTTATCCACAAGTCAAAATAATTTTTCTCCTCTCCTCTCTGAAATTATATCTTTTAAACCCCAGAAGATCCTAAAAATAGCAAGCTTCCAATTATCTTTCAAAAACTCCACCCCTTGCCCCCCCTGAAATTTCTGTTTTATTCAAGAACACAAGTTCTTCGGACCCAAACAGGAGAAACTCTTTAGATATAACTTGCCCACAGGAAACTACAGCGTTGTTAAAGTCCACTGTAAATGGCTTCCGTGACTTGGATTTTAAAATAGAAGTAACATCATGAAAAACAAACTGAGCTGGGTTTGGCCAGCACATTTGCAGAGTTCACTTTAATCTCATCTGCTCTTCACGAGTCTCTTTTCCCCAGCCTCTGGGTGAACCTGGAGGAGCAGGGGGGTCTGCAGAGCTCTCAGCACTTCTGCACCACTCAGGGCCCCAGACCCTCCCAGCTGCTTGGAGGAGCCTAAACTGAGCATTTCCCCAGGGAACCCCGACGATGTCAACAATTCTATTTTCCAGCGTGCAAGATTATACAGAACTGTTTTTGAAGAATGTGCTGCACTTGAAAGAGCTATCTTTACTTACAAAAGCAAAGAGAAAAATTAGTAAATATAAATATTACCATAATCCAAGCAGGTTTCTTAGGGTATTTTTGTAATGCCTTATAAGTCTCCTGAACAGCCCAGTGCTGCCTCTCTTAGCAGAAAGCTTTTAGAAACCCACCTGAGGCTTCCAAACCCCCAGCCTGGGGTAGGGCACAGGATCCGGGCTGTCCTGCCCCAGGGACGAGCAGGCATCCCCCAGCCCAGAGCCTCATGGAGCCAGCAGGTGGCAGCTCATCTTTGCCTACACCTCTCATCAGGGAAAACTGTGTTTTCTAGGCAGGAAGACACAACTATTCTGGGCTATTTTCCTAGAAAAGCAAGCCCAAGGCTTCATTCTGCTCAAAGAGACAATTCACTAAGCTTTATACATGGCAAACTGATCTTCTCTAACTTCACATTTGTCCACACAGTGACCCAGGGAGTGGAGGGGGACAGGCAGCTACTGCAGAGTAACTACACAGACCACGAACACACTTCCATAATGAGGCATCTTCTGCTGGAAGATGATGAAGATCTTCTGTGGAAACACATCTGTGTTTCCAGTTCCTGCAAGCTCCTCCTCTGTATCAGAGGGTACCTGCAACCAAAGCCCACATTGCTCTTTTATACATGCTGTGTACAATGACACAGAACTGGGACACAGCTCTCTTGCAGACAGGGTGCTCTGAGTGATGGCTAAGCTGCCAAGTTGGCATTGTCCCATAAAAACTCAGTCCTGTGTGCCTGTTCCTGAAAACTGGTCACCCACATTGCAGGGCTACATGGACATACCCAGTCAGCCCAGGCAACAGCAGGGTGACAGGGCCAGAAGCCCCAAAGCCAGTACCTGGCAAACTGCACAGGGCATGGAAATGGCAGCAGTCCAGCACACCCATGGCACTTCCAGGCATGCTCACCAAACTTGCTGCAGGGCAGGTGTTCCAATCGCAAATACATACAAGGCTGGGATAAGATAAAAATCCCAGGTGCCCCAGGAAGTTCTTCTGTCAGGCATCACCACTCCAGCTATCCCAACATGCAGGAAGTTACTGACTGGCCAGGATGAGGGATGTTTAGGCATAATTTTTTTCAGACAATACCTGGATGTTCTTCGATAAAAATCTGTTGCCCATTAAGATACAGTATCTGCTCCTGGAGGAACTACCTGCAGGTGTTTTAGTAAAATAAAAATACCAGATGCAAGCTACCTGAATGTTTATTGAAACATTCAGTTATCTTTTATCCATTGCAGGAGAGTGGCAAAACTTACAAGCCTGGAACAGAACAGTAGAAGAATTTAATTCATTCCCATTCTATTACTTCAGGAAAATTGAGTACAAGCCAGTTTCACGTCCTCCTTACATCACTAGCTGCCTTTCAAGCTCTCTACACCTGACTCCCTAGGCAAACTTTAGTTATCAGGATGGAACCAATACATTACAGCAAATTTAAAGCTCACGGCAATCTCCCTAGAACACCCCTTGGTTCAGCACAAGTTGCGCCTACCCACGGAGCGCCAGGCTCTCAGAACAGGCCCCCGACGGCTCCGTGCGCAGCTCTCGGGACCAGCCCTGGGCAGGGGCGAACGGGAGGCTCCGGGAGCTGCACGGAGAGCACCCCGCCCCGGAAAGGCATCCCTCCGTCACCGGCTGCGGGGACCCGAGTGCTGCGCGAGCCGTGGAAAACACCCCAGCAAACTCAAAAGAATTACGGGCACCAGCTCTACAGGCGAAGTTCCCAAAGTCTCCGTTCCCGGTAATCGCAGCAGAGCGAGGCGCTGGCTGAACGCACAGCCCAGCCGCGCACCTGGGAGCGCTCCGCAGCCCCCCCGGCCCCTCAGCCCCGCGCCCGCGGCACGGGAGGCTGCCCAGGCAGGACCCCGCTGTGGGCCCGACCGCCCCCCCCGGCCCGACCTCCCCGCTCCCCGGCACCAGCGCGGCCTCGGGTCCCCCGTGAGCCGCCGGGGTCCGGCCGGGCGGGCGTCAACCCAGCCCCGTCTTCCTCCTCCAGCCGCGCCGTGGCGGCGGGGCGGAGGGCTCTGCCCGCCCGAGCCCGGCTCGGCTCGGCTCGGCTCCGCCCGGACCCCGGTCCCGTCCCGGCAGCCGCTCCCCCTCACCGGCGGCAGCCGCTCCCCGCTCGCCCAGCCCGACCAGCAGCACCGCGCTGCGCATGCGCCCCACGCACGCCGGGAGCCGCGGGCCCGCCCCGGCGCAGGCGCGGATGAGGGCGCGGCCCCTGGGAGCGGCGGGGCCCGGGGCGGGGTGAGCCCGAACCCGGGGCGGGGTGAACCCGAACCCGGCTCCGGCCCCAGCCATAGGGTGCTCAAGGCCGGACTGAACGGGTCTCTGAGCAGCCTGGCTGTGGAAGGTGCCCCTGTCCGGCAGGGCGTTGGGTCGAGGTGCTCTGCAAGGTCCGTCCTGACCAGCCCGTGCCTGAGGGGTGTGTGGCAGCCCCTCCGGACGGGCACACCGCGTGTGGGCTGCCAGCCAGGCTATCTCATGGGTGCCTTTTCGGCGCTCCGCGGCCTTGCACTTCTCTCTTGTAGCTTCTTCCTTCCTGTGGCCCCTTCATGCTCCTCGTCTTCACCTCTGCTCACATTTTGTTTCTTTTCTGTTCAAAACATGCAGCTTCCCCCTCCGGGCTGTCACGCAGGTCACCTCACACAGGAGTGCGATGCCCTGTCACTCCCTGACCCACAAAGGGAGTGATTCCGAGGAATACACAGCGGCTTCTCCTGGGTAGCTCTGGGCCATAGCTCCTTCAGCGCTTCTGGTGACACACAGCAGGTGGAATCCAAGTTCCAACGTGCCCTATGTGCTGCTGTGTGCTTCATCAGCAGCATTTTGTGGACGTTTCAGCTACCTACTCAACACCACATGTTAGTAAACATTATTCTGTATGCAATCCTTTTAAGGCTTATAATGTGAATAGAAGGCCTGGACAGCAGTGGAAGTTCCACTGGTGCTGAAAAAATGCACATGCACAGCAAGAGAAGATGCAGCATGGAGCTCCTCACTGCTGGTCACTGAGCTGAGCACAGCAGGGAAAAAAGCCTCTGATGTAATCCTAAACTGATCAAAACACAACATATCTACTCTCTACAATGCTGACATAGTAAAAATGAAGACTATTAGTTCCGAGTATATGTCTTGAGACAGAAATGTCTTCCTGCCTAGGGAATTCACACGGGATGTACGCAGGAAGGATAATATCAGTAAAGTAGATAATGGCAAAAAGTGATGCCTGATCCTCTATCCTATTTTTTATTTTTTAATGAGTGGCCAAATTTGGATTGAAACAAATTATAAGTAAGAAAGTCCTATTTCTTCCAGTAGCAGCAAAGAGGGAGGTGGTTCAGTCCTGGTTCTCTTGAGGCACAACCCTAACACTTTGAGAATTTTATGTTCTGATGCAAAGGGTTAAGACAAGCACATTCCCTTGAGCTTACACAGCCTTTGGTAGGAGGCCACAGGGGTAGCTACCTACTGTGTATGTGGGAATTTTTCCCTTTTCTTGTGGATGGCTGCCTTGTGGCCAGCCCAGGGCCCACCTGCTGAGGTGTGTCTGGAGACAAGCTCAAGCACCACCATCAGACTCGCAGCATTCTCAGCCCCATCTGCAGGAGCCCACACTGTCTGACATGCTCTGCTCAGCATTTGGGACCACCACTCACAGGGCTTTGTTTCTCAAGTAGACCATTAAGACATTTTATATCCCAAACGATGCAATTCCCAGGGAAGACTGTAGGGAAGAAAAAAGTGGTACGAGAAAAATGCCCAGTGTACACTGGTAAGCTCCAGAAGGCCTTTGTCTGACCTTGGACCTCTGACTCTAAATAAAGAGAGAAATTCAATGCTGAAAAAGTTGTCCTGCAGATCCCTTCATTGAGAAGGAAGTGGAACAGAAAGATCTTCACCATTAGCAGACCCGGTAAAGAGAGGAGCACAGTACCTCTTGGACCCTGCTCCCATCTGAGAGACAATGGGACAATGCTCCCAAATGTAAAAAAGGTGGGGATTTGGCCAAAATATCTTTATTCTCATCCCTGAACAGACAGCAGAGCTGGGGCAGGTGGAGGAGGAACCACATCTCTGTGGATGGAGCAGAGTCGTGTTGCCTTCAGGGTGTCTCCAGGGCAGTGTGAACCAACCTAAGGCACTTCTGAGCAGGCTGCCTGGAGCAGAGTGGGGATGCAGAGCTCTGTGAGGGGGCACAGAGGTGGTGAGTTGCTGGGGTCACTAGTGGTCATCTTGTGTCCTGGGGGGAATCCCTTCCACCTTTCAGCCTTCAGCCGGTTCCTGTTCCCAGTGGCATGCCCACCAGCTGGGCCCCTGACTTCAAATAGTTATTTGTTCTGTGTCTCACTTGTCACACCTGCAAAATAGAACTTGTGGTTCAACTGGATATCTACTGCAAATTAACTGGTACAGATAAGATATTTATAAATGGTGTTACTACCATGGCAAATGCAGTGTCTAAATTGAAATGCATTTATTCAGGATTTATAGTGCTAAGGATGTAGAAGGGTTCACAGGAAGGAAGTTTGGGTGAAGTAACAGAAGACTTGAAATGAGTGTTATTTAATGTATTACTGACCTTACCTTATTAAACAGTCCAAAAAAATCCTATTATCTATCAAAGCAATGCAACTAAAAATTTTCCAGTCTTCATATAGTTGGGGACTGACCAGTTGAAATGCTGCTGGCCAACATTTTAAGGCCTGAACCATCAAGGTCTTATGAACTGAGGCTGCTTACATAGATTGGTTTTCTTTGAAGGCCATTTCAGAATAACCCCCCCAATTCAGTATATTTTACATGTGAGCAAGAGTCAATTTTTTCCACTACCCTAGGTCTGAAATTTGCTGATCAGGAATTGAACCAGGGGGTTTTATTTACAGGTCACTGAATTTGATCGACAGCTGGTCTTTAAGGGAAGAGATCAAAACATGCCCAACACAGTAATCAAGTCCAGATGTTGTCTAGAAGACAAGCTCCAGTTCTAGCAGGAATTAATTAAGCAAAGTCTTACAAGCTGTGTCATAAGGAAACCAGATGAAAACAATAGCCCCTGTGTTATTTTTATTTTAAAAATGCAACAAACATTTTGAAACAACGACCACATTTTGGTTACAAATAGTTCAGGAAAATAAAACTTGCTTTTGGGTGCCTCAGTTAATGATTTACTGGTACAACCTGCTGGCAGTAAGCCCAGTTTAGACAGGGTTGGAAAACTGCCAAAAATCTACACTGCATTCACCACAGAGCCTCTGAAACAAACTGTCACTGGGTGTAGGGAAGGCTGAGCCAGGAAATGCATTGTTTTGGGATCCACAGGATCCCAGCTCTCAAAGGCATCCCTCGGAGTGGAGTAAATTTTTTTCTAGAGTAGTTGTCCCCTTAGGTGTTATATCCAGAGTGTTTACTCTGCCACTGTGCTTCTTCAACAAGTCAAATTACACAGAAAAAAAAAATAATAAAAAAAAAATTAAAAGGCTAGGCAGGCAAAATGTTATGCAAAGGTTCTGCCAGGGAAAAAAGGACTGCTTTTTTTCATCTGCCCTCTCAGATGTGCCAGCCTGGGAAATCCCACACATAAGAAATGTGGTCGGTGAAGGTGACCACAGTCATTTGATGTAAATGTATCACAGCAGGCATAGCTCATAAATGGGATCTCCTGCAGCCCAGGCATGGGATAGACCTCAAATTCGTGAATTATATTGAATACATTTGTCTTTTAATGTTGCAGTTTGGGAAGAATGAAATATTATCTAGTACATCTGTATTTAATCTATATACTGTGTAAGTTTTTTGTTGGTATGCCTCATGAATACAGGTGACCTGCACCTTTTCTTAAACAGAAACTGATCATATTTCTAATTTCTTGATTGCAGATTCCATGCATGAGGTACAAGGAAGAAAGAAACGTGAAACCACAGCCGAAGCAGAGCAGAATCCTGACTTCAGCCAGACTCTACACTCCTTGCTGAGGATTGTTACATTTTTAACAGAAAGTAACATGAAGTGAATTTGTCATCAGATAAAAGGCATACAGATGGGAAATTCAGCATGGGAGGATTTCTTTTCCTTCATATCAGAGGAGGAAGAGTTTCAATTTAATAAACAGATTTTAAGGCGTGATGGGAAAAATCTGAGTGAAAAAAACTTGTTGGAGTTTATCAAAAACCAAACACGCCAACGTTAACTTTCACTTTGTGAAAGTTCCCTACATTTCCCTTTCCCAGTATTTGTATAATTATGAGTGAGTCACTCAAGCCCTGAACCTACAGACCAAGATTAAATCCCAAAAGAGGGTTTAATCCATGTCAATAATTAAATCCACATTTCTGTTTCATGGCTGACTGAGACCCGTTTGCAGAGAAGCTTCAACCCCACCAGCCAACCAACAAATTTCTCTTCAGCCTGAGCCACCAAGTTACAGAGCAGAAGATTTCAAAGCAATTTGGTTCAGCTTCCCTGATGCTTCCAGGACTGAACAAACAAAACCATAGATGCAAACCTTGTTTTCTTTGAAGGATTCAAGGCAGGGAAGGAAAGGGATAGACTGTGGAATAAATGGATCTGATTATTTTCCATTTCTGTTGATCTGATAACATTTTAGTTGTTTGGCAAAAAAGCTGTTAACTTATGGCTGGATATTGCATTTTATGAGAAGTTCGAGGTGAGGAGTTCCAAGCAGGTAACTGCAGCTTTGGAGGATTTTTCTACACTCTGCACATTATTGTGAATACAGGGGTTTCCCTTAGCAGCAGTGGCAAAACACCCAGGGAAACCCTTCAGCCCCTCATATTAGCCTGAATTTTCTGCTCTAAGTCTTCCTACAGATGCCTGAGATGCTGGGCAGGGTTTGGTTCTCCCGAGTTCTACTTTCTTTCCATAGGAAAATTCAACTTTAGCGCAGCATCTGCTTCTTAACAAGGCAATGTCTTCTTTTCCTGCCAGTGGGAAATGAAAATTAAAGATGTCCCAATCACTGGAACAGCTTTTCTGCTGCTTGTGACTCATCACTTAGTGCTCAGAACCAAGGGCCTCTGTTCAACTAAATCACAATGCCCAGTGAAAGCATTCTGATAAATTAAATTATGGACATGCTTAATTAAAAGGGGTTCACTCAAATAATACGACATATAATTTCAACCAATAGTTAACCTTACCATGGAATAATAGAACAACTATAAACAGGATTGCCAAGACTAATTAACAGAAGAAAGGGAAAACATCAAAATGGTCTCAGAGGCCAGCACTCTCTACTGCAAAACTGGCTCCCTGGGGTGACACATCCTGGTTGAAGGTGAGGGCCAGCAGGTTTCTGCTGCAGGACCTGTTTGGCTGGCTCGGCTTGCAGCAGGTGTTGAGAGGAGCAAACCATGCTCTTTGGGATCATCTGCCCAGACGTGTGCCCAGAGCTGACCATCACGGCTGCCGAGGAGCCCGGGCAGCACAGGCAGGGAGTGCGAGCAGAGCGGTGCTTGGGGCAGGGGCGGTGCCCGCGGCTGGCAGAGCAGCCAAACCCGCAGTCTGTTTTCGTGAGCCGCGCTGGAAAGGGGAGTGATGAGGCTGCATCGCGCCAAGCCAAAGGCGACAGGGAGTACGCGGGTTAGGTGGCACCTCACCTGCAGGCTTGGGGCAGAGAGAGCTGGGAGGGGCACGGGGACCAGGAGGGTGGCCCGGCCGGGGGCGGGAGGAGCCGCTGCCGGAGCCGGTGCCGGTGCCGGTGCCCGCGGCAGCCGCCGGCGGCTGCCGGACTACGAGTCCCAGCGTGCCCGGCAGGGCCGGGGCCGCACTGCGCAGCCGCCGCGCCGGGCACCCACCTGCAGCCGCCGGGCTCGGGGCGCGGAGGGGCGCGCAGGCGGCGCCGGGCTCGGGCTCGGGCGCGGAGCGGCGCGCAGGCGGCGGCGGCCAGGCCCGGCCCCGCGGCGGGGTAAGGCGGCACCGGGCCGGGCGGGACGCGGGGCAGCATCGCCCGCGGGGCTCCGCGCACCGCGGGGCGGGTGCGGCGGGTCTGGCGGAGCATCCCCGATGCGAGGCGCGGATGCGGGGCGGCTCCGATCTGACCCCGGGCGCTCCCCGGGATCGCCGCAGGAGCCTGCGGGGCGCGGCGGGCTCGGCCGGGCGGCCCCGCCACGCCCGGGCTCGGCGGAGAACGCAGCGCCCGCCCCGGCCGCCCCCGGCGCCTCCGCAGGTTTGACAAGCGAGAGCGCGCCTGGTTATTGCGGAGCGCTCGCATCCTCCGGGGCACGCGTGGGAGGACAGAAATTAGATGGGGCTGTTTAATAAAATACGTAAAGCAGGTGTTCGTGTCAATGATGGTGAGCTGCCCCTCCTAGGAGATCTCCTGCCTTTTGTGTGTCACAGATACAGCAGGACCGGCGGAGGGTGGCTCTGCTCCGCCGCCGGGCTGAGGGTCAGAGCAAACGAACCGATGACAGGTTCAGGAGTAGAACGCTGGTTTAGGAAATTTAGGAACGTTTCCAAGGTCCTGAGGAGCGAAGTGTACCCTCAAAACATGCACAATGGCGTCAGATATCACATACTGTCTGTTCTGTCATCTTCTAATAATTAGCACGGTGCCCTAATTCAAGGGGATTTGCTTTAAGGAAACTTTGGGGGAATTTCTTCTGCCACAGTAAAAATCTATAGTTGATCAATGAGAAACATGTAAAGATAACTGAGGACTATAAACACCAAAAAGTAAATGATGACTGGTTAGGTTAACATAACCATCCTGAGCTTAGCAGTGACATAAACTTCTGGGAAAAAAAATCTAACATTACTCCTAATAAGACAAAATCAGAAATTTATCAATATCAAATATAAATTGAAAAATAATTGGAAGAAGTAATTTTATTTTAATACCACGAATGATACACTGTGTAGAGATATGCTTTTGAAAGTGTTTAATAGAGGAAATCTTCATGAAGTTGTTGGGTTGCTTATTTGTAGTAAATAGATGCAGTATTTCAATTTTTTATCATATGAAATCTTTTCTTTAAATGATTATTCTCAGAAATTGTACTTGGTCTTTCTCCATTCTGCCCTTCGCTCTTGGAGAGAGGAGCATGTAATGGGAAAGAAACACCTGGGATCAGCTGGCCCAGTACTTACTGTAGGCATCACATCCTCTAATTCTTTGCAAGGCATACAGTTACTAGAAAACTGAACTCAAACTCAGGGATGCATGGTGATGTCTCACTGAATTATACTGACAATGCCACGGTCCATTCCATTTATTCTGCACTCATTTGCTGTCTGATGGCCTGCCTGCCTTTGCACTGGTGCTCTACGCTGTGCGCATCTTAACTGGTTTCCACTATGGATATGTTTAAATTTTTACCACTGGGTAAGAAAAATTAAGACTTGTGTGATTCATTTTAGTGGCTTCACCAACCTAAATTCCTAATGTGTCTTTTTTCCCATTTATTCAGCTTGGTTGTATGTCTGAACTTGGCCAGTATCCTCTCTCATCTTGATTGTCAAAATAATTTTGTTCAAAGCAGTGTTCTTTGCTCTCTGATTGCATACCTTTTCTTCCTTCCCCAAATTAATATTATTTCCAGTATTTTACAACTTCTGGCAAGTAACATTTATGCATTTCTTCTGCTAGTAATCTGTTTTAGGGTTTTTTGGGTAGCATTCCTCTATTATTGAACCTCCTAGTTTGATGGCTTCCTGTAATTGAGTGTCCTTTTGACTGAGGTGGCTGTGCAGGGTTTTGCACTGGGAGGCCCCAGGTAGCATCCTGTATCCACAGGTATTTACACATGCTGGGTTAATCGTGGGGTGAATGCCTATGTTCTGTTTACTGACACAGCAGACAAGTGTAGTGGTGGCTTCTGTTTAACAGAGGGCTTTGGTCACCATTATTTGGTGCCCAGAGATATGTAAACTTAGTTTTAAAACCCTTATTTCAAAGAGCAGCTGAGACTGAGTATCCAGGTGCTATGCTAAAATAGGGAAATCTGAGAACAATGGTGACAAAAAGGTGGCACTTGGTTTGTTATCTGTTGGCAGCACAGGTGGAACAATGCTGGAGTTTATGTTACCCAGTGTCTTTTTTTCCTATTGATGTTTCCAGCATGTGGGAAACAAACACCGGTGTTGTGTTTTCCAGGGTTGGCCCGATCTATTTCGTTGTAAAAATAAAAAGTCAATTTCCAGGTAATTCCTTCTCCTGTTTGTTGTTTCAGCTGTTGGGATGTGCACATCCTGCATGGTTTTTGGCTTTGGTTTACAGATAAAATGCAAAAAATGTTGGTAACTATGATGTCTCTGTACACTGTAAGGAGGAAAAGCAGCTTAGGAAAGATGCAAGAAGAGGATTGTTTTGAAGGTACCTAGCAGTGGTCGTTATTCAGGATCTCAGTTCTGCAGTCATTAGTACATGCTCTTACCCAGCCTTTGGGTCTCTCTGCTGTTTGTATATTGTTCATTTAAAAGATCCACTTAAATGTACAAGATGTCCATGGAAGAGGGGACCCCTAGGCAAAGGAAAAGCTGTCCAATGCTTGACACTTGGAAGACGGTTCAGTTCCTTGTCTTGGCAGAGACCTGCCATTTGAGCTTGTACAAGGCATTTCTTTCTCCTGGCAGGGCAGTGGAGAGGCTCTCCTGTGTCTGATAGTGTTCAGGGCTCCATAGCAGCTGGTTCCATGTAAATATAATTGGTCAAGGAGGACACCAGGACCTGGCCTTTGGCCTCTGTGCAAAGCTGCAGGTACTTCCTACCCCAGTGTGTGCTTTACTTTGCATTCACGGTAGCTGTGCTGGTTACAAGGACTACAGTTCTTTACACAGCACAAAAGCTGGGATTCTGAACTGGAGGAGGACAGCACCTTGTAAACATCACAGCTATAATACTGCTGTGATGTGTATGATCCGTGCTGCCCTGGGGACCACAGAGCCATGGGCTACTGTGTCACAGGACTGCTCTGGGGCAGTGCTGACCAGGGGCCACAGATCTTTACTTGTCCCAGCTAAATCAGCACCTGTCTGCTGCAAACCTGCAGAGTCCGGTAGTTACTGAAGGAGGTTAAAATATCATTGGTGCCCCACAGAAGATAATGAGGCTATTTTCTTCTACTTGCTATCAAATGGGCACTTATCCAAGGGACCACCAGTCAGCCACCATTGGTGCAGCCCAGCAGCAGGATGTTTCTGTTCACGTCAGAGTGAAGCTTACAGATGACAAATTGTGGGTGGAGCTGTCACTTCGTGCTCTGTTTTGACTGTACAAAACAACTCTGTCCTCCACGATTCTCAGCCGTGCACTTTAACACCACCCTCAGTTTCAGACAGTGACTGTTATGCTTTTATCTTGGAAGAGCTCATTAACATTGCACAGATTTTCAAATCATCACTTAAGTTCTATGAAGGGAAGAGCCCTGCCTTTCAGTTCTACAAAGTTACGAGCTGCAATGAGCAGAAAGATTGTTTAATTAGTTTATAACTAAACTTTACCCCTCTAGGAACATGGAGGAGTGTTCATCTGCAGGAAGCAGGACAAGCAGGTCTCTGGTGTTTTGCTATACTTGATACATCACTGAAATGTCAGACCACCATACACAACCCCACCCATGTCTGCAAGGCTTAGGTTTGTTCTGTCATCTTATTCTTGGAGGTAGGAATTGAGTGATTTAAAGGTTGGATTTTTGAAAGGAAGACTTAAATCATCATCGTATGGTCCCTGTATAATTAGTCATCATATGTTTGTCTGGAAGAAATTCTAATGGTTATGATCTAAAAATATCATCATACCCAGAAACAAGCTATAAATTCATCAGGCATTGTAAAGAAATACTTCCTTTCCAGGACTCAATTTCATGTTTTGAATGGTTATGAGTAATGCCGCTTAATGTTATTTTAGAAACAATCAGAAATTGGTCATTATGTAACATTCTTTCTCTGTGGGAGAAGAATCAATGTTTCATCTTTCTTTAATCACCAGGGAAAAACCTTTCATGTTATGTGAATCAGAGGGAGTACATCCCTTTATGTCTTCTATAAATAACAGTGCTTTCATATGGATAATTTTGCAATATACATGGTGGTTATTTTTTTATAAAGGGCATGACTGAAGTCCCATTACAGTGAATTAATGTCTCACATTCTATGTGCATGGAAGTTATCAATCTCCAATTAAGCAGCCAACTGTGATGTGAACTATAGAGTAGCATAAACATTACCAAGGGTCAGAATGCCACATCCAATTATCAAGTGGAGTTGTTCATCAGTGGCTGATTATCCTAAAAGTTCAGGCCTATTCTAATATCAGGACAACATAATTGTTAATTATTCACTGCTCTCTATGTAGGACTAAACCTGTTGCTGGAGTATGAAGTAATCCTACATTAACTCTGAAAGAAAACAGAATTTTAAATATACAGGGATTTTTTGCTGCAGTATGACAAAGGATGGCAGCTGGGCTTGGAATAGAGGAGGTTTGGCCACACTCTGACTCTCACAGAGCCAGTCCTGAGGCAGTGCCAAGTGCAGCTGAGCTGTCCCCCCTGCCAGACCCAATTCTACAAGTCCTCAAACAGGGTATTTGCTCTGATCCACAAAGTGACCATGCTGTGTCATGAGTGTGAAAGGGTTAGAAAAGGTGACTAAACTGGAGCAGTTCAGTACCTCTTATGTTCTGAAGGGATTTTTGTTGTTGTTGTTGTTGTTGTTTTTTTGTTTGTTTTTTTTTTAAATAGTCAGAAAAGTTGGGGGATTCTAGAAGAAGAAATACTTTTCTACAGATCTCCCTTCTGTTTTTAACCTATGTGATCTTCTTTGACATGTGTACTGTATCTACATCAGGACCTGTAGCTAATACTGTTCTCATCGTGCACGCAAACCCCAGTTTTGTAATGCTGTGTTCCTACCACACCTGTGTTCTGTACTGGCCCTAATGCATTCCTTCTAACTTTTCTGAGATTTATGAACCTCCTACTGCAAAACAGGAACTCCCAGTATACATCCCCCATATGTTAATGGTTAGAAAGTACATTGGTACATTTGTCTTGCCTTTTAAGTATAAAAATTAAAAAGGAACCTTATTTATATTTCAGACAATGGAATATTTCTAATATTTTTTCTTTTTTCTTTTCTTTTTCTTTTTTTTTTTTTTTTGAGATTTTAGCAACTCAGCCTTATTTTTCATAGTATTTCCCAGGCAGCAGAGATGTTCCCTGTCTGGAAGTGCATTCTGTGTGTTGGTGGGGGCATTCCCTTGCCTGGACAGCATGGGACAATCATCCTCCTTCTACTGAGCATCTGCTTGTCATGCACAAATACAGCTCTTAATCATAATGGCCCCAATCCTATTTATTTGGTCCAGTATCAGTTTAACTTGGGATTAATTCTACCTGGTTTTTATTTTCATGTTTAGCTACATGAGCCTATTTAAAGAAAGAGAATCTTTTTTTCCACATTTACAGATCAGTTACACAACTGTTTTTCAAAACACAAATATCCTCCACTGTGGATACAGAGAGAGTTTAAAATATGTCATGCACCAGGATTTCCTTTCTAAAGATCAGTTGCCATGATTTGCAAAAATGAGAACAACTTCTCAAACCTGATTATAAAAACATACTTTTTCCCCCCCCCCAAAATTCAAAGAACTCTATGACAGGATTGTTTCCCATTCATCACATCTCTCTATACTTCATAATGCACATTGTCATGCAGCTTCATTCTTAGCTTATACACACTATCAAACCTGGAAAATCACCTCCTCTGTGTCACAGTATTCTCATCTCTGCAGGACCCCGGAGACAGATGTTTCTCTAAGTGTGTAGTTTGTGTTTTAGATAGCAGGAGGGACCTGAAGTGCATTTGTAGCTGCTGGTCCATGAGAGAGTCTACAGCTCAGGTTGTTCCAACACTTCCTAGGGGATCCAGGCAAATGCAAGTGGGACCCCTGTGACATTCAGCATTAATTCAGCAGAGGAGTGATTCTCTCTCAAAAAGAAACATCTGTATCAGCAGTAGAAGATTACAACAGTGTTATGGTATCAGCAGAAACCACAGCTTGGCTCCTCTAGAAAGCCCTTTCAGGAGAGCATAAGCATAACAAAAAAGTACTTATGGGACATGGCAAGGTACAGAGGGGTTATATCACAGCACGTGTAACTAGCTGAGCAATAAGGATTTTATGTAGGCTGACTAATGACACCCTCTTTCTCTTTGAAAACATGTTTTGAATCCTGTTGTTGACAGGAATAGGTGAAAAGCTGCCCCCAAAAAAACCGTATGTATTTCTTTCTTTAGAAGGAATCAGAAATACAACTGTAATGGGGTTCTTTGAAGCTCACTGTGAAACCTCTGTGCTCCACAAAGGTTTAAAAGTAGCACGTGGGCAGCAGAAATACCTCTTACATTTCTGCCCCATCCAGAATGAGCACAGATCTCACTTGCTGGGCTTTGCTGTTTAACAGTGGGGTTTGGGCCCATGAGAAACTGAGATGCTCTCTACTGAAACTCAGTGGAGAAAAACAAATGTGGTATGTGCTCCCCCATTCCTTAATCTCTCTCACTCTTCCCAGTAAGTTTGAAGGGAAACTGCACAGTATTATCCATTATCCCTCATCCTGCTCCCCTCAGTGCTCCTAATGCAGTGTAACATTCCAGAGTGTCTTGCCTCTGTGGTTAGACTGGACATCTCTCTTCTGCTGTGTGACACCTGATCTGCTTTTATATGCTCAGAATAACAGCAGCAGGGAGCTCTGGTTAGAATTGCTTTTTTAACTAATGAAAGTTTTCATACAGTAATCATAACAAAGCAAGTCCAATGGATGTAGTATGCAAGAATTAAATAGTTGTGTACCCAGGCCACAATAAAGAGCTGCACAGACAGCTTATGGCTCTGTTTACATACACAAAATTAACAGTATCAAATCCAATTAGGGAGGTGGAGATTGTTATCATCACATTAGGCAGCACTTTCCAGAGTGAATCAAGAGTTCAGTATTTCCTTCCCAGTCTGACTGACGCTGAATCATTGGATTTATCTCGTTCCCTTGATTTCTAATACTGTAACTCTGGTGAAAGTTCAGTAGAGAGCATAAACCCAGGATGTGAGCAATGGGTGTTTCAGCCCAGCCTGCAGCAGCCTGTGCAGCAGAGTGAAAGCTCCAGAAAAACTTTATTTCTTTCAGGCATTGTGGACAAAGAAATTCCCTAAGCAGTGTCTTCTGCTTTTGTTCAGTCACAAAAGAGTAGGATTCTGTTATGAAAGGGGAAATATTAAGGGAATTTCTGTTGCAAATATGTGCAGGCAAGAAAAGCACAATTTCAGGCTCTTCCTTGCACTATCAGTCTAATAAGGGTTATTCAATGCAGTATATCTGTAATATCTGGGTTTCAGCTTCCCTTTGGGGTATCCCTACTGGACACAGTCAAACCCCTTCTCTTTTTAATAATCTAAAGTTACAAGACTGAGAGCTGTCACCTGTTCAAAGTGTCCCCTGGCACAACCTTCCCTTTATGGCCGAGCACTGGTGCAATTCACAAAGAATTTGGGGGTGTGTGGTGCACACAATCATTCCCTGCAGTGCCTCCCCCAAGCACCTGGTTCATCTCTGCACACCTCACAGAACTCTCAGCTCCTCACTGTAATCCTGCAGTGCTGTACATCCAGGGGAGAGCTCCTGCTGCCAGGTGTCCTGCACGACTGCACTGCTGACCCTCAGCCAAGGAAACTGTCTTGGGCTCTTGCAAGTTGCTTTGCCTACAGTATTTAACTGCCCTAACTTTGGGATTACATTTCTTTCTTTTCCAGGGATATGATTAAACTCTAATAAAATAACCATTTAAACTTAAATGGTTTTAAAAAGCTGTAATCCCCTCAAAGAAATTGTTGAGCTCTGTTAATGACTGCTAGCTGAAATGTTATGTTTGTAATGAGTTTATCCAAAGGAACTTAGAGAAGGCACCTGTTGCCCAAGTGCAGAATGTTGTACTGCAGATCAATTTGGTTTTACAGTTTAAACAAATGTATTTATAATTTTAAAATAAAATGCTTTCATTATCTAACAAGTAATTTTGATAAAAATTTGCATGTATTAAACACAAACCAAACTAGTGCTCTTCTTAATTGCAAAGTCCACAAAAATTTTTGGCTAAAATGTCCCCCACATTCATGGCATATGATGAAGTTTTGGTATTATAAGAAAATTTCACAATTGTTGTGACTTTGTGAAACATCAGATGCCGACTACCTCCCTGTAACAAACTCTCAATTTGAAGAATGGTTGAATTCTATCCTGACATTTGGAATGGCTTTATAATGATGCTACAAAAACAGCAGCCACAAACAAAGCAGGAATAAGGAAAAAAACAAAGCATGTGGGCAAAATAATGATTTTTCTTGGAATTGGATAATAAAGTGTTTCAAGTAAAGGCTTAATGTGCCTTGCAGTAGTCAAAGAATTTCATATATTTCAAATTTGTAAATCCACTGATTATTCCCTTCCCTTTCAATAGGGAAAAGGTTTCTAGTCTTTTTGATAAATAGAAAAGTGAGACATGTTTTAATATTTAGTATTTAAATAGTGAAACTCCTAAGTAAATGAAATATTTTCATTTTCATTTGGAATAAAAGAAAAACAAAAATCAGGCTTCTAGCTCATATGGCAAGCAACAGAACCCACATGGATTTTATCAGCTTATGACGACTAAAAACCTGGCCAAGGGAAATTAGGGTTGGGGTTGATACATGAGTCAGTGGTAGGTGCCAGTTGGCCGGTTTCCATATCAACCATAACTCTGAAATTTGTGAATGCAAACACTCAGCTGTAAAACTGCACAGCTAACTGTGTCATTTGGAGAGTGCTGGTGCTGCTGTGGGAAACTGGGCACACCCGGGAGGGCTTTTGGAGCACACTGAAAGTCCCCAGCTAATGCTGATTCTGATCAGAAATTCATAAATTCTTTCACTCTGTCCCTTTACAGGATGATTCTGATTCTAGAATTTGTTCTGGACAAGAAAAAAAAAGAGCAAGAAAAGACAGAGAGTCCTTTGTCATATTGTCATATGACAGATAATATGACAATGACTGTTGTGGTCATGCAAATGAGATCTTCTTGTTCCCGGTTGGTTGGGATCATCTAACAAAGAGTCACATTCAAATTTTAAAATTAGAAGAGTTTGTGAAATGCTAAGTCCATCTTTTTTCATTACATTTGAACTTCCGCAGGTCCCCCATGTAGCAGGCTGAATTACAGATATTTTGAGCTATAACTAGCATCTCCTCACTCCAAGAATTTTGATAAGTGCTATCATTTGTATCCAAACATGCTGAAGTAACACTAACTACCAGTGTACCTGAAAGATTCTTAGGTAACCAGAATGTGCCAGAAAGTCAGCCAAGATGATGCGGGTTAGCTTTCAGCCACCAGCAAAGCTGGGATAAAATAGAATACCTCAAGGCATTACATTCTGGCTTTTGTTTGTCAGTGTTGGACTGTTGTCTGTGACTCT
This sequence comes from Cinclus cinclus, assembly GCF_963662255.1. Classification (NCBI taxonomy): domain Eukaryota; kingdom Metazoa; phylum Chordata; class Aves; order Passeriformes; family Cinclidae; genus Cinclus; species Cinclus cinclus. The sequence goes on from NC_085058.1 coordinate 10,034,441, forward strand.
ACCAGTTTCCTTTGCTTCTGACCAAAAGAGCAAACAGATACTCTTTTCAAGCAAATGAAATAATCCAGCTATATTTCTATGAAAAAGGAAAAGTTGCTAATATTTTGGTTACCTATGTCTCGAAGGTGCTGTTTGCTGCTGCCCCCAAGCATACTGTTCCCATCCTTGCTATTCCTTGGCTACTGCTGCCCAGGACATCCCACACCCCCCGTGCTGTGCCAGGACATCTTGCTGCTTTGTTTTCATTAATAAGTGTCAATGTGACCCTCAGCACGTGGGTTTTCCAGGACTCTCAGCTAGATGGAGATCCTCACAATGCTTTATTGTTAGCAGTGAGCAAGGCTGAGGAGCTCAGTGCCCCTGGATGGTTGAAATCCTGAGCAGCAGCAGCAGCAGCAGCAGCAGCAGCAGTGCAGAGCAGAGCAGAGCAGTGCAGCAGGAGCCATGTCTCTGCCCTTCCGAAAGGAGCTGGAGAAGTACAAGAACATCAACGAAGATGAAATACTCAGCAAGCTCTCAGAGGATGAACTGAAGCAGCTAGAGCATGTTCTCGACGACCTTGATCCTGAGGTTAGTGGTGATAATTGCAATGCTGCCTGTTAGAAATGCCACACACTGCAGCATTTTATGTTTGTGTTCTCTTACAGTGTACCCTAAAGCACGAGCAGCTCAGCTACAAACGTTTTGGTTGTATTCATGCTGTGATGTGCTCCTTTTCTAAAGCCACTGTGCTCTTGATCTATCCCATGTCTATTTAGACATGAGCTTGTCTGCAGTCTAAATCTTTAATCATGTTGGCACACTGCAACACCATGAGAAGCTTTTTATGGCTGCTATTTCTCAGCACAGCAATAAACAAACATAACCTGTGCTTATGGAGATCAGGTCTTTTGATCTTCTGAAATCTGTTGATCATGTCGTTCAGCACATATATTTTTAGCTGAAGAGAACATATTTGGGCATGATTAAGAAAAATAGGATTCATCTACACAACTGTCATTCCCCAGAGAGTAAGAATAATTGGGATATTTGAAGACATTTTCACAAAGAATTTTAAAGATCTCTGGTCTGAGAAGCACTTGATCCTACAATAATGAGGTTATAGTCACAAGCATGCAGGGAATTGTGACTAAACCTACCCAAAAATATTCACACTAATGTAGGAGTTTGAAAACTGGTGGGTAAAATGTTCTGTCTGGAGGCAAAACAAATTTGGAGAAACACAATAGATTTATAGCTTCTAGTTCTATAGCACCAGTTTGCCTGGAAATTTAATGAGGGCTTGACAGTTCTTTCCCTCCCATGTTGCCACTTCCCACACTACTGCCACTTCTACATTTTCTGATATTTTCAAGTATCTGGCATCTCAAATGGAGACACAGAAAATCATTAAAAAAGTAACACCAACCAACCAAATAAATCAGGCCATGGTGCATTTGTAGTTAATGATACATATGTGCAGTGAATTTGGAGCACTCTGGGACATTTGTGCATGCACAGTAAAGTAACTGGTGACTTGAGTTCTCTGGATGTGCTCAGAATTTCCAGGGTATTTGCTGTATATCAGATTTACTGTGCACGTTCTGGCCAGTGAAGAAATGTTTCTGAAGCACTCTGGGCTGCCTTCAACGTGTTGGCTTTACTGCACGTGCACTGCAAGGTCCAGCTACCTGTATTTCTTTCTGGGATTTCCTGTACTGAAATGTGGGGGCCTTGTGCATATTCCTGTGTTTTGGAATGCAGATGAAATCACAGGATCTCACAGCTATGTGTTGAAAGTGGGAATTATCTGCTGGCTTCCTCATACTCTGAATAGCTGAAGTCTACCTCATTCACCAGCCTCTTTAGTGCATGCCATTAATTTCTGAAGTCTGAGAGACATCTGCTTTAGAATGAAAGGAAGTTTTTTTTTGGTTTTTTGTTTTTTTTTTTTTTTTTTAGTGAAAGAAAAATGGTGAGGAAAAAGAGTAAAGGAATAGAAGGAAATGTTATCCTGGTCTATATACCTGAACTGCAAACTCTGTGTAACAAAGGACTCTGACCTTACTTAGTTCTTTGGTGCCGTGATTGTAAATATGGTTAATACAAATATTAATGGGTAATAAATCAAGAAGACTGAATGATATTCTGGGTTTCGTGGTTACATTTAGGTAGTGTGTTACTGCTGTCACCAAAGAGCATTAGGCAAAGAATGATTTCACTTAAAAAGCAACAAGGCTGCGATGAGATTTGGAAGAGCGTGTGAAGCTGCCCTCTCTCCTTTCCGTGCCCTGTGTCTCACAGAATGCCCTGCTTCCTGCGGGATTTCGCCAAAAGGACCAGACCACTAAACCAGCCACGGGCCCCTTTGACAGAGAGCGCCTGCTCTCCTACCTGGAGAAGCAAGCCCTGGAGCACAAGGACAGAGAGGACGTCGTGCCCTTCACAGGGGAAAAGAAAGGTACTGTCCATCCCTGCGCTGGCTCTGCCCAAGGGCTGCTGGGTGCAGGTGTGCACTCATGTGTGGAGTGTGGGAGGCTGCTGCAGGGCAGGGCGAGGCTCGGGAGCCAGGTCTGGAGCTGCTGGAGCAGAACTGGAGGGATGCTTTATCTGCTGCTGGTGTCTCTCGCTGCTCTGGAGTCCCAGGGGCAGGGCTGTGGTCTGGGGCATGTTGCAGTGTGTTTCTTGTTAGTGGTAGGTTCTGCTGTTGACCGAGCTAATGGTTTAGTCCAAAATTATATCCTCCCACCCACCTTGTCAATCTATCCTAAACTATCTGTCAGTCCTGCTTTGTGCCAGCCCCCTGCTTGCAATGTCCCTTTGGAAATGCCCTAAAACTGAATTTCTCATTAGTCCATGTGTCCCAGTTTTCCCCACTAGCTCTCTCACTGGACAACGCCTTTGTAAACCCTACCCCTTATCCCTCCTCAGAATCTCTCCAATTTGCTAAGAATTTCCCCTTGAACCTCCCACATACGTAAACTGTTGCACCTTCTCCATTTTTGTCTTTATCCCCCGGATTGCCCAAAGTGATAAATAAACACAGTAATAAAGTGGCAGGTTAATGGCCTCTCAGGGGTACAGGAGCACCATTCCAGCAAAGGGCTCGGTCACTGCTCCCTGCTCAGCCAGTGCCTCTGGGTGCACTCAAGCACAAAGGTGCCCTCACCAGCCCCACAGGGACTGTTCCCACTTGAGAATTAGGGCCATGCAGGGGTAGTGCAGTGGGGAAAGCGTTCAGGAGGAAACACATAAATGCTTTTGCTCTTACTGCTGTAAGTAACTGAAGGAACACAGTTACAAAAAATTAAGTATTTTCCCACTTGTTTACTAGCACGTCTGGCAATGCTATTCATGCGGACACTTTCCCTGCTACCCTTGTCCTACAGCTACAGGAAAAAAAGGGGAAAAACAGGAAAACCTAATTCTAATAATTTAAACACTGTTAGGATAACCTCAGGGCAGGAACAGTCATAATTTAAACAAACAATATTCCTTTAGCACCACTAGCTCCTTTTCCTTGTTTATAAAATGTGGACAAAAACGCTGGCCTTAGGCAACCCCTTCATTCAAGAAGGAACTTCCTATGTCTGGGTGCATTTCTGGCAATGTAATGGATTACCATTGGTTTCAATGGGATCTGCTTAAGGGAAAGCAGATACTTCAAGAAAGTCAAGGGCAGCATTTTTTTTACGTTATGTACCATTACCAAAGATGTAAAATGTTATTTATATAATATTTCATAGGCCAGGAGTCACTACTATCATTACATTGTGTTCTCAGTCTTTGAAACAATGATTTCAGATAAATGAGACATTTTTCAGCTATATCTGATCGGTGTGCCATTTCACCATGCAGCATATTCTTTAACCTACTTTTTTCCCCATCAAAATGGGGAAAAAATTTCCCCATCACATACTGCTCTTCACAGGGCTGATTGTGAGCCCACTGAATGCAGTGACAGGGCAGAGATCCTGCAGGAGTGGTCAAGCACACACTGTGCAGGAAGGAAAGCACTTTACTGTAGTATGGATTTATTACCAATTGTTTCCAGTCTCCTACACCCTGCTGTGTCAGAGCAGGACAAGTCACTGCTTGCAGGTCCCTAGGTCTTTACACCAACACCTTTAGCCAGGTCTCACCTTACTGATATTTACAGACTTAAGATTAAGATTTTGCATTTTTCACTGTAGTTATATCTGAGGTCTCCCAATAAGCCTGAAATTTCAGTGCACAAAACCCATCAGTGTGTGGAATTGTATATACCCATAGTACTGGCCCTTGATCTGTACAAAATGAGTCCCTGTATTGTCCCTGACTGTGGTACTCTGTGGACTGGGCTGTTTATACTATTTCAGTTTTCTTTTGATGAAGCTAAAGCAATATTGTTCCTACATTTGCTTCCAGCTGCCCTTGAAGTGCTTATTAGTGTCGTTTATTAGTTCCTGGTGTCTCTGGTGTGGAAATTCCACTGCTTTGCAAACACGACCAGCAACACATTTCACTTCCCCCTGAGCACAGAGTGAATGCAGCCCTCCTAGCATTTACAGCTGTTCTTAATTTGGCTTTTGATTCATTGGGTTAATTTCCTTCAAAATTACAGTTTCAAGAATTTTTACAATTATGAGGGAATGACAGCATTTTAGGCTAAAAGAATTATTCCCTTAATTTCCTCTGTTCTTGTACAATATAAATTCATGACAAAATCTTCAGTATCAGCTTTAGCAGATTAAGTCAAATGAAAACAACCATGTGTTCTGTGATTTCTGTAGTCATTTTACAATTATAATCTAAACACACAGAATTATACTACATTTTATTTGAAGTCAGAGGCCAAATGCTATGAAAATACTCTTTGTTTCTTTGTTGGTTAGAAATAACTGAATTAGTCTGAGATCTGATGAGGTCTAGTACCTTGACAATTGAGAACTGATGGGCTGCACAGTGTCGTTTTTTGTGCTGCTTTAAGGGAACTGGCTTTGAGAACAAAGTTGTTTATTTTGAGCTTGGCATTTCCTGAATTGGTACTGGAGTGTGAGTCCTGCTGCCCCTCTGTGGCTTGGCAGGAGGTGTCCCACAAAAACACCACCAGACTTTCAGCAGTGCAGAAGCTGAACCTTATAAAACATAAAACTGAAATCTCCATCTGCCAAATGCACTGCAATCCTCCCATGCTTGTATGATAACCCTGCTAGTTGGTTGGATATGTGATGAATATTGTACAAAGTCCATGTGTGACTATTCCTGGATCTTAGAATCCATGCTTATAACTGCAGTTACTTATTTTGACACTCCCAAATGAAAAAAATAACAACAGGATGGCTGCATTAAAATATAAATTACTTGATTTACATTTATAAGAAGATATTTCCCATGCAAGGAAACAAAGCAATACTGAAAGACATTTTCAAGATTTGATACTACATGCTAGATTTAAAGCCACTTTAATTAGAGAATAATTAGTGTTCTTCCAAAGCTCAGTAATTAGTTCAGGAAAAATAATTTAAATTTCTAAAATGTGACTTCTGAAGAATTTTAAAGAAGGATATCCCTTGAGGAAAATCTTATTTCTCTCCTTCTGCATGTTGATGATCTCTAAGGTGTATTTACAGATTGGTAAATATTTATATGATTATATTATATAGATTTCTGTTAAATGATTTCGTTACACTCTAGAAGCACAGTAATGTAGCCATTCTGTAAATAACCTAAAATTAATTTGATGCTGTTTCTGCTAGTCAAAAATTAAATTCTCAAGCAGCTCTAAAATGCATCCAGTTGTGTATATTTGGGAGGTATTGATGCCAATTTGCCATTTGATATTTAATTTATGATCTAAAAATATTTGTGTGTCAGTAGGATTAGAGTATGTCTAGTGTTGTTTGAACTTTTGTCAGTGTTTTGTACTATGATATTTATCTGCCACTGGGAAAGCATTTATTTTTTCAAGTTCAGAAAGTGGGATGCTTCTACTAAATGTAAAGTGATATTTCTACCAGTTTTTAGAGTTATCATACAAAGCTAAAACTTGGAAATTCACTGTTGAGCTGAAAAGAAGGTGGCATTTAAGATATCCTCCTTCCAGACTAGCCTGTGGTACATCATGATTTTTTTATCTACTGTGACTGCCTCTCTTTTTTGTTGTTGTTAATATTTTATTAGAGAGTTCTTGACCAAGAAGCAGTACCAAGCAGCTGCTGAAGGGCAAAACTCAGTTGCCTGTGTTGTTCTCTATATGCTGAGCAATCATAAGGGTTTGATTGTCCTAGAAAACAAGCCAAAGCAAATTCCAGAGCTGACAGGGATATCCAGAATGGTTAAAACACAGGAAGTGTTAAATATGAGCCCAAGATGGGGGGCTGTTTATGCAGGGAATTGCCTTGGTTTTGATTGTAATTTTGGTTTCAAGAAGTTGGAGATGCTTGGCAAATATAATCAAGTGTATGGACTGCATTAGGGCTTTGGCTCTCTGCCACATTGCAGCTTGGTAACCTACTTCATTAATTGCTGTACAAAAAGGATTTAAGCCTGGACAGGATAGATCTCAGACTTCAGTGGAGACAAAAGGTTTGCCCAAACCAGGGCTGAAATGATCACAGGCACACACCTGAAGCTGGCCACTGAGAGATGTTTTCAGACTGCTTTACCCACATCCCCCGTAATGCAAGTCAGGTCTGGGTACTTCATTTGAATGCCCCATTGTGTGGTTTGAAATGATCTGGTGGCTTTCAGGAGCTCTTGTGCAACACAGATGTCTGTCAGTAATGAGCAATGGAGGCAAAGAGTAAGGGCTGATATCTGGGGCCACTGTGATGGGCAGCCTGTAAGTGTTAATTTTGTGTATTTTGGATTTGTTCCTACTTAAGACAGATATTTAAGAATCCTTGCATAGAACCTGATGCTCTGTGGAAGTTACTCAGAATGATCCACTGCACTTAACACATATAGCTGGGACAGGTGGCTATCAGACTTCCATCACTTCCATGTGAAGTATCATTTGCAAGTTCATGAATGAGCCAAGAATAAAAAGAAAAGCTGGAGAACATAAGGGGCAGTGGAGGTACAAAATACTCCAGAGCTCTGTCAGTGTTGCCTTTTCTGTGCAGTCTGTGTGTCTGACCTTAAGAGCTGAGTCCTGCTGTGACTGGTAACAGCATTTCTGCTTCTGCTTTGTTTGCTGAGGTTCTCTGAAATGTATGGTACTAATGAAACATAATTCTAAAAAGTTCTTCTGTTGTGAAATGTCATTAGCTATGAAAGGTTGCTTTAAAGACTGCTGTTTCAACCCTTCACCACTGTCCCTGTTTTCTACAAGGTCTTCTGCTCCTTGCCAAACCCTTTCATTTTGGATCTGATCCAGTTCTCATCAAAGTCATGGAAAAACTCCAGTGCATTGGGCTATTACTATTTGTGGCTGGAAAGGGAAGGAGGACATGCTTGTATGTGTTTTAATACTAATATTTTCAGCTGACTGATAAAAGGGAAAGGGAAGAAAGTACCAGAGAACTTTTGGCCAAACCTGTGTTTTCAGCTTCTCTGGCAGAGACCATCCATGCTGCATGTGGTGCTGTGCCAAGAAGAGTATCAGTACAGCAGCAGTAATAAGGACAGCAGCAGTCATTTGCAGAAGGTCAGAGTATTAGAGCAGATGCTAATGAGTTCCAGTTCCACTGTGTCTAGCAGACTGCTTTCAGAAGTTAGGGTTTAGTATAAAGACACAGTTTCTTTCTTGGACTGAAGCAGCTGTTTCACCCCCAATGCTTAAATCGTTTGTTGAAATTTTTGCCACCTTTTTCCTATTCTTTAGGGCTTAAATTTAGAGCTGATGTTTATCTCCTAAGGCATTGAAAGTTGCTGTTGCTGACAGTAATGCCTCTAGCCAGTGCCTTTCACTGCTTGCTTTTCTAAGACTCTCTTTTAGCTGCTCATGACTTTGCCAAACTTGCACAGTTCACAGTGAAATTTCCCATGCCGAGAGGCTGCCTTGAGTTGAATTTTTGGAAAGTGTCAGCAAAAAGGTCTTCGTTGCTTCCAAGAACAAGATTAGGAGAAAACACATTGTTTTATCCATCTAGAGTAAATTTTTCCAGCTGGTTTTTTTTTTTATGACCTGCAGTGCCTCCATGCTTTGAAGAGAGGACTTGAAATGTATGCCCTTTGGAATCCCCAGGGAAGTATACTCAAGTCTGAACATCCTCAAAATATTGTGCTTTCTTGTACATCCAGTTTGTTGAAGCGTTGCCCAGATATTGCCCCTGCAGTGAGTGTTGGTCAGAGCTCCTGCCCCTGTGCAGGGAGCACGTGTGGCAGCACAGCCGTGCCCAGAGGGACCTGGCATCCTGGGCTCTCGGGATGGTCTCAAAATTCCTCATCTCAGAGGCACCAGGACAAGGGCAGGGACACTCCTGCTCTGGCAGAGCTCCCCTCCCTATGTAAGGACACTGTAAAGGAGAAAAAAAAAGAGTTAAGAGCCAGCAGAGAGTTTGGGGCAGAGAGGTGTGAGTTTCTGTATGAATATTCTGGGATGAAGGACTAGATGTAGCAGCTCTGGGGGAAGGAGCTGTAGAGAAGAACAGTGGTAAGGAAGGGAAGGCAGAAGAAAGGGAGGTGGTGGGAAGGGTCAGGACTCAGAGATGTCAAAAAAACCCAGAAGACACAGGATATGGGGAAGGCACAGGGGACAATGAGGGAAGGAAAAGAGGAGAAGAATGTGTTGGGTGGGAGAAAAGAGGCCAGAGATGAACATAACTAGTGTGGTATTCAGCTCTACCCACGTTTCAAGGGTCTTTGATGCCCAGGAGGACCTGAAGTGCAGTGAGGCACAGTTTGAGTTTCTTCCTCCTCTACCACCGTTCCACATCAGACATAAGAGCTTTCTGCTGGCTTGGTGCAGTGGGTAATCCAGGAGGTAACCCAGAGGACTGCCCTTGGGCTGCATCCTAACTTGTGATAATCCATGTGAGGGTCTGGAGAAATTCTGGGCTTCCTTCTGTTTTAAAAAGGTTGGCTTTTGTTCATTTTTATTTGAGCAAGCATCCTTTCCAGGAGAGTTCTTTGAAGGGTATTGCTGCAGTGGCAGAATCACAGCATGGTGGTCAAAGTTAAGGATACTGGTGCAATTTAAATCCACTTTTTGTGTTTATGCACAATAGATTTAATAACTTTGGAATGCTTCTCTTTGCAGCCTTCCTATTCCTTTGTCACAGTTTAAAGGCATAGAATATGATGACACTAATCCAAGAGCAACAGAACAGCAACAATTAGGATATTGCATTTTTATTACTACTGTCTTTCAGCTTCATGCTTACTTGAACTTGGCCTGTTTTCTTCTTCATAATACAAATTTATTCTTGGTAAGAACTAATTTAGCTCCATTTTAATAGAATATTTGTAGGGAGGGGTTTAAGAAAGACTCAACAGAAAAGAATAGTGTAAAATGGAAAAAGTGAATCAGGTGGCTGTGATTTATGCAAGGCAGATTTCCAGGATTATTGAATTTCACTCCCAAAGTCAGTGTAGCATTCTGTAATTGAGAACAAACAGGCACTCACTGTAGTCAGTGATTCATTGAGAAGTCAGAAGTAGTAAGGAACCAGGCATTTTCTTGAAAGTACAATAATCTGAGCTACACTTTATAGGAAAAGAAAGCACTTTATTGTTTTACAAATATAGCAGAAAATGCATTTGTGTTATGAAATAAAGTAAATATATTTTTAAAAATTGATATTAAATAAAAGGAGGGGTTTTTTTGCAGCTAATATAAATGGGCTTATTTCCCATTGCTCTGTTTTCTATTGTTTTGGCTTGTACAGTTTTGACTTGTATAAATACCAAATATATACTAAATATAAACAAATACTAAAATAAAAATTGTGGCAATTTATATTTATTCATAAAACTCAAATGGCATTAGAAGGAAGGAATAGAGGAGACATACCAGAAATGCTGCTCCAAATGCTGCAAACTATAAACAAATGTGAAATCCTCAAAATGTTTTCAGATTGGACTTGCTACTAAAATCCTACCACTATCCAAATTCCTTTTTCTCCCGCTCCCTATATAACAATAAATAAAAAACTGACTTCAGGAAAGTACACTTGAAGCAGTTCCCTGCTCAGTTAATAAATCCTCCTATAGATGTGCATATGGTAGTCAATAAGAAGGTAGGGATCTCATTTCCTTGCTGTACTCTGACATTGTTTTGGTGGGGGCATTTGCACAAAGCACGAAAAGAGACCTGGCTGAACCAAGTGGCAAAATGACATCTATGGTTTCATGACTGCTCCCCCTGAGTTTCCTTTTTTATAGAGAATTTGCTTTCCTTTTACCTTGCTCCACATTTCTGTGTCTCTTTGTAGTGCTTTTCTCTGAATCCTTCTTCCCTCTGGTTGTCAATGGATTTTGTTTCCTGTAGCCTCTTTTGAGGAAAACACAAACCATATTGTATTGCAGTTTCAATAGAAGTCTTGTTTCTGCAGTGGGTGAAAAGGAGTAGGTCTGCTGTTAAATTGAGCCAAGACAAAACTCTCCTCACCCTCAGAAATCCCTGGTTTGTAATAAGCTGCCTCAATCACCATCCAGGTCACCCCAGACACTTATCCCAGTTTGGCCAAAAGAAGGGGAGAATTGCAGTGATGCAGACTTAAAATTTCACACTGAAAGAAATCACTTGGGATTCCACACACTTTTGCTTGTGTAAAAATAAAATGATATTTTACTGCAATTGAATTTTGGTTTGCAGTTAAACAAAAATGTATTACTTTTATACAGAAGTGTAGTTATTTTTGTCTTGTTAACAACAAAGTAGCTCAAATTTTGTATAAACAGAACTTTTGTCACCATGTTTTTTTATTGGTAGAAAGTTAAGCTATTGCTATTAAGACTCAGCACAGGACATTAGCATATGCTGGAGGCAAAAGATAACACAGCCAACATTAATTATACCACATAGAATAAAGTAATAATAAAGTGCCTTCTAAAACACAGTGTGAATATAAAGAGTACCAAGAGCAGCAGCCTTTCTTCATAAATCTTGCTTTATAATAATAAAATGTCACTATTCCTCCAAGGCTTCATCCAAATAATAAATTTTAAGTTGGGCCATTGAATCAAGGAAGCCACAATCCATATTTTATTTTGTCAGTGAATTCCATGATGCCTTGGATAATAAATTTACAATGTACAGGTGTGGGACTAGGAGACTCCTCCTGAATCTTTAAACTCTGTCCTTAAATAATGAAGGAAAACTGGTTGACAGCTGTCTATAAACAGATGCACAGTTTTGCAGCTGGTGCACAGGTAATAAATTCCTAATAACATGCTAAATACAGAAGTTTTTCTAACCTCCATCTGCTGTGGTGCAGCATCTCTTCACAGTGGAATGTTCTTATCTAGATAGCAGTAAAAAGAATATTTTTAAAACACCACTGGGTGCCAGCAAGGCCCATATACATTAAGGATATATATTACTATCTTTGACATGACTTTGCCCCTTTAAATATTTCATATAACCAATAATAGAATTATTTTTGTAAAACATTTGCCAAGAATGTGTTAAATGAAATAATCACTGGGAATCATATACACATTCAACAAGATTCGGGCTGTTTTCCAAGAATTAAATATGCCTGAAACAAATGTTTAAAATTGTATTCCTATATATATGAACTGCACAGAAAAGGTATGAGGTTTCCATTACCCCGTGAATTCTTGCTGTGCAAGGTACTTGACTTTCACCTGTCCAAGGTCCTTAGAGAAATGCCAACTACACCACATATTGTGTCCAGTTTAGTCCAAACTCAAGGTGCTGTGTCCCCTTGCAATGTTATGTGTGAAAGTACAGACTTGGATCAGTATTTGTTAAAAGAGTGACTCAGGTTGGGGCCTCTGAAGCATCACTTACTGCCTGCTGGAGATGTTTTGTCTCCACAGGCTATGGTCCTGTGGAGATTGCTGCTGCAGAACAGTGTTATCAGTCAGTTTAAGGATCAGCAGGATTCCCTCAATATCTCAAACAACCTACTGAATACTTGAAATTCAGTGGAACCACCAGTGATCTGAAAGGAAAACACTTGATGGACAATATTCCTCACTATGGATTGTTTACTCCGATGTTCTGGTTGATTTTGGTTTTCTAGCTTCCAGCACAGTAATGAATTCTTTTCCTTATGTCAAGCTGGCATCAAGTGAAGTCTTGGTCAGTGGTGTCTGTAAGGTGCCATCAGCACTTCAGGTTAGGTGGTAGCACAGAGAGTCTGAAGTCTGACCACCTGTGCTGCTATTAAATCTGGAGAGCATGACTGAGTTGTCTTTGCAGAGTGTTTCTTACCCCACATTTCCACCTGGTTTTTGTTTGCTGCTGCTGGGATGGCTGTCCTTAATCGCTGTGACCCAAGGCAGTCACAGTTACAATGGTTCTTACCTTTCACCCACCAAAGGCTTTTATCTTCTTGAAGCCTTTTCTGAAAAGATTACTTGCTTAAAGTATCACATGAAAAGGAAATCATACCATGATACTACTTTGACTTTCTACATAACTTTCTGTCCAGTTTTGTACTCAGAAGTAGTTTAACCTTGGTAGAAATATCTCTAAGGTAAACAATTTGAATTGTGTATCAATAAACCTTGCCAGAGTTTCAGAAATTTCCATTAAATTTTTTTTCTGATCTTATTCAGTGACTTGAGTCATGGAAACTGACAGCATAAAAATGGCTGTAGACAAGCTTGCATAAAAGACATAAATGAATTGAAAATTACTACATGAAAATAATACTTTGGACCATAATGGGGGAAAATGAAGTCACAAAAGGATGACAGTGTTGAGAAACCAGAGGCAAAGCATTTGTAATTCAATACTAAATATCAGAATTACATTTATGAATGGTAACAGTATGACTAATACAGTTAAAACTAAACTATTTTAGAGACATTTCAGAAAGTCACAGGACTAATGCTAATGCTTGAAGCATTACATCTAGAGTGTACAAAGCTGCACAATAAGAAAATTTAAAGCTAACAGTGGGCAAAAGCTGCCTGCACCAAGGATCATCACAGCTTCATTACAAGAGGGTTTATTAAAGGCTGCTTCAGAAGTAATTGTTAGGGACAAGGTGAGGGAAGCTATGGTAGAGTGGACAGCAGACCATGGGAATTCACTCAATGTTTGGAGTAATGGCACTCTCTGTTGGCTGAGGCATCTTCCAGGGTATCACTGACTGGAGGGCTTGGTCAGGAAAGCTGAGTGGGACAAAACCCCAGCACTGCTGGTGCCTGGAGTGCAGCTCAAGCTCTGATTTAAAGGGCTTCACTCCAAGCATTTGCAGTTACATCATCACAGGACTGAGGTTAACCATCATAGCAGCCTGGAGGAGTCATGGAACTCACTGTGCTGTTCCTGGGTTTATCCTGCAGCTTCCTCATTTCAGCAGACAGGCCAGTGACCTCAGTCTTGGGGGAATCTTGCATGGAAACACACATCTGCTAACCCAGAGGTATCAGCAGGATACAGAGAGAGACAAATACGTCAGGAGTCTTTCTTGGGCAACATATGGTTCAGTTCAGACTTTTCAAGACTGCACAAATGATCAGGATAAGGCTATTTATGTGAATGATCATCGGGAGACACAGAGGGAAAATACTCTGGAGGGCTGGGAATTAAACTGAGTTGATAGGAATTAAACTGAGTTACTGGAAGAGAACAGGTTTGCTGAGCTTTCAGGATCATGTATGGAAGTTCATGAACTGAAAGATTCTTGCAGTAGGATGGTTTTAACTGCTCCTAGTGCCTCATTTAAATATAAGGATGAAATTTCTGCAAGCTTTTAATGTAGACTTGATTCTGCCTATTTAAGGACACAGGACCTTCAGAAAAATCCCAGCTGGGACTCTTCCTGAGAGCAAATTTCCTAAAATAACAATCACCAACACAGTGCAGTAATCTGCACCTTTTATTTTTAGACTTATTAAGATCCTGGTGTGGAGGATAACATCAAGTAAGAAAGAGAAAAACACGCATGTGATAATATTTCCAAGCAGTTCCACTCTCACAGACCTTTTCCTCTGCTGCCAGGAGGCAAAGAAGTTGTTCCAATAATTCATTACTCACTCTGGCTTTTTTTCTTATCTTAGGAAAAATATTTATCCCTAAAGAAAAGCCTGTAGAAACCCGCACAGAAGAGAAAGTGACCCTGGATCCAGAACTAGAAGAGGCCCTGGCCAGTGCTTCAGACACTGAGCTCTATGACCTTGCAGGTTAGAAAATACATAGGTATGATCCTCCCACATGTCCAGCTCTTCTCTGCCCAGACCTGCCACCAGGAATGTCTCACCATGACCCCTCAAGCACCTGGTGTTGTCTGAGGTGGCCAAGCCATGGGCCACACGTTGCCCAGGATGATTGAAGTGTGACCTGGCAGCTGCTGCATTTCAGACTTCTCTGCTTAAAATTGATGTGTCAGGCCAGGAGGAAAAGATGAATCAGCTCATGTGGTTATGGAAGGGAAGGGAAGGGAAGGGAAGGGAAGGGAAGGGAAGGGAAGGGAAGGGAAGGGAAGGGAAGGGAAGGGAAGGGAAGGGAAGGGAAGGGAAGGGAAGGGAAGGGAAGGGAAGGGAAGGGAAGGGAAGGGAAGGGAAGGGAAGGGAAGGGAAGGGAAGGGAAGGGAAGGGAAGGGAAGGGAAGGGAAGGGAAGGGAAGGGAAGGGAAGGGAAGGGAAGGGAAGGGAAGGGAAGGGTGGACACAGGACTACAGGCTGGGGTGCTGGCACTATCATGGAAGTGACTGATCCTGCTGTATCCACATTGTTTGTGGCATACTACTGCTACCTCCTCTCAACTCTGACATCCCAAATAACCAGATAAACTTGTCACAGCATGCAGTGGATAAAGATCCTGAATCCATGAGGAAATTTTGAATCTAGCCTCTTGAATGAGAAAATTGGTTGCTGGGTGATTAGACCTGGGTATCTTCACCACTTCTGATTATTTTCCAAGCTTGTTAATATTGGTGTGCTCCCATAGGAAACCCTGGTGGGAATGCCAATGCATTAAGCTTATCACATGCACAGTGAAATTCTCAGATACACCAAACAATATAACATGAGAGTGATGAGAAATTCAGGTTGTATATTAGGGAAGAAAAGTGATTAGGAGTGTAGCACTGAAACAATTTACCCAGGAGGTTGTGGGATTTCCATCCCTGAGTGTTTTCAGACTCCAGCTAGACAAAGCCATGTCTGAGCTCATTAATGCTGGCAGCACTCCTGCCTGAGGGAAAGGCTGGACAAGATGACCCACAGTGGTTCCTTCCAGCTGGCACTTCTGGGATATACATCCTACATTGACTCAATTGTTCAAAAATCTATATTGAAAGTGTCTGTATCTCCAGAATTTGGAGCCCAAAAGACTCCCCCTAAAAGCAGGCATGACACATGCAGCTGATATTTTATAAAGGGGGTTTTGTTTGGGGAACTAAACTGCAATTTGTAGCAGATGCTTTCCTGCAGTCTGTGTTCCTGCCATTAACATTGTATCCTCTTGCTGGTGTTTACACATTTCAGCTGTTCTTGGAGTGCACAACATGGTCAACAACCCAAAATTTGATGAAGCAGGAGCCCGTGGAAAAGATGGAAAAGGAATTGTGAGAAGTAAGCAAGCAGATTTCTTTTGTGGGCTGCATGTCATCTTCAGGGACTTCTGCACCTGTAGGTGGGGTCTGCTGTAATGTGACTAGGCCTAATTTTGATTGATCTAATTAATGATGAAATGTGACTTTTTAAAAGTAAATACAATCTTAAAATTCAGTACTATAGAAACGGATCATTCCTAAGGAAATGTGTTATCCCAGAGAGCAGTATCTGACTCTGCAGAGGTGTTTGAAAGAGTGGGAGTATTTAAGAGGCCAAGCCATATAAACTTCCATTCCATTTCAGTGTAGGCAGCAGGCAGAAAACAGAGTGAGCTGCAGCTAAGAGTTGGCCACAGTTGAGGCCAGGCCATCTTGCCCCAAGTACCTACACTCACACACCTGAAAAATGACCTGTAACCACTCGGTCAGATGGGGCAGAACCCTGTCAGAGTCACATCTGTGACCAGAGTCACATCTGTGACCAGGGTCACCTGGAGCTGCATCCACAGGGAGGCAAAGGCTGCCCGGATGTGCTCCTGCCCCTCGGATCTCCCAGCTCCACCTGGCTGCTGTGGCAGTGTGTGTAAACAGTGCCTGCTCCGTGCTTCCCTAGGGACACAGGAAAGGAATCCTTGCAAAAATCCCCGGAGAGAAACAGTTGTAGTTGCTAAAAACAAATCCTGAAATGCTTGCACTAAATAAACAGACCTTTGGTGAATCAGATCTTAGCTCAGCAACCCACAGGAGGCTGGATGGAGGGAGAAATGGGTGCATCTGAATTCCAATCTTTTCTTTAGAGCTGCCGAGCCTTGATCCAGAGCTTGTCACCTCCAGGCCCTGGGATATCAAGTGGTCTAAACTTTACTTTTTAAGACAAAACTGTGGAATGCCCTTTCCTAGGGAAACTGTACTAAAAAAAATGTTTTCTTCTACTAAGGCCATGAGAACAGCAGCTGTCTTTACCAAGGACTTTCCTTTCCATCTTCAATTTCTAAAGGGGAGGTGGGAAAGTAGAAGGACACCGTGTCACTTAATTTTTCTCAGGATAAAGCTGCTCTGCAAGCCTCTCCAGTGGGGTCCTGTGTGAGCTGCCATCTATCTCATAACAGGCAACTTCATGCATTGCTAATCCTCATAGATTTCAGAATATTTTTGTTGTACTGAGTCAAAAAGTCAGCTATGCAAGTCAGCTAAAGTATGCTCCAGTCACAGACCTATGAAAAGGAAAATCACCATCACATCACTGTATTCTTTGGTCCAAAAGCAACACCTTTCCTGAGCCAAGAGAAATGCATCAGTAAAAATTTGCTCATCAAAGTGGCCAAATATCGCCATGATTAAAGAAACAAGAAAAGTCATGGAAAGCAACAGGAAGTAGAAAATTAAAATTCCTCCTAACTCTAGACTGAGTACAGTGTGGTGTCTAACCTGAGGATGGGGTGCTTATGTCTCCCCTGCTCCCAGTCTGGCAGGGTGTTGCCACAAGTGCAAAAAATGCTTTGCTTTTTTTGTTTACTTTCTATCCTTGCATCCAAGGTGAATTCTCTAAATGTAGTTTTCAATTCCCAGCTCCTAGGAAGGCTGAAGTGTTATTCAGGGATATATGAGGTCTCTCAGGGAATTAGTAAAAAATAAAGTTTGGCATCAAAGGGAGCAGAAAGAAAACCAGTTCAAGATTTGTCTATGACTATCTCTACTATGAGTATGAGTTCTAAAAACAGATGTGGTTTTCTTTTGGCCCATGATATGACATGAACTTTTGCCCATTGCAGTGAACAGCAATGTGTAGTACACCAAGACTTGAGCACAAGTCTTCAAAATCTTTCCCTGTCCACAGCACAAAATAAAAGGATTCAAACATACTTGTGGTCAGCAACATATTCCTTTCTTGCTTTTAGTGGCTTGGGTGGTCAGGGTTAATAAATTAATCTCCACAGCTATATGTGTGGGAATTAGAAGTACTAATTGTGTTCTAAGCTACAGTTTTTATGCATCTCTGAGAATATTTATAGCTCATAGCTTCCAGCACTAAATACCACAGTTCTTTGGAACATGACTACTCAAAGATTTCATAAATCTTGGTGCTGGCAGACAGACTTACTTTTCATGCTTTGATAGTTTTATTATTTAGAAAGTGCAGATGTTGCAATTTTACAAGAGCTGATTGAATTTATAGTAAGGCTGATAGTATCAGCTGAGAGGAGGAAACTGAGGGGCCTCATGGTCATGCTGCTTTATGTAGCACAGTCTATTCATAGGTGCAGGGACATTTTCTCACTAATATAATGGGCAAGCTCTGAGCACACCTTTCTTTACAGATATTAGACAAAGTACAAAGCAACCCTTGCAGTATATCACATCCCAACCAATAGTCTCCAAAGCTGCTTTGACTCCAATGGATTGTTCAGGGATTTTGTGTATAAAGGAGGAATTTGCCTATGATGGTGCTGCCTGACCTCCGTGACCACAGCTCTGGGAGTACAGGGGGTGCAGAGGGTTACAGGGATAAAACTGCTTGCAGATTTTGTGGTTCTCATAAACCCTTCCTGGATTACTGCAGTGCAAACCTAAATGGGAATGGAACAGCCAGAGTGATGATGCCTGTTCCTCGGTTGACATTTCATGAGATCTTGTTTTGCAGATGTGGTGAAAGGTGAAAAGGTCAAGCCCATCTTTGAGGAGCCACCTAATCCGACCAATGTGGAAGCAAGTTTACAAAGGATAAAAGCAAATGATCCTAGTCTCACAGAAATTAATCTCAACAACATCAAGGTAGATGCTGTGGTTTGGTCTGTGTCATCATAGGAGGATTTATTAAAATACTTCCAAAGCCTGTGCATTTTATCTTCAAATTTTGTCTCTTTACTGTTCAGAAAAGGAAAGACACCCAGGGAAGGGGAGGGGAAAGTACTGATGTGGAGGCTCCAAGGTCATCAATTCCTGATACTGAATTAAATGCCAATTAAAAGCCCGAGGGGTGACTCCCTTTGGCTGCCTTTCTCGGCAGATTGTCGAGGAAGATATCTCATGGGTACTGTGTAATCATCACTGGCCAAATTCAATTAGCCCACACAGGCAACTGGAGGAGGAGTTGGCACGTGGGGACTGAACAGCTGGCAGAGGAATAGGAAAGTAGCTCAGCAACGGTGACGTGCTGGCCTTGGCCTGACCCAGTTCCAGGCAGCACTGCCAGCACAGCCCCTGGGGCCCAGAGCACGCTCTGTCCATCCTGACACACTCCTAATAGCACCAGGGGTGTTCCACTTGCATAGACTGAGGCTGTTCATCAGTCAGTTTCATAAGGATTCAAATCAGCAGTGTGACTGGCTTTCCTAATTACTGCATTTGTCTTCTTACCCTAGAATATTCCCATCCCAACTCTGAAAGAATTTGCAAAAGCTCTGGAAACCAACACACATGTGAAGACATTCAGCCTTGCAGCTACTCGAAGCAATGACCCTGTAGCTATTGTAAGTTTTAACATTACTGGGACAAAAAAACACAACAAATTTTAAGTAGATCCATGTCTGCTTTAGGATACATTCTTTATTTTCCCTTGCAGGAATTCACTATGGCTATGCAAAGTAGAAATATAATCTCTTCTGATCTACCTCTCCATTTTTCTAAGCAGATTTATGTTTTATTTCTTGTTGGTACTAAGCTATGTTTTGCAGATTCCCTGTTATTCCCTGAAACTTTCAAGATTTTATCTCATGTTCACTCCTTTTGACCCTTCAGGCATTTGCAGATATGTTGAAAGTGAACAAAACACTGAAGAGTCTGAATGTAGAATCCAACTTCATCACTGGGACAGGAATTTTGGCACTGATTGAGGCACTGAGAAAGAATGAATCCCTAACAGAGATTAAAATTGACAACCAGGTAAAGAGAGACCATTGGGGAAGTTCAGTTTTGTTTCTCTTTTAAATGGACCCCCAGAGGGTTCTGCTAAGGAACTCTGGCAGAGTCATGGCAGCCTCTGTGGCTCAGTCATTCTGCAGCTCATGTCCCCAGTCAGTGCAACCAAAGAGTGGAAAACTTCTCAATAAAACTACTCAAAGCCAAATACAAAATCCAGGGCAAAATCTCTAGTGTTGGGATTATCTTGGTAGGTTGCAGCCCAATAATAAAATACAACCACTTACTTCTCTCTCATATGAAAACAAATGTTTCCTTTTCTTCTGGGGACACTTCACAGAGGCAGCAGCTTGGGACAGCTGTAGAGATGGAGATTGCCAAGATGCTGGAGGAGAACTCCAGGATTCTCAAGTTTGGATACCAGTTCACAAAACAAGGTCCAAGAACCAGGGTAGCAGCAGCTATCACTAAAAACAATGATCTGGGTAAGATGCCACTACATTTCCTCATCCCTTCTTTGTGTGAGCCAAGCCCTGACCTTCCCAGGCACAACTCTCCCTGTCCGTACATCCAGATGGAATTTGAATGCAATGTTCTGTGTGAGGGGAGATGCAGAGCTCCTCGGGCTCTAGAGTAGAAGACAGCAAAGATCTTACTGTGATCAGGAGCCACTATTTTTCTCTTGCTCCTTCTGGGGAGTTATTTCACCCTTTACCATGGAGTGTCCTAAATTTCTCACTGCTCTATTCACCACTGTTCTGGCCAGTAAATGAGGAGTTAAGCCAATCCTGTCTTTTCAGAGGACACAGAAATGCTGACTTTGTTGTCCAGTCCATGGTGGGCCAGGCCTGCCCAGCCAAGGGAACAAACCAGACCCTCCTGCCTGTGTGACCAAGTACAGGCAAGGACAATGAAACCCTGCAAGTGTCACCTGAGCGTGACATGCTCTGCCCTGTGGGCTCAGTACACAGAAGGACATGAAGAAGATGACTGAACAGAAGTTTAGAGAGAGAGGGGGGAAAAAAATTAACATTGCATTTTTAATCAGTTCTGCTTCAGATTTGGTGTCAAACCACGATGTCTTTGTGGGTTTCAGCTTGGGTTTCTCTCTGAGGGAGCTAAGATAAAAGTTGAACTAGGACATTTTTCTGTCATACATACTTTTGGGGTTTTGAAACTTTAATTTTTAACAATACTATTTTTCCTAAAAGTATCAGTGTCCCAGAAAGGTATTTGAAACATTCCATCTACAAAGAGAGAGAAACCCTTTTTTACCCATTATTTTTCCACTTGCCATTAGACTTAGGTCCTAATCTTCCTTTTCCTATGTTTGTGTTGCTTGGTTTTGTTCAAGATTTTGTAGGACAGAATTCCTAAAGGAATTCAATAAAATAAAATAAATGAAGGAACAAAACACTGAAAGCAGACACAAATGACTGATGCTACACTGCAGGCTTTGGAATAATGCAGTGTATTTGCCAGGAAGGCACGATGAAAAAAACTTCCTCTTATTAAAGTAATGGGATGTTTAGCAGTGTATTGTTGCAATTGACTTTCTGTGGCAAAAAGCATTCATTCATCAGGTTCTACTGCTTTGTTCTGTGCTTCAGCCATTCAGTATCAGAAACAGGACATGATGCTTTGACATAACACTTAATTTTGTATCACACAAGCAGGAGAACCTCACAAATCTTATCTGGCCAGGTCAGAAAAGACTCAATGCATTTTATTAGAATGTGGAGTAGCAAATGCTGCCCAACTGAACATGCTCTATACCAGGTGTAAGGTCTCTTAAGTGCCGCAAAAATTCACATGGGACTGCTTGTCAAAATAATCCTGCACACAGCACAAGGTTTACCACTCTGATTTGCTAAATGGCAACTTCAACCTATGGGGTTTCCAGTGAAAAACCAGAGTTAATTACTGACTATCAGATGGTTGAGGCAATCAGACCATGTGAAGTTTAAACAGGTCCAATATGATAATTTTTTTTTGCCAGTATTCACTGATATTGGTACTTAAGAGTACTTCAAATTATTTTCTAAAAAATATGATTATTGCTTACCTGTAGTAGACACTGTGCAATTATAGAAGTTATTAATTTTTGATGCCTAAAGCCTCAGTAATCTAGAGAATTGCCATGCAGACTAGAGCAGACCAGTATTGATTTAGCTGGAACACTGTGGCTTTTAAAAGAACAATAAAACTGTAATAAAAATCTAAATGGAATCACTGGAAGGAAGTGCAGGAAGTAGTGATTTCTTTATCATCTAAAACCTTTAGCTCAGTATGTGATTTTTGTGGAAAATGTACTGATATGAACGCTTGGTGAAATTCTACAGTCTGTGATACAAAAAAAAATCCCATTTAGGTACAACTGTTTTGTTGAGCATTATGATCTATTAATTATGGTATTTGTGGGCATAATTCTTCCGAGCATTTCTGAGAAGCTCCTCCCTTCTGCGGTGGCTTCGTTTTACTGGGGAGGGGGTGTGCGGGAGCAGCCCTGGAGCTCTCAGGAGCTCGCAGGGACTCTCTCTGCTTGTTTTGCTGCTGCAGTTCGGAAGAAGCGGGTGGAAGGGGAGCGGCAGTAGCCACAGCACCGAGGACACCAGCCACCACTGGAGGCCACCACCAGCTGCAGTCTCAGAGTGCTCACTGCTCACAAGGGAAGGCGCTGGAAAGCTACTGCAATGGGAGTTGCTGATTTCTGTTAATGTCTCCTTTTAACCCTGAAAACAGAGCCTGTTCATTTTCAATTCTCGCGGTTAATTTAATTCTTAGGAGGAAGGTTTGTATTTGCTTTGATTTTAATGAAGAAAATGGTTTGCAGTACCTGAAGCCAATATGCAGCATCTTAACTGTGTTACTGAGCATAACATATAGTGACTGTGACCCTTATTTTAGACACTTTTTGATAGATAAAAATATGACGTATATGGATAAGGGATTCTCTGCTGAAAATAGAAATTTTAGGGCCAAGTTCTGCAATGCCTTATGTTTGTGAATAATCCTTACTTATGTGTATAGTCCTGCTGAACAGAATCCTGCAGTGGGTTCCTCCCAGGAGTAGAACTAGTGATGCCAGTACAGGTTTGCAGGTTCACAGCCCTGAGCCTCTGTCCTGCAGTGGGATCTGGGCAGCTGGAACCACCTTGGAACAGCACTTGTCACCCTTGTTGGGTCTGCACCCGTCCAGCTCCCAGTGCAGGATCACACCTAGACGTACAAACATTGTCAAAGAGTACTTGTTTACATAGCCTTAGGTTAGGTGGATCATTTTGCAATGTTACACTGATGTTTTTTATTCTTACTCCACATTGTAAAGTAATATTAGTGCTGCCAATCCTATAGACGTCGAATGTTTTGGGGTTTTTTTTTCCTAGGCCAACAAGTTTTTGTTTGCTACTAGAATGCACAGTTTACAGCTAGTGATCTTAACCTAAATAAGTATTTTGAGCAATATTTGTTTTGCTTTGAGCCATGAGTTTGACTTTTTTTAGTTCTGGTATTTATGTACATTTGTTAGCATTATTGGACTGTTCTCAGGACCTTTTAGATGAAGATTAATGAAATACTTAATCCAGGAGAGCCACTGTGCTACCAGGAAAAGACATTAAAGGGGTAGTTTTGACAGCTACATAACTGACATTTGTATGCTGCTGTTGAGGTTTGTCCCTGTATCACAGGCATGTGGGTGTTTAACTGAATAAGGGCAGATTTAAGCACATGCACAAATGCTTTGCTAAATCATGGCCTTAACTTACATGCTGGACATTATCTTAACCCAGTGGGAAACACTCACGAAGCAGCAGCTAACCCTAGTGCTCAACAGTGTCAAAATTTCAGTAAGAATTCAGTCTGATGTTTCATTTTGTATATTTTATCATCTAAAACTACTCTCCACCACAGTTGTATCACTGCCAACAGCTGGCTGACAGCCAGAGGTTCATTCTGGTTGCACATGTGAGAGCTGTGAGAGCAAAGGGATGCTCAGGTCAGGTGGGTCACAGCCCCCAGGCTTTCAGAGAGCTGCAAACACTCCTGCAGCCAGTGCTGTCACCTGGGGCACACTGGCCTCTCTGAGAGCAGGGATGGAGCACTGCTTCCTTGGGGCAGTGCTGCTCACCAGTCACTGCAGGATGCTCCTGGGGCAGCAGGGACTGCTGTGAGCACTGTGCAGCTGGGATCCAGGGGTCAGAGAGCTGGGGAGCCCCAGAGCCGTGCTTGGCACACTTCCCTGGGTGATGTTTTCATCTTGCTGGGGTGCGAGTTAACAGGATGAGCCCTCCCTCTGTGCCTTTTATAATGGAAATGAGTAGGTCCACGGCAAGATCTTCCTGTTGGATACTGGTCATGTAGTGGGGTCCAAAGTGAGTAACACTCACTGAAATCCCACATAAAATACTTGGCTAAAGTGGTCTGCTGAGCTGGGATATAAAGTGCAGTAGCCACAGTTTACTTCCCTGAAAGCTCCCAGTCTCTACAATTTCCACGTCTTCCCTTCCTCAGAATAAACTGAAACTTTTGCTTTGCAAGTAAGAAACAAAACACGCAGGGGAGCCTTGCTAAGGTTTTCTCTGGATCGATGCAGGATTTGCTGTGAAAAACTTTGATAACCCATTTTTTTTTAAATTACAAGTTCTGTAATACAGTCATAAATCTGCATGGGCTTAAATAGAATCCTTAAAAAGCATTTGGATTACAAGGGGTATACTGGGCTTTGTACCATGAAGTTTCATGGGCGGGAAGAATCCTCATCCACTAAGATTAAACATTACGTTACTGATAACCCTCAGTGATAGGAAACACACTGCCCCTAATTCCTTGTTCTTTTCCTTTGATCCAACCAAGGGAATCCAAATTATCAATCAATTCTAAGAAGATTTTTTTTAACGGTTCCTTTTCCTTTAAGAGTGGTACGTATCTGTGTTTAAGGGAATCAAGTGCAATCCATTTCTAGTCTTAATTGCCATTGACAGTGTTGGTATTTGCATGCAGCAGTTTCACAAGGATGGGTTGGTCTGACTGCTTCATGGTGTCTGCAGCATGTCCTGTACAGCTTTGCTCAGAGCCACACACTGCCTGCACAGTCAGTGGCTCCATGCATGTTTTGCAGCCGGAGTGTGCTCCATGGACCAGGTTCCTGGCTGGGGAAAGCCCTGTGGGCTCTCCATCCCTCCATCTGCTGTGCCCTTTGCACAGCCGGGGTTCCTCTGCATGGAGAAGCCTTGCCCTGGAGGGAGCATCTCAAACACCAGCCCCACCGTGGGCCAGCACCCCATGGCCAGCACCTGGGAGTCTGGCTCCTTCCAGCATGTGTGAGGAGAGCTCCCAGTCCCTGGCTGTTTTCTCCAGGCAGCCCCTGCCAGGGGGCTCAGTGACCAGGGATGTCTTTGTCCTGCCTCTTCTGTGTGCTCCACACGAGGCCTTGGTTGTCACCAGCCTTCATTGTCACAGGTCACACATTACAACAATATAAAGATCTGGTGTATGCAACAACAGCACACAATGGTGATGCTTGGAGGCAGTTTTTCATACCAATACAGGATTATTTAACTGGTTAGAAATCTCTGCAACTAACATAAAGGAGGCTGGATGTGACGAGTTATTTCATATCCTGCTTTTCAGACAACATCTGGCATTGTCAATGCTGAATGGGGAACGGGGACACAAGAGTCCTTTTTTCTTAAGCAAACATTCAGGAGTAACTTTGTCTATTTTTGCACATTGCTTCTCGTGTTGACTGCTTCAGTTTGGTTTGTATTTTTTATACAGTTTTTTCATGGAAAAGCTCAACTTTGTGCGTGTCCCAAGATCCATGTGAAGTGTAGCGTGCACTGAGGACCATATGTGTACATGTATGAGTGACATTATCTCTGCAACAAAAGGAATTGCATGCGCACAGTGTGGTGCATATTACTCAAGAGGAAGAGAATTACCACGCTATGTAACAGTGACTCCCCAGCATTGTGCTTTTTCTAAATAAACCTTCACAAAGGACTTGGGTTTTGCACTTTTTCATGGCTTTGCGTCTTGAATCCAGCTCCCCTTGGTGCTCTGATATCACGTGAAAGGGTTCTTTCCACTGCAGCTCTTGCAGCTTCCACTCTCCTGGATTTCACCTTCCCAGGTGTATTTCCTGCCCTCTGTTCTCCAGAGTGTCTCAGCAAATTCCATATGGTGCCTCATTAAAACCTGACACCAAAGACACATCAATTTCTTTCACATTATCCCCCCACTCCAAGGTTCAAGGGGCTCAAGCACACTGCAGAGTGCCTAAAGGCATGGACTGAATTAATGACATGGTTAATGTGGCCCTTAGAACCTGTGCTGCATTATAAAACACCTGCCAAATACACATAACTGCACAGTGCATTAGGACAATTGAGAAGGAAATGTCATCTCCCCACAGACAATTTGCTCTCCACTGTCCCAGAGAACTTCACAGTTAACCCACAGAGAAACAAAATATCTTCTCTACCTATTTTAAGACTGCCTTTACTTATGTCAGTCGAATCTCACAGTATCTTTCTTCTTTTCATCTCAGTGTAAATCAGTGGATGAGACTCTTCAAGAAAATGAGGAAATCTCATGCTGAAAGAAGAGGAGATATCTGTGTCCCGCCATATGTGGTTCTCCTGGGATTTGCAGAGCCTGAATCAGAGGGGTGCCCATGGGAACTGTGCAGCACAATTCCCAGATCCTCAGACATAAGGGAATCAGAGAATACAGCTGCAGAGAAGCTCATGAGGTCATGCACTCCATTTCCTATCTCCCAGATAGAGTTTTATTTCTACATAATTCATAGCCTTTACAAAAAGACCAATTTTGGTCCTGCATCCCTTTCATTACAGGGGTTGTGTTCAATTCCCTTGGAATTTTGAATATAAATGCAGTATATACCAAAGAACACAGATATTGCATCCCACCTTATCACTCTGCACTTTAATTTTAGGAATCAGCTTCTTCCCTTGCACTCACCTTTTTCAGAATGGAAGTTTCACATACAGTTGAAAAGTAATACTCTCTTTACAAAGAGAGGATTGATACTATGGTGAGAAACAAAGCTGAGTCTTTAAAATTTTTAAAAGTTTAGTAAGAGATAAAAGGGACAAAAATCCATCACTGAGGTGCTTTGGCGATCTGCCAAGAGCACCCCGTTAACTATAACAACTCTCACATACTTTCTAATTATTAATGGATATGATACATATTCAGACATGCCTTTGAGTTTACATGATTTAAGAATTCTTTACCTTAGTTGGACCCTTGACCTCATCCTCTTCGAGTATGTGCCACAATGTAGCTGTGATTTTGAGAGTCCTGTATTTGATTTCTTCACCAGGCCCCTGGTCTGTGGTTTGACAGTAATAGATAGCTGAAGGGTCAGTGGTAGATTCTTCCTTGTGCTTGTGGTGTTATTTGTCTGGTTCTTTTCAGTGTTATTTTATCATACAGATGTTCTAGCTGTTTTTACAAGTACTTTCATTCAACATTAGCTATTTCATTATTGTCAGTCAGTTACAAAAATAAAGGCATTAGTTATTATTTTACAACTACGATTATTTCTGCAAAAGTTAATATTATAATACACAGTACATAGCCCCTATTTGAGTATTTTGTGAAAGCCTAAACCATAATATATATTTATCACACTAAGATATACAATCTATACAGGGTTTAGGGCATTAGCTATAAAAGGCTGACAAATTATACTATATCAAAAGAGATTACAAATTATATCAAAATAATTTACAAAAGATAAGAATAGCTAAAGACAATAACCACATAGTTATTTGTAACACTATTCTTAGTCTCTGAGCATGCATCTTTATATCTTTCCTATTCCAATCAGTTCAATCCACTCCCAAGCCTGAGCAACGACAGTGCAAACCCCAGTGCTTCATATTCTACAAGGACTGCCAGGTCTTTTTCCCCATGAATATGATAAAGGAGTGACAGCCTGAACTGCAGGAAGCTGCATTTCCCACTGCCCATCCATCCCCCACTGCTGCCATGCCAAAGGTCCCCTGCCTGTGTTCTTTTGATGCATCTACCCAACAGTAAAATCTCAGTTTTGCATCAAACAGAGACTCTAGGGAGTTTTAATACAACATCAAAGAATGGGGTGCAAGCTGACTAAATCTTGTGGCCTGCTGCAGGAGCTCTGATCTGCTGGCTGGTGTTTCTCCTGCCACAGCCAGGAGCTCTGTGCTCTCTGCCCAGCACTGCAGCTCAAGGAGAGCACAGAGAGGAGCCACAGGGCAAGTGCTCTTCTGGGGATGGGGCTGTAGGACAGGAACCACCAAGCCATGCATTCTCAAATCAACGTTTTGGATATTTTAACAGAGGACAGAATTTGCACATGAAACACAACAATCTGTTCCAGCCATAGCAAATGTATTTCTGTCTGAATGGGGCAGAGTGGCCAAATGCCTTTGAGGCTTTCTTTTGGAGGAGGTGGCAGAGGGGAAAAACACCAGCAAAACTGTGTTCAGCTGGTTCCCAGCCACAGCAAAGTGCTTTAAATATTCATGCTCTTCTCGTCTATTCCCATAAAGCAGATGAGCACAAACAAAAGCAGCAAAAGGGGCCTCCCTTAATGAGGGTCTGTTTGTTTCTTACAGCCAGCTGCCTGACTTTATTGAATCTGACATTAGGTAGACTTATTCAGTGAGCAAGGGAGGAGAAAACAAGGCAGTCAGATAAAGCAATTGCACGTATTGATTCACGGTCAATCTTTTCTGATAATGACTGCATTGATAATAAAGTGAAGAGAATCTGGAAGCAACAAGGGAAATTTGGGCTTAGGAGAAAGTTTTTTATTGAAAGAGTGATAAGTCTGTGATAGAATCTTCTGCCTGGGGAGGTGGTGGAGTCACCACCTCTGGATGTGTTTAAGAAAAGACTGGATGTGGCACTGAGTGCCATGGTTTAGTTGAGGTGTTAGAGCATGTGTTGGACTCAGTGATTTTAAAGGTCTCTTCCAATCTAGTGATTCTGTGATTCTGTAAAATTTCCTAGTTGCAGAATTGGTTATTTCCCAGCTGTCACCACAGATGCAGGTCACCTAAAAGCTGCTTGGATCTCAATCTGTGTTGGTGAGCACTAAAGAGTTCCCCAGGCCTGAGTATCTTGCATTAATTCTGCCACTTGTCCATGAAAAGGTTGTGTACTAACCATTAATCTAAATGGGCTTTAAAAGTTTTCAGATGATGATGGTGGAGAAAGAGATCACTGTGCCCAGTGTCTGGTGAACCAGGGCATTGGCATTCATGGTTAATTTGTACTCAGCAATGTTAGCACCCTGCACACACTGGTGTTCATCACCCACATGAACCAGATTGCTGAGAGATCTAATGTGGCATTGTGTTATAACACCTCACTGGATGTTGCATTCAGGAGCAGGAGAAACAGAGCCATTGGCAGGAGCTGCTATGGAGGCTCCCCTCACCCTTTGGCTGGTGGGCAGCTCCAGGCAGCACAGTCACTCTCTTGCATCTCTGTATTTTTTCCTGCATGCTTTTAGGCTGCTTGAGGAAAAAACAAAACAAAACAAAACAAAACAAAAACAACAAAAAAAAACCCAAAAAACCCAAACAAACAAAAAAACCCCCAACAAAACAAAAAAAAACCAACAAAAAAACCCAAAAAAACCCCAAACCAAAACAAAAAAAAACAAAAACAAAAAAAACCCGTGTCATAGTGATATTAGTGTGTTAACTCACTCAAAAGAGTCTCCTTAACATTTTGTTCTGCAGAACCAGTTGCTCTGTGGCTGCTGCTGAAAGCTCCAGTTAAGCTCTCTCTGCCTTCACACTTCAAATATGCTGATTGAACCAGGTGAAGTACTGTGACATCTTAAATGCACCGCAGGGAAGTTTATGGTGTCTCTTCTGAGTCTGGAATAAAGTCAAGAGCACTTTTACTGAACCTTGGCTTGGTTACCTCACATTTAAGTCACCCTCCTTTTTTGCAGAGCACTGATCTCATATGCATTTGTGAATAAAACCAGAGTGCCTGACAGAAGGGAAATGGAAGTTTGATTGTCACGGGCGGCCAGAAGCACTCAGCAGCTGTGACAAACCCAGCCAGCAGGAACGTAAGGGGTTATGCCACCTGCCAAGAGCTGGGGTCCCTTCCAGCACTAGAGACTCATGGGGTTTGAAAGATCATTTCCACGATGAGAAAGACCGAAGGTTTAAACAAAGATATGTGATGACATTTAAATAAAAATGGATTTGCTTTCATTTCGTACACATTTTTCATTAAAATGAGAAAGCTGTACTTTAATATTTTCTAGACAGTTCCCATTCTATTTCTGTACCAATGGGAAAATCCAATTAAAAATATTTTTTCCCTTCACGCTTCTCAAGCTTTCAAACTGACTCCATACTTAAACGAACAAGCCATAACAAGTTACTTTTAATATTTGCACAATGGAAACACTGCTTCCTAGGAGAAACAGCATGACCCTGCATGCTGAGAAGTCAGCAGAGACTCCAACCTGCACACTGCCAGTGCTGGAAGGGCAACAATCCCTGGAGACACTGGCTGAGGCACCTCAGGTTGCTCCTGTGAAGGACTCACTGGGCTGTCTGGATAACTTGGAGTTAAAATGAATCACTGCAAGAATATCCAAGGAGATCCGGGTGTTCAGGAGGAGTCTTGCACAAGGTTTTGTTTATTGTTTGTCCACCAGTGCACACAGTCACTGCAGCATCCAGCTGTGCCACTCACAGCAGTGTCAGCAAAGTCAAAGGCCAGGTAGGTACTTAAATCACCTGGTAGTACAGGTCACAGCTTTGCCTGTGAGTTGCTGTCAGTGCCTGCTTTGAAATTACTTGGTGCTTTGTAATGATTCCATTTGGTCTCACTTTTCCATGAAAGGGGCTATTGGGGCCACATAGTCTGGCCTCTTGTGTATCTGATATCCTTACATTGCATGCCAGTACCCAGCCCATAATTTAATCAGGCCAAATACTTGCATCATACAGAATAAAAGAAAAATGTCGACACAAGAACTGTGCTCCAGAGAGTAAGTGATGCAATGGCAGGAATGAATTAGGTGTGACATACGCAGATATTTTCATGTGCTGAAGGTAAAAGTCACCTGCTACAGAGGAAGTGAAAAGCCTGATGCCTCCATCAGCTCAGATGGGTGGAGAGAATCACTTCAGAGTTGGTGATTAAGTTTACTTCTGGACACATGAGCAGTTTGGCACACAGTATCTGCCAGAGATACTAAAAAAGCATTGGCACCAACATTCTGCATCCTTTTCCGGGTGTTCACATTGAGCCCAATCATTTGCTCTGCTTGGAACCTGACAAAGAAATCTCAGCAGGCTAATTTACTTGAAAATGTTTAAACCCATGCCAAGCTAATCAGCCCTTTGGATGACCCTTCGAATCTCCTTCTCCTGGATAAAGCTGCCCTGAATTAAAGAAAAATTTGCCCCCAAAAGGTTTTAGATACCACAGGGTACCTAGAAGGGGTGTCTATCAAAGGCACTTGCCCTCTAACTGTAAGGTCACATTTCGGTTTCTGGATCATCTTCAAATCATTAATAAATCACAGTTTGTTGCATATTGCCACGCACTTTTGGTGTAAACATTAAAAAACGCTCAAACAGAGACTACTTCACATACCTTTCACACACTACAGAGGTGGAAACTGAGGTACAGATACATTCAATGCTTTTTTTCTCATTCACCCAAGAAAATGTTAAAAGTAGATGTCCCCTTGATACTTGTTGTAGGAGTCCCTACAGATCCTGATGCGCTAGCCTGTCAGTGAAGATTGGTCTGCTGGCCATGCATTTGTTTTCCAGTGGAGCTCACTGGGGCTGCAGTAATGCTTCTTGCCCTCTGATGTGTGAGTCACCAAAGCCACTGGGGAGCAGTGTCACCCTCCCTGCACAGGGACAGCCAGGCATCCCAGCACAGCAGAGGGGAGCATGAGGAGCGTGACCCAGGCTGGAGATCCAGGGGCAGCGATGCCATGGCAGCTGTGCTTTAACCACTGGCTTACTCAGACTGGGCAGCCTTTAATTCATGGCTTGATTCTCACTCCCTCCTTTCTCCCACGCGTAACATTTCCTGCAGTCCCTTGGCAAGCCACTGGAACACTCCAAACAGACAGCAAAGAGCAGAGACAGCTGGCCCAAACAGCACATGGGAGAAAGCCCTGATCTCCTTGATGAATCAGGGCTGGTACAGCTGCTGGCTGCCTCAGGAAAGGGCAGTACCAAGGCAAGGGACACCAGCTGGATCTGCCTGGAGCCTGTGTGTCACTAGAAGAACTGAGATTCACTGCCAGCACCTGTCAGCCTTAACACTGAGAAAACCCCTTCGGCATCAGAGCAAGGAAGCAAAACATGCTCTCATACTGGTCGTGGGAGGAAGAGGCCAAGATTTGTCTCCTCTCCTCACACTGGGATGACTGAGACCTACAAAAAATAGGTTTATGTCTTCTGGTAGATGGACAGTAGGCCAGTGACCTTTAGGAATCTGAAATCTACAGGCTAGAAATCAGTTCAAAACTGAAGACAAAACTGGAAATGTTGAGGTTTTTCAGCTGTTTCAGTATTAGGTGAAAGTTTATTGTAGCAATCATTCAGGAAAAAAAGGCTCAAAATCAAAGACAATAGGAAGGCTAATGTGCATACTGGTAATTTTTAGCATTGACACTTTTGAAATGCTTCCCCCCTACCCCACTCCTCAGATGCCATTAACTCTCTCTCTCTCAGAAGACACCCAGGGTTCAGGGCTCCTGATGAACTTGCCTTACAAGGGAAAAATTATTGCACCACCCAGAAAAAATTCCTGAGGATAAGAGGTTTAAAGAGCTGAGGACTTATTTTGGCTCAGGATGAAGCAGGACACAATTTTTTTCTCTAGAACACCATTTTCTCTTTAATAAGCTCCAGACAAAAGCCTGTTTAAGTACAGAGGAGAAACATGACTTACAAAATGTTCTCTCCAATTAGATGACATTTTCTTGTCCTGCATTTCATACCTGAGACACAGAGGAGTTTGATGCTGACATGGTAGAACTAACCTATTTACAGGGATTGCTCCCAGGATGACACAGAGAAGAGCAAACCTGCATTTCAAAATGACCAGTCCAGCTGTAATAAAGAACACAGAGCTTTTGTTATTTTGATGTAATCCCATTTACACATTCAAACTAGGAGGAGAATAATGGTTTTAATTTGAACACATTTCAGACTGACCTGAAAAATTTATGTCACACCACAGACTAATCAGGGTTCATCATGTTCTTGTTAGGGGATGAAATAGTAAAAGAGGCATAAACTGATACTGTTTGTGGCCACGGACTGGCCTGAGCCTCCTGAAACTCAGTGTGGAACATAAATTGCCATCAGGAGCATCTACACTGCTCTGTGTAATGGCACAGCTGAAATAACAGTAGCCTCATCCCCAGACCAGATGTAATCCCCAAAACAAAGCCACATGCAGGAAAGACTGAAATATCTGTAAGAAAATGCTGCTACTCTGCCAAGATCTGGGTTTATGAGGACTAGAGAGCCTGAGAATACAGACAACAAAAAGACCAACATGGATATACTGATGCAACAGCTGATACCCAAAAATGGAACTTTACAGACTGTCAGTGAAACTAAAGTAGGTTTTGTACACAGATGATATGCTGGCAATAGGGATGAACCTTGCAAGCAAAAACATTTGCTAAGAGAATTCCCAATTAGTGATTGCAGTTAAGAAAGGGACTAAATTAGCAGGATGGCACTAAATTACCATGATGTTGTCCACTGGAAATATGTTTTGGTGTAATCAGTTTTGGAAAAACAAATTCACTTCTGAGCTAATCCTCATAGGCTTCACCTTTGAAATGTCATCTCTGAGTACACATTCTACTTGACTTACTTGTGTGTTAGATTTAACATTCAACAACAGAAGCCTGCCTGTTTACAGAACCAGGTCAGGAGCTGGTCACAGGACTACAGGATGTTGCAGAAGGAACCTAGGGATAGCATCCAAGTGAGGATGAGTAATAGTACCTGCTCCTTCAGATGTGTGTCAAAACCAACCATCATTAAGAGGTTTGGACTGTTAAGATTTGCAATGCTCTTAGATTTTAAGTTATTCAAGGACAGAGAGTTATGATTCATAAAAAGGCTTTTAAGAAGATGAGTCCAAGCCCTGCACTGGAACAGTTGATGTGGTGCTCTCACTCTGTATCTTAGATAATCACTTTGGTCAGTTAAAAGCTGCAAAATTAGCACTGAAGATGCATGTGCTTTTGTGACAGCTATTTGTAATCTACAGAGCTTAGCAGCCTCAGCTGAATGGGAGGCCCCAGTGTGCCATGCAGAGATCAGATATCTAGCAAATGCATAATTACTTCTGCAAAAAGATTAGAAACTAAACCAGCAGGATTATTGTTTCTATTTTAGAGTTCAAAATTACAAGCACACATCTGGTTCCACTGCACCTAGAAGCCCAGCTGCATTTAACTTCATGTATTCTGGTCTCTCCAGTGACCTCAAGCCAAGGTTCCTCTGAAAGCCAGACTGGGCCAGCCCAGGAGTGCCTGAGTGCCCAGGGACCCCACTCTGCACGTCTCTGCAGCAGAGCAAAGACTCCTCACATCCTGGACCTCCCTCTGCTCTCCACAGAAACTCTTCTTTGTTTGCAAGTGTTTTCCACCACAGAAATCCCTTCTGGGTGACCAGCACAGCACAGCACAGCTACTGAACTTCAACTCATAAGCACCTGCTGTCCTACTGGGGAGAAAGATTTGCCTGAAAGAACTTGAGTTTCTTGTTTCCACTTTCAGATTTAATGTGAATACCAAAGTAAAGCACCAAATCCTTTTAATCAAGAAGAAAAGGAAGTTTATGAATTTTTAAACAAAAGCTGAAAACTGCTGTGTTTTCAGGACACCAAGGCACTGGAGAACATGTGTGTTCATGGCTTGGATTATGCAAAGAATTAAAAATCAGTAACTAGAAATTAGCTTTTTTGGGGGAAAGTAGTTGTTTTTTGGACAGAAACATTGCAACTATTTCCAAAAGGCCCACAACTAAAAGTGGTCTCTGACTTCTACTTTGAAACAAGTCTAATAGCTGCAAACAACCATAGATTTAAAAGGTCACTGCACAATCCAATCTCAGTGATTAACATTTGCCTTTTTAGTCATGACTACACTAAAATAATGATCTCAATTCACAGGATGATTAAACACCTATTAATTTATTGCAGTAAAACAGGCTGAGGAATCTTTGGGTAACCAAGCTGGATGAAGTGTAGTTCACACAACCTTATCATTCAAGGTGCCAATTAAAACAACAAAGAAAACACTAGTTCTTTTACAAACTCAGATTTTTC
This sequence comes from Cinclus cinclus, assembly GCF_963662255.1. Lineage (NCBI taxonomy): Eukaryota > Metazoa > Chordata > Aves > Passeriformes > Cinclidae > Cinclus > Cinclus cinclus. The sequence continues at coordinate 10,069,275 of NC_085058.1, forward strand.
CTACTCAAACCTGTGAAATAAGATTCCAATTTTAGTATCTACTTCCAAGCCAGCATCTCAAAACTACTGCTGAACATTATCCTGCTAATTTTAGGCATTCATTACTGCCCTAGGAGGCAGATAATTGTTTACTATGAGAGTACCCCTGCTGGTCGAACCATTTGTACAAATATTCACCGTGATGAGTGACTGCACTTGATATGTGAAAAGCCTGCAAGTCCCAAAAAATGATGCCCTCAGAGCCACTTGATACCCACAGCTATAGCTTTCTGTAAGAAATATGGTTTTACCAGACTTTTCTTGTTTTTTCTTAAATTTCATTTATTTCTGAGCACTGACTTGGACATGAACAGGCATCTCCATCAAGCAAAAGAGCAGTCAATCTGTAATATTCTACTCCAAAGAAGTTCTTTCTTTTCTTGCATTTTGTGCTTTACATTTCATACTAAGGCATTGAATGAGTGAGCAGAAATATACTGATAGCATGAAATGCTACTTTTAATGAAGGAAAATTAACCTCTTACCCTGACAGACAATTAAACCAGTAAGTAATGAAAGCAGATGACAACTATGTCACACTGCTTAAGAAAGTAATATATTCAGTACTTCTTGTTTCTCAATTCATGCATTAAATGTTGCTGGTCAGCTTGCCAAGTTTAATCTGTACCATGAAGTACATGGAAGTGGGGTGAGGAGGAAAGAAGTCTAGCCAGCTCTTTTTGCAGCTTCACATTCTCCCACATTATGCTGAAGGGAATAGAAGCAATAAAAGGGTCTGAATATCATCCCACAGTGCCATCCTAGTCGCTGAGGACCCATGAACAATGAGGCCCAAATCTTCATAGTAACAATTCTTTTTTTCTTTATAAAGTCATTGGAGAGGCACAGACACAGCATTACAGAGACCCAGGCTCCAGAGGGCTGCTCTGACTCTACTCCTGACATGGAGTTGAAATCCTTGAGCTTCTGTTCCCAGCTATAGAGCTGTGCATGTCAGCGAGCTTCATGTTTTGTACGTACAAGGTCAAGACACAGCTCTTGATCTATTTGCTCTTCTGATGGGTTACCTTTACCCCTTTATTTGTCTCCTTCACCTTTTCTTTCCTTTTTTAATGTGGCATGCTTCTGTAGAAGCAAGGTACTGAGCAATATGTGATAAACAAAGGCATCACTTAGTGGTGCCATGTTAGTGACCACACTGCATTTTGTGATGGAGAAATGCATCTTGGCAGCTGTAACCAGTGTAACAAACAAATATACTGCAGGGTTTCATATGATTTTACAACAAAGTCAGCCTTGAAACTAAATGCTCATTAATTCCCTGATTGCTTCCTAATGATAAACCTACTTGGGATTCTCACCAGGAAGCAGTAGAAGAATGATCCTGAGAAACTGAGAGTACTTTTTCAGGATCTTCACATACGTGCAGTTAGGAAATTATTCAGAGCATCTTGAAAGAATTGCTTAACAAGAAAGAAGATGTGAGGCAAGTTCCAGCAAATTTGTGTGACTAAGAACAGCACAGGTATTTCCATAAACTTTTTGGGCTCTTTCAGGTAACTGGCTCACTGGACACCTTAAAAATATTTGTTCAGTTGCTACAACTGTCAGGATTCTCTCTCGAAGGGCAAGGTAGGTCTCACAAACAGCTCTGTTCAGGTGAATTAGCTGATGGCAGCAGTTTGTTCTGTAATTCTTCCACTCCATCAGGTTGATGGTCAGCAGCGGAGTTCATCTCAGGAAAGTGAAAATCCTGGTGCCAAAAAACAAAGTGACAGATTGGAATGGTCTATTTTAAAAAAGAGTTGCCATGTCTAGTTAGTATCATACAGAGATACACTGCACAGTAACAAATGGATGTTGGACTGGGCTTAGAAACTAAAGCCAAAAGTATATGGAGTATTTCAGCCAGAAAAAGGAAAGAAAAAATGCTTTTCTGCATAGAACTGCAGGGAGAAAACATTCCTATGTCACTGGTATTCTCCATTTTCCTTCCTTAAATTAATTTTGTTATGCTTTTAAGGACACAAGACAAAATTTGAAATTCAAGGGAAGTAAAGAGGATTTGAAGCAAGCAGCAAGCAAATCAATGGGTCACTATTCAATTCAGGTTTCACCTGAATGGATTAAATGTATTAAAATGTATTCACATTTATTATAAACAAATATGGGATAGATCCAGTACAGTCTAGCTGAGAGAGAGCCTGCCTCCTTATGCAGCAGCTCTGGCCAGTTAACTCCCTTCATTCACAAGTCCAGTAAAAAGTAACTACCATTGTGCAGACCTCTCTATACATACAGCCTAGGCACTGGCACTGGCATCTCACCTGTCTCTGGTTTAATATTAGACATAATCACTACTTCTGGCACTCCAAGTGACTAACTTCCATTCTAGAATCATCTGCCTGTAACATCAGCTTGCAAGTCTGGAACTCATGTTTGAAAATTCAGAGCATAAACTAATATGTACCTGGGAATTTCCTTTCTATATTCTTCCCTGCAGTATTAATGCCCCAGACAGTCTTCACATACTTCGCTGTATTTTGATGGGATTTCAGAAGAGCTTGGTAAAAAAAGATGAGGTGCTAATGTGATCATTTGAAAAAAACCCCACATTTTATGGCTAGCATCAGCATCTTAATTAAGGAGCTCTCAGCAACTAGAAATAGAGATGTAAATAATTTCTGAGAGAGGTTTTCAGTACAAGAAGCCTTTAGACGAGCCAAATCATCAAGGAAATTATTTAACTGACAGTATTTGACAGAGATATTTCACACAGAGCCTCTCAGAGGCCTTCATATACTCATACACAGCTAGGTAGAGCTATTGCCAAGAACAATCACCCAAAGGGTGGTGAGCAAGAATTAGCTGGTCATTGCAGCAAGCACCTAAGTAACCAGTCCTGGAGGACTCCCCAGAAGGGACTCTGCATCTGAAATTACCTGACTTTCTGTCTTCACTTTATCTGAGCTCACAAACCATAGCGATGCTTGAACAAACAAGCCTATCCCTAATTAAGTGTGTTAATGCAGGAAGAAATTATGGTATTTACATATTGTGCAGGATGACAGAAGTTTACATTATATAGGAAAAGCACTATCTTCTCTTTATGAAAAGATGAGAACATGAGATTATTCCCAATAGGACACACTTAGGTACTTGCTAGAAGAGTTAATTACATACAGGTAGGATTATGTATCTCTTTGGGTAATTGGTCTTTAGTGAAGCATGGAAACATGGAGTGCTCTTCAAATAGCCTGGGAATTCTAAGAACAAAGTCCTCCCAAAAGACACCTCTCCCTTCACATAAAAGCCCTTCCTCGTTTTTGTTTTTGCTTTTTTCCTTGCAGGTAAAACAAGTCACATGCTGACACAGTTTTCAGTGGCCCAGAAAAACAACTCTCTGAGTGAAACCAGTACACTAAGCCATGACTTACTGGCTGGGGAGCCAGCGTCCTTATGCTCCCAGCAACACTGCTGCAAAGGCTGCAGCCTCTGGCATAGAGACACAGAACAAAGCTCAAAGCAGTAATGCCTCGTGTGGCTTTACCACAAACCACCTTTATCCTTTTATTAACACCTGATGTCATATTCCAACTTAATACACTGTTGGGGTGCTCTGGAGCTCATTCAGGACCTTCACACAGGACTTTTGCTACCTGACATTCCTTCCAAAGACCCAGAGAGCATAGTGGATGTTAGACAACTGCTTAGACAAGCTCAGAGATCTCGACCTTGTCACAGACAAGCACTCTTCTACAGTTTCTATGTTAATACCTTGAATTCATGTACAGAAACAGTACAACAGGTTGGAAGAAATAATCATATAAATTAAATTTAGAGGGCTTATGATCAGATAAACATATCAAAACATTACATTTCCTTCAGAATTTCAGTTTTCCATCTTCTTGTAAAAGCTGAGGCCACTGTTGGTGTCAGGGAGTTCCAGCTGCTGTGCCATAGCATTATTTGGAAACTTCCAGACACTTCCTGCCCAGAACAGGCTGAGCAGCTGCTTCTGCTGGATGCTGGCTCTGGAGCCCTGCTGTGCTCAGGGTCACCTGGCCACCAGGAACATTGACCTGCCAAAGGGCATCAGGGCACCTCCACCAGGAACATTGACCTGCCAAAGGGCATCAGGGCACCTCCACCAGGAACACTGACCTCCCAAAGGGCATCAGGGCAACTCCACCAGGAACATTGACCTCCCAAAGGGCATCAGGGCACCTCCACCAGGAGCATTGACCTCCCAAAGGGCATCAGGGCACCTCCACCAGGAGCATTGACCTCCCAAAGGGGCATCAGGGCACCTCCACCAGGAACATTGACCTGCCAAAGGAGCATCAGGGCACCTCCACCAGGAACACTGACCTCCCAAAGGGGCATCAGGGCAACTCCACCAGGAGCATTGACCTCCCAAAGGGGCATCAGGGCAACTCCACCAGGAGCATTGACCTCCCAGAGGGGCATCAGGGCACCTCCACCAGGAACATTGACCTCCCAAAGGGCATCAGGGCACCTCCACCAGGAGCATTGACCTCCCAAAGCGGCATCAGGGCACCTCCACCAGGAACACTGACCTGCCAAAGGGCATCAGGGCACCTCCACCAGGAACACTGACCTCCCAAAGGGGCATCAGGCACCGGCCAGGCAGGAGGAACAGCTCCATCTCCCGCTGGGATGATCAGCCGGTCGCCACTCGAGGGCAGCATTTCAGTAAAATAAAAAAGACGTCGGAACAGAAATGAATATGGACACCAGACTGCCGGACTGTGTTAGCTCACCGCGAGGATTTTGTTTGCAGCCTGATCTCCAAGCTCTCTGTAGCTATTTAAACAGGGCGGCAATATGAGCAGAGTACTAAAGTGTAAGCAGTAAAGGAATATCAGGTCAATACCAGATAAATCTGGGAGATTGTACAGGCACTTTAGTTTACATATGGTTTAGCTATCTGAAGGAAAAGCGGATGCACCCACATCTGAACCTCCCGCCCTCCTTCAATGGAAACAATTTATCCGAGAAAGGGGAAAGGTTTTCACTCAGAGCAACCAACTCTCTTTGACCAGACCTGAGAAAGTTCTTGTACAGCAGTGACTTTAAAAGCTAAGGAACAGCACCCAGTAACTGTCAGGATACAAAACAAGGACCCACTTGGACCATCATGATCATCGCCTTCTCACTTCCAACAATGCCATAGCGCTTCTAATGCCCTCTGCCTGGAGCGAGAAGCCTGTAAAAAAAGGCATGAATGCTGCTGGTTTAGTGCTCTACTTACACCAGCTAAAAACAGTCACAGGCCAAAAACATACTCCAGCTTTGGATACTGAATGACAACATGGGCTAGGAGGCCCATTAGGTCAAATTAAAATATACCAATAGAAAGAAAATAAACACTGATAATCTTTGTCTGGAAGGCAAAGAGAGCTCTTGGAATAGAAACTTGCTACACAGCTTCAAATGCATGCATGTCATTGTTTTGCCTTCTTATTCCAGAGGAGCTTTCCTTCAAACAAGGACAGGCTGCTGTCAGAGGAGTGTCACAAGGGCCACAGCCTTCAGGCCTGGGGTGCTGCAGTCTGAGGCATCCTCTGCACTCAGTAAAAACAGGTGATTTCAGAAGTGTCTCACAGTACATCAATGAAGGTGCCATTAATATCTTTATTACATCCAGATTAACTGTGTTTGTTGTTTTTTAATCCAAAGAAGCTAAAGTAGTGGTTAATTGCACTGAATTTGAATACAGCAGGAAAAGAAAGACACTATTGTTAAGCCAGCACCATCAGGCTCAGCAGTGATGGCAGAGTGGGATAATGGTGAGGATCCTGCATATCCAGCTGTAGCTGTGCTGTAGGTGCATGTGAACAGAGGAGGCTTATGGGAAGCAGCTGTTAGCACAGACAGCTCAAGCAATGTGAATAGGAACACACAGAAGCTAAATTTAAAATATGGTGAAACTCAGAAGTATTCTGCAATGGCTAATTGGCAATTTGACATTTATTTCACTCCAGAAACTGAAACCAAATATCCCATCACGAGGTCCAATGACAATGGAATGACTCAGAAGGCTCACTGTTCTTCACACACACTTACCTCCATGTTTTTGGCACTATTTTTGCCCTCCTCCCCTTCCAAAATGAGCATGATGTGCTGCCATCATCCTGCAGCAGGGTTTACATGGACAGCAACAGATGAGTAACATAAGGCAATCGCCCCAGCAAATCTCTAAGGCAGTTCAGGAGGTAAAAGGTGTGCTGCCAATGTCTCCTGTCATTAATGTGCTACCCAGTGCAAAAGGAAACGTGCTACTGAGGCACTGTGAAATTAGTCAGCATCGAGCCATCTGCTACACGTAATCTCAGGTTGCTTGTCATCAGTGAGGTACGAATTTAAAGAAGGCTCTAGCCGGACATTTTAGTTCTAAATTGAGTACATTTAATCCAATAGTCATGGAAGGACAGCAGATACTGTTCCAGGGCACTTTCCTAACAACTGCCTCTTAATGTGAACAGTGATTGATGTAGTTTATGATATTAAAGGATATATATGGTGATGATGCTGCTCCAAATGTTTCCGCCTTCTGTACTGTTGGCTTCACTGCCTGATAACTTATTAACCAGAAAAAGCTGTAAACAATTTGATTTCAAGGATTTTATGACTTCAAGGGAAAAGTTTATAAACCATAAAAAGGGTATAAACAAAATATAAGCAAAAAGAAAGCCTGAAGGCCAGAGACTGTCCCTGAAGAGCCAGTGGAGAGCTTGTCCCACACTCCTCCAAGGCACTGCCAGCAGAAGCTGCCTGCCTGCCTCACGCTGCACTGGGTACTGCCTGCTGGCCCCATGTCTCAAGGGCTAGTACAGCCATGGATGGTGTCCTCTTAGACAGAGATGTGCAGAACATAGGGATTCCATCCTAAATATTCAGAAAATAGGTGTATTTTCAGTGAAAACAACTATGAAATTTCCAAGAATTGCCTGTCCTTTCAACATGCATAGGTAAAAAGCAAATATCAGCCAAAAGATGTAGGTAAAAAATAGAGGCTGAGTGGTATCATCACTCTCCAGGAGGTCACACCAAAAATCACACAGCTGGAGGAAACAGAACATATCTGTGATAGCAGAAGCCAGCCCTCACCATGTGACCCAAACTGGTTTCATCCTTTCCTGTGCAAGATTGCTCCTCCCAGAATGGGACCTGCAATGCTCACATTGCCAAGCAGGAGGTGATGGACTAGTAAAGCTGGAGGCACTGAAGAATGAATAATCATGCACCACAATATAGCTTAGAAAAATATTCAGCCTCTGCCAATGGTAAGGAAGGGGAATTAATAAAACTTCACTAGAACTTCATACAAAGCCCAAAAAACCTCAAAGAATGCAAACCCACAGCATATGATATTGCAACGTTGTCTTGTAACCTTAATACAGAAATCCAGAGCAACTCCTGCTAAGAGCATTAAATATTAATAATGGCTCCCAGCTGCTACGGCTACATAATGGGCTTATTTTGATGAGGAAGATGTGCACAGCTTAAGTAATGTGCATCAGTTCAGATGATACTACTTTCCTTTTGAAATTCATTCAAGACCCTCTCTCCTTGCTGCAATTAATTGAAGAACCCAGGGCTATTATTCTTAAAAGGCAAGATTTGTCTCTGATCTTTGTCCTACATTACATCTCTTTTTTTTTTTTTTTTTTTGTCAGAGGTTGCAACATGAGCAGAGGTGGATGGTTCAGCTTGCTACACCACTCGTTACCAGAGGGCAGCCTTCTTTTCCTCCATACTGTCCTAATTAGTGTGAATCTGCCCACAAAAATAGCCCACAAGGATAGGGTTTTTCATTGTTCTCTCTTCCACATCAGTGCAACTATTATAAATGTTAATGGTCCTGGCTTGCATTATCATAAACATCAAAGTTAGGAAATGCTCAGTTTCCTTTTATCCTTTACTAAGCAAGCTTGAGCTTCCTTACTGGCAAAGTAGGTGATGAATAGCTGACCACTTACAGGGTGATTAATTAGCCAGAAGGCATTCTCTTCTCTACTTACTTTGCCATTAAATTATATGGCCACCTTACTAGACTGAGATGATACTGATCTCTGTTTTAGAAGATGGCTGACTGTAGTCTGCTGACCCATACAATATTTAAAATAAATCATGATCACTGTGCAGTTACTGACCTAGATATGAATGGTTTTCAATGATAAAATGGCAGCTAGATATCCAATACTAACTGGAAGTAACACAGGCTTAAATACAGTTGGTTATTTAGAAGATTCATCATGAAGCGTTACTAAAAAGAAAACCCTCATCTTCAGAAATTCAGAATGACAGAAGAAGCAGTAAGTTCCTAGACTTAATGATTCACCAGAAATACCATTAACTACTGCTGCATGAGTAAATATTTAAATAAATATTTTCTGGCCTTAACCAATTCCTGTCCAAAGATTTTATGTAAGAATGCAAAACTACTATTATCTACGTCTGAACATGTCCCAGAGGAAAAAAAAATGCAGAAGGGGGCTTTTACCTTTTTCCACTCCACTCTAAGTAAGCCTTAGGTCAAAAGACACTCCACTCATCTTGGGCAAGCTCTATGAAAGGAAACCTTTCATTTCTAAAAGTGTGTTTCTAGGTGCCACAGTTGCATCAATAACCTCCCAAAGGTGAAATGAGTAACAGATGTAGCAATGTCTGCAGCCACCTTTGGGACAGAAACTCTGAGGAGTGAACTTCTCTGTCACACGTTACTCCAATGACTGTTGAGTCCAGTTGTCAGATATGTGACTTCAGTGAGCAGGAAACGGGTTTGGACACGTACAGCTCCTTGAAACTGGGAGCTGCTGTGGGGACAGAGGTTGGAGAGGCAGTAATAAGGAAACAGCAAAGACAGAAGAGAACAAGGGAAAAGGAAGTGGAGTCATGAGGTTCCCTAAACAGGGAAGGTCATGATCAGACAGTAAATTCAAACTAATTGCCATGCAGCCCCTGCCCATCAGCAAATACCAATGGCCACCAATAAGCTGCTGATTGAGAGATCAGGAGAGGGAACTGGGGAGCTGAGAACCCCAAGGCTATAGCAGGGCACTCTTTCTAATGTGGTGAGTTTGGTGTCCTGACACTGAATGGTCACACCTTGAGGGGTAGGTAACCCTTCCCTCTTTTCTGCTTGCTAGAGGAGCTCCAGTTGTCTGGGGTCAAACACAGATTTTAAACATGTAGTGTCATTAGCAAGACACTTCTAGTTTCTTCTGTAACTTTGAATGCAAATAAGAAGATATAGGTTAAAACGGATTGCCTAACTGAAGTTCTTGCTCAAATTTCTAACTCAGGTTTTGGTTTAGAGGGTATTCACTTCATGTAGAAAAAAAGGCAGTCAGCTTATCAGATCAAGTATCTTGGCAATATCCCAGCTTCAAATGTTTGTCTGGCTATAATATGGATTTTGAGATAAGAAACAAGCATTTGCACAAATTGCTGACACAAAGAAAGGACAATCCAGCAAGTCCAGAAGAAAAAAACCTCACCTACACTTGAGAACATTTATTACAAAAATAAAACTTTCAATATTAAAATATCTGTGGTATCTTTATGCTACTGCAAGGGATGCTTCTGTTGTTCTCAGAGTAATGATAGCTGATTTAAAGTGTATTGCACACACTTGTCATACAGAGTTTAAGATAACATTAGAGGGAATAACACTGTCTAATATTAGTGTACCTGTCAAGCACATTTCCAAACTAATTGATATTGTATGTTCAGCTCATTGTATCACTAATGTTAGACAACATTTCCATTTTCTTGAATTGTAGCTCCCCTTTACTAAAAGCCATTTTAGCTGAAGTAACTGGTCTGAGTAATTCCAGCTCTAGGCAGGCATCCAGATGTTTGTAACTTCCATTAATCAGCCTGAATAGGCTGAAGCTGATCTATGGCTCCACACTGCACACACAGTAGACATTTTTAATAAATGCTGACCTGCAGTTCAGCTCTTTGCTAGGTGGGTCATGGCTGAAGTGCTGATGCAGATCAAGTTGTTTCACAAGGACTTGAAAGCACTGAGATGTCACAGTCTGGTGCTTGCTTTCCATTGCTGGTATAAACTCGATTGGACATCCCTAGGGAAGCCTCCAACTTCCCAAATATATTGTAGACTGCAGAAAAATTATATGGAGCCTTTCCTTGCCATCAGTTTATAGTCTCTTGTACTGCTCTGGTATGTCTCTGCATTGCCTACAGTCCCTCTGTTCAGGATTGTCACACTGGCTTCTCATGTGCTGGTGAGGTGCTGATGTGTCATTCCTTATCAGCAACTTGTATGTCTAGTAGGGCAACTTTTGTGTTTTCCTAATTTACATCTGGAAACTTGTGGCCAGATTAACAATGTCTGTGAGATCCACCTTGATTTTTGTACTGTGTTTCTTAAAGAGACTCCATGACCACCACTGAACATTATCTGAAAGCTATGAAAACTACAACTGTGTATTATGTCAGTTGATGCTTATTTATTTATTTTCCCCCAAATACTTGTGTGAATACATACTGGGCTGAGGAACATTGAGGTTATGACATGCATGCCTTTTTTGCTTAGGTTTAAGACAGAGACTTATCTTTCTTGGACTTCTGATGCCTTAAGTTTTAGCTTTCATATTTTCCAGATTCTGTACTGCACTGGTGTGTGACTGAATTTTATATAAAGTGTTAGCAAGTTTTCTTCACAGTTAGTCAGACAAAACAATTCTTTTCCAGCCTGAGAACCAAGGACACTGTTGCAGGTGTCCTTGCACCGTTCGGGCCCAAAAAGTACAAACAGCGAACTGAGGAGAGCAATCTGGGAGGATGGGACTCCATAATCTGAAGCTGTAATTGGACAGTTAACCCCAATATGTAAATGGACCAAAACTTATAAAAGTGTGACAACTTGGGACCTGGAGTCCATCTTAGGTTCATCTTGGGTAGAGCCACAGCTGAGCTCTTGTCATGCCCAAGGTGTGTATCCATTGGAGGCCTTTTAACAAATACCTACTTTATTCCCTTAACACTGCCTAGCCTCTGTTCTAGTAGCTTCTTTAGGCATCACTTCCCAGAAAAAAAAATCACACCACACTGGTGTTAAACACACACACACACACACACACACACACACACACACACACACACACACACACTTCCCAGAATCCCAGTCTTGTTGAGGCTGGGAGTGAGCTTTGAGAGGTATCTTTTCCAGCACAGGCACCTAGGGCAGGCTGCTCTGGACACTCCTGGGTATTTTGTGCGTTATGTCTGTACATGATGCACACATGTGCACCATCTATTTGTGACATACAGTTTTTGTTAGAAAGCTCCAGTTCAGCAATAATGGGTCAGCTTTCCAAGGTTTCTTGGTGAGAAGCATTCACTTAAAACACTGTCATTACAATTCCTTTTAATGCAACATGGTTTTCCAATACCTGAAGGGAACTTAGAGAGGTAAGATGGGGCAAGACTATCTGCCAAGAGCATGTAGTGACAGGACAATGGGGAATGGGTTCAAATTGTTAGACGGTAGGTTTAGATTAGGTATTAGAAAATTTTTTTTACTGGGAGGGTACTGAGGCAGATTCCCAGGTAAACTGTGGATGCTCCATCCCTGGAGGTGTTCAAGGTCAGGTTGGAATGGGCTTTGATCAATGTGGTCTAGGGAAAAGTCTGCCTATGGCAGACAGGTTGGAACCAGATGATCTTTAAGGTCCCTTTCCAACCCAAACCAAATCAGGCATTCTGTGATTCTAAGACACAAGTTATTTTCCTCGAATAAATTTTCCCACGTCTTACTGTTTCAATAAATCTGGCGTAAGCAGACTTTCGTATTCGTGCACTTATGCCCGAAGTCATTCCCTTTTACATTCTCTTTGACGGACGGCAGTACCGAGTCTCCAGCTGGCAAACGGGCTGGAGCCTCACCAGCCAGGGGCACTCAGTGCCGGCTCCTGCAGCAGCGGGTTCAGAGCACTCGTGCGCTCCGCGCTGAGGGCTCCCCACGGCCCCGCGCTCCGGCTGGGCCCGGCTCGGTTCTGCCCGGCACGGCTCGGTTCTGCCCGGCCCGGCTCTGCTCGGCCCGGCTCGGCTCTGCCCGGCCCGGCTCGGTTCTGCTCGGCCCGGCTCGGTTCTCCCGGCCCGGCTCGGTTCTGCTCGGCCCGGCTCGGCTCTGCCCGGCCCGGCTCGGTTCTGCCAGACCCGGCTCGGCTCTGCCCGGCCCGGCTCGGTTCTGCTCGGCCCGGCTCGGTTCTCCCGGCCCGGCTCGGTTCTGCCAGACCCGGCTCGGCTCTGCCCGGCCCGGCTCGGTTCTGCCAGACCCGGCTCGGCTCTGCCCGGCCCGGCTCGGTTCTGCCAGACCCGGCTCGGCTCTGCCCGGCCCGGCTCGGTTCTGCCAGACCCGGCTCGGCTCTGCCCGGCCCGGCTCGGTTCTGCCAGACCCGGCTCGGCTCTGCTCGGCCCGGCCCGGCCCACCCCAGCACATCCGCAGCGGCCCGGGGGGCTCGGGGCGGGCGCTCCCCGCGCATGCGGCCTCTCGGCGCCGGGCGGGGCTGCCGGGCCGAGCCGGGGTTTCCGCCGGGGCCGGGCCCGTGTCCGGCGCGCCGGGGCCGGGGCCGGGACCGGGACCGGGGCGATGCCCGGAGCGATGCCCGGAGCGGGGCCCGGGGCGGCGGCGCGGGGCCGCGGGCGCTGAGCGGGCGGCAGCATGGCCGAGGCGCTGCGCCAGGAGCCGCCGGGCGGGCCCGAGTCGGAGGCCGAGCTGTCGCAGCGGCTCGCCCGCACCAAGGCCCGCTCGTACGGCAGCACGGCGAGCGTGGCCGCGCCGCTGGCCGAGCGCTACGTGGAGCACCGGCTGAGCGCCGGGGACACGCTGCAGGGCATCGCCCTCAAGTACGGCGTCACGGTAAGGGAGCGCCGCCGGCGGGGCCGGGAGCGGCGCTTGGAGCCGGAGAGTGGCCTGTGTCGGAAGAGATCTTAAAGGTCGTTCCGGCCCCCCTGCATTGGGCAGGTGCACCTTCCCCTAGACCAGGGTGCACAGAGCCCCATCCAGCCTGGCCTTGAGCACCTCAAGGGATGGAGCATCCGCAGCTTCCCCGGGCAGGCGCCGCCTCCGTAGCCTGGCCGCTGTAGCCCCGGGCACAGGGGACATTTGTTGGGCCCAGAGCCGCGGGATGACAACAAGAAGTCGTCCCGTAGGGCATTTCCTACACACGGTGGGCAGGAAACGGTGTGGCTACGGTGTTAGTTTTAGTTTCGGTATTTCAAGTGCTGATCTCGGCACCTACGGCGTGCCCGGAGCGGTCAGCACGCAGCGCTGGAGGCACAGGGCTGGAGCCGGCACTGCCCGGGACTGGGACCTGACGGTGCTGGGTTCCCCGTGCGCTGGGGCCCGGGGAAAGGACACACACCTGCTCCCGTCCAATAAACCTGTGCTCACACCGCTGTTCACCGCTGCACTCACTTCAGGTCAGGAAGGAAAACCAGTGTGACTAAACTTATCCTGAAAAGAAGCATTGTTTTGAGCTTGGCATACAGGCTGTGACAAGAGAAGGAATTTCGTCCGGTAGCTTCGGGGCTAAACATTCTGTTGTGATCTGCCTACCAGCCTAGAGGTTCACTGTTTTGAAAATGTTGCTGCTTTTCTGCTCACTTTCAAGGGAGAAAGAATGTTCATTTATGTAAAAAATGTTGAAAGGCTTTTGGCAGCCTACGACATGCAGAGTCCAATAAACTCCAGGAGCAGAACTCACCTGCCCTGCCTCATTCCCACTTAATGTGTGGCCCATATTCCAATGTGCAGCTTCAGTAGTCCCAGTACAGAAAATTGCTGTTGAGCGTGGCACTGGTACAGTCAGTGCCACTTTGACACATACTTGAAACAGCACCTTCCAGTCGGGCTCCTTGTAGAAGAGCTACAGTGTAGTCCCAAACTATTAGCTTCTGACTGAAGTGGCTTCTTCTCGTTCTTTTGGTCTGCAAGATCTACTAAAGCCTTCCATCACCTTCAACAGCACTCAGCCTTTGTTGTGAAAAGGGTTGAAAGTCTATTTTTCTTCTCTTTTTGAAAGATTACACCACTTTTGACTGATTCTTGTTGGCAGCAGGGTTATTGACACTGGTCTACATTAAACTTTTGCTTACTAGGAGGGCAAAGCAGCTGATTGGACATTAGATTTTTTTTTAATTGTTTTTTTCAGGACTTTCCATCATGCACAAAGTCTCTGGCCTAAATGTTTTAACCATGTTATTCCTCTTCAGAAGTGTGTTTGCTCACTGCAATAAGTGAGAAATACAAACCCGATCACTAAATTGCAGTTTTCTAGATAAAAGGCATTTCTAAGCAATTGACAGCTCCCTTTCAGCTACAGTGAAATTGTGAATCAAACCTGTACAAACAGCTCTAAGTTGTGAACCATAAGTTTTGGTTATGAGTTTGATAAGTTTTTGCTGTGCAAATGATGTAAAATATGTATGTTGGGGCTTTTTCTCAACATCTAATTGGTTATTTGATTTCATGAGTGTTCTTAAGAAGCCAGAGCTGCATCATTATAGACTGTTGAGGGAGGTTAAACTGACATGAAATGCCCCTCAGAGAACTTTGCCCTCACAAGTTCAGTGAAATCAGCCATTGTGTTTGTTTTCATGGGTTTCAGCCCAGGGTAGGAACGCGTTTGCTTTTAGCAAAATGCAGACTGCTGTGTGTTCACACAATGACAAGGACACATTTCCTCTGAAGAGTCCTTCTCTTTGCTTCCTGCATCATGTATTCTTGGCTGGAAGTGTGAGTTGTAATGGAAACATCAGAATTATCTTTGGCTGCCACTGCCTCCAGTATTACTGGTTTTAGAAGTATTCTCTGTGGTTTTCCTCACTGGGAGTCAATTTGTAGCAGGGACATCCTGTCCAGTGCCTGCCTCTGCATGACTTGGCATAGACAGTTCAATATAGATAAAAACGCCATAGTGGGGGAGAGGGATCAATGTGCTTTGTTTGGCCTCGTCCTGTGCCCTTCACCCCCTCCCCCAGATGCTGTCTGTTATCTTTACAACGTGCATTTGTTGTATTTTCCTTTTGACTAAATTAACAGTGTGAATTCATGTTTATGGTTCAGTGCAAGTGCTGTATCCCTTTGGAGGGGAGAAGGATGAGGACTATACTTCATTGTCAGTAGAAGTAGTTCTGATTCATTAGCTCAGCATTAGTTTACAACTTCAGTTAAAATTTTAAGCATGTGCTGAAGATTTTGCTCTTTCACTATGATTGATTTGTAGCTGATGGGCATTACCTCAGTCTTTCTTGCACTAAGAAAAGAAAACTTGTTAAATCCTGCTCTCCACGCACCTCGAAATGTACAGAGTCACACTGAGTTGTAGGAGTTACTTTGCACATACAAGGTAACCTGCTCAGGGCTGAGGGATGTTCTTTTTAGAACCAAGTACTTTCCTTTTCATTACTGCTCCGTGCTGAAGTACAGACTTCCAAATGCTATGGGCTAGTATTTGAGGAAGAAATAACCAGAGGTAGAGTTACCATGAAATAGGAGAGAGAATAGCAGTACAGTACATTATTTATTGGCTTTGAAGCATCACCTTCCAACTCCCCTGCAGCAGGATCTCAGCTTTCAGCTTCTGTATTGTATTTTTACAGAAAAACTCCAGCTAGTATTTTAAACATTTTTACACCCATCAAGACAGACAACTTATAGAGATTTTAACAACTGACATTTACACTAGGACCATGAGAAGTGTCATGGTTGAGTCAGGTAAAGCTTTCTTTATACCCTTCAGCTGGTGCTCATCTTGGGAGAAAGCTTGCACCCTTATATTCTTTGGTCCTTACTAAAAATGGATTCCAAGCTTTGGGAGCTGGAAGAGTAGTGATCTTCTCTTATTGTGACTCTGGATATTAGCTATACAGTTTTTAAATGGGATTATTATATCTAAGCATTTCACCATTTTAGCCATCTGCACCAACAGGTTGGATCCTCATGTTAGCTTTATCCCCCTTGTTTGGATTCTGCATCAATTTTACCAGAGAGTTCACCTACAGGAGCTGCTAGCAGTTCTGAGCCTTATTGTAATATAAATCCAAATCAACAGTGCATCTGTGGTAGAATTTTTATTCTTTGGCAGGCTGTTCCTGTGAGCCTGCATAGAGACTGCAAGACTGTTCAAGGAAAGCATCTTTAGGTAGTGCAAGACTTTGGAAAAAGCAGTACTGTGGAGTCAAGTGCACATAAAACTAGGATGTTAGCAAGGCTGAAACAGAACTCTCTGAAATCACTTTGAATGCAAACAAATTCTTCCCTGAAATAATTGCTGGTGCAAAGAAAGTATAGATTTATTTTAACTAAAGGTTGTATACTACATCAGAGTTAGTGCTTTATACTTTGCCAAACCTAATAACTTTTTCTTTTTTTTTTTTTTTTCAGATGGAACAAATAAAAAGGGCAAATAAACTGTTCACTAATGACTGTATATTTCTGAGGAAAACCCTGAATATTCCGGTTATATCAGAGAAACCATTACTGTTCAATGGACTTAATTCACTGGAATCTCCTGAGAACGAAACTGTTGACAGCTCCCCTTCTTGTGATGAAGGACTAGTGGCAGCTCAGGAAGAAAGTAGTTCTTCTCCTAGTCCTCAAGAATCTGACAATCAGCCTACTGCACCAGAAGAATTATCTGCCAAAGATTTCCTACAGAGATTGGACTTGCAGATTAAGTTATCCAAACAAGCAGCCAGAAAATTAAAAGATGACAGTGTCAGGTAAATGCAGTTTTTGGTGTTAAGCATCTTCATCTCACCCTGAAGGCATTTTAGTTTAAGCTGACCCCTCTTTGTGGGGTCTCAGACAACATCTGTGGCTTTTGTTTGTCAACAGCAAGTGCCTGCTATTCTTATGCACCAGGTGCATTCAGAGCACAGCATTAACTGTGCCTTGCTATGGCAGTTAGAAAGGCTGCCTCTCAACACGTTTGTTTAGAGTACAAATACTATTTCATAAAAGCCAGAAGGCCAGGACTCTCCAAGATGTCTTGCTGTGTAATAGTTATTTAAGCAAAAACATTTGCTTAGTTTTTGGTAGAGTGATAAGTAAAGGCCTGTGAGGAAGTGGATTGTGTTCAGCAAGGCATGATTCTATTATTCTATGTCCCAAATTGCCTCATTGTATAAATATTCTCCATTACACAGTTTCAGTTAAGCTGTACCTATCTCCTTTCCCTGTGCAATCTCACCCTTTGTGGATCCATCTGTGCAGACTTCATCTTCAGTATTTCCATGGCCAGGAGCTCCCACATACTTACTCATAGAAAAAGCAGTACTTTCTGACCTCTGTGCCACAGTAGTGGCACATATCCCCTCACACATACAGGTATCCTATGGAGAGGAACACTCAGACCAAGAGTGGACTTCAGCAGTGTTTGTTTTCCATGTCCTTGGGACAAGTTTCCTCAGCTTGCTCACAATCAGTCTCTTTGTTTATTCCCTGCAGAAATCCCCTCAGTGGGGGATGCTGGGGTGATCCCTCTCACAAGGAAAGGTATGACTGCAGGGGCCTGGTACTGCTTTTCTTACCAGAGAGCTGGAGAGAACTTATGCCTGCAGATACATACTTTGCTTTTGCATATTTGTCCAATGCAAAACTTCATCCACCATCTTGGTTCACTTCACATTCACTTCTGATTCTGAGGGCAAGCAGAAGATAACCTTTCAGGACCAAATTTATTAAGTATAGAATTGCATAATTTATTTAAACTAAGAAATTATTTCAGCAACCTCAAAACTTGATTCAGCAGACAAAAGTTTGAAGGAGAGCAGTATATTTAGCTACTGGACAAGCCTCCTTTGGAGAAATATCCCCACATACAACTCTCCATTGCCAGAACACTGGTTTAGTCTCAGTGAAAGCTGGAATGCTTTCACATCTTATCACACTTGTCAGTTACTTTCTTTTGACTTGATTGCATGAGAGGAAAAAGAGCTGTTGGAACTCAGAACCTCCTCTGTGCAAACTCATCCACTTGCACTGTTATATTTGAGGCAACGTAGAGCACCTATCAAAATGTGCTGCTGAATTTTGGATCATTATATGTATGTACCCACCACAGATTAGAGTAGGTGTTGACCCAGCAGTTAAACTGCATAACAGGAAATCACAGGAAGGCAATTATTTTACCATCCCTTCAACAAAATAACATGCTCATTTAAAGAAGGAAATTCACTTAGACCTTGCTGCGCCATGAGCAGAGCCAATGGAGTGGAAGTGACACTGCACAAATAGTACACTTCTGCCACTAATATCCATTTTCTATACTGCTTCAGTTCCAAATTGGGAAATGGTACCAAGAAATACCTCCCAAGGAATAATGTATACAGGAGGTGAGTTATTTTCCCACCTGTTCAGATTTAGTAGGTGATTCTGTTAATTATGCATACAACAGTTTTTTATTGGTCAGGATGCTACAGGAAGCATGAAGTACAGAGCTGCAGGCAGTCTGCTGAGCAGGATGTTGCCCAAAGCTTCTGAAGAGAAATAGCTTCCTGTGCATCTGATTGTCTTCATAATGTTTCCTTCTACATCACTGCCCCTGGCTTTCAGTTATGGCTCACAAAACCTGTCCTTGCCTTGTCCTCTCCAGCACATTTGGAAAGGACAGACCCAGACTCCTTTACAGTCTGGCAGGAAGGGGCAAAGGACCAAAGTCAGTGTTTACTCTGCAGAGAACAGGAGTAGAGAGAGACCATTGCCAAAAACCTTGGAGACACTTTTCAGTTGTGTACCATCAATGGTATATCTGAGTCCAGACTGGAAGGTGGCAACATTCCTTACTGTGCTCCAGCAGCTCCCCAGAAGGCACCTGTTCTCCTTCCTGCCCAGTCCTTTTGTGTCCCTTGCTTGGAGCAGGAAGCCTTTGGAAATTGGACAGCCATGTTAATAAACCAACCTCATGAATATGCAAGTTTTCTATTCTTAGAGTGAAAACCATTTATGAAATGGGAATGCTGTTTCCAGCTGCTCTGGCCTGTATTCAGGTTGCCTTGTCAAGGCCTGTTCTGAACACTGCTGAGTACTTCCATGCCTGCTTGAGAGTAACAAAGGAGCACCTGGAGTTTAGCCACTGCCACCAAAAAGGACATTGGAACTCACAAAATTGCATGCAGAAGCAGACTATCAGTTCATGCACTTAAAGAGCCATAACTTCTCACCATACCATGAGCCTGATTTAACAGATGGTGAGAAGCACATCTACTAAATTTCTGTTTGCTTTAGCCTCCTTTAAGTTGCTAAGAATGCATGTGCACTTATGCACTGATTTGGATTAAACCACACACAGAAGTTTCAGTGTCAGAAACTGCCCTGTGCTACAAAGACAGTTTAGAGTGAATATTGTTTAATCAGAACTCTTGGAGTCACTCCCTTAAGTGCTCTTAAAGGATTAAAGTTAAGGTAGAAACACTGGGGAGTAAATAGTTGTAGATTTAGACTAGATATTAAACTATAATAGCTGTGCGAGCAGATGAACATAAAAGGTTATAGAATGTGATCCATTCAGTTTGTGCCAGCTGCCTTTCACTATCTGAGTTTATATAAGCACATGGCTCGATCTGCATGTAATAGTACTTTTACCAGAGTTTCACTGAGCAAGAAATCATGAGTTAATGAAACATTAATCATGCATATTCACCCAAGATGCAGGTCGAGGCAATAAAGCCTTTTTGTTTTGAGAAATGTTTTTATAGTAAGCTGAAGGAAATGCAAAGGGATTAATACAGTTGTCTGTAGTGTATGTTATTAACTCATGTATTTGTATATTAGGGAAGAATACTCAGTTTTATCCACACATGGAATAAAAGCAATTGTGGTAGTTTGAGAAACTAATGCAAGTTCTTATATAAAGTCTTTAAGATAGACCTTCTGGAACAGGTCACATCTTTCTTCATTTGCCTTTGAGTGTCTAATTTGGAAAACCTTTCAATTGAACAGGGCCTCTCAAACCAGTGATGGTGATTCAAGCCAGTATAACTGGTGTCATCACAGGAACAGAACCTTGTATTGTCATCTTCTCACTTGCAGTGACCTGAACCTAGGAAAGAGGTCTTGAAGCCTTCAAAACTCATAACTAATTGAGATAGTTTGCCCAATAATTTTTCACCCTCTTTGGCTATCAGCAGAGAAAAGAGATGCCTCAATAAAGGAGGCTGTCTGGAAAATCCTTTCCGACATCCCAAAACTAACAACTCAGATTGCTGCCTTATTTAATTGTGCATTCTAGAAGCATCCAAGCATTTGAGTGTACTTGCTCACAGTCAGGTGTCCTTGCTCTTACAGGAATGGTTACTTGTGGCCTGATTGCACACCATAGCTTGCAGGAGACTTCTTTCAGTTCCTGTAACCCACTGGGCAAAGCAGCGACAGCAAATGGGAAGAGACAGCACTACAGAGTGTTGTAATGCTGTGCTGTTCCTTTTCCATCGCCTGAAAGAGAATGTTGCTATGACTTACCACTTTGCTATTTTAAGCATCTTAAAAGTTAAGTAAATTGTTAGGTCATTAAACATACACACACTGCCGTGGCGGTGCTTGTGGCTCACAGACCAGAGCCACAACTACATAATTTTATTTTATATAAAGCTCAGCTTGTTTTTAAGCCATCAGAACAGACTTCTACTTGCTATGTATGGTTCTAAGATCTACATGAGTATTATTTCCTGGTCGTTCCCCTGGTTTGGGGTGGTGTTGCAGACCCCCCCCCCCCCCCTCACAGAGCCTGGCACTGCAGCCTGGGACAGAAGAGCAGAAGAGAAGAGCAGAAGCTGCTCTTGCAGAAGCTGCTCTTGCTGAGCAGTTCCAAGCCTTGGTCAGAAATGTAATTTGCACATTTCACTGGTCAGTGCTTTGCTTCAGTTCCAGCATAACAAGCTGCTTTATAGTTCTTCTCTGCCCTGTAGAGAAGCCCCTCAAAGCTGGCCACAGCCCCAGTGCTGGCCCTCTGCCCTCAGCTGACCACTGCCACCCATCTCCGAGTGCACCTCGCTCAAGGGAGGTGGGGACAAACAGCCTAGACAATGGTTTTGGTACTTGGGTGTCTGAAGACCTGCTAACAACATCATTTCAGCTCTTCAGTTGTCTGTAATCACCCATAATTAACTTATTTCAGCCCAGACTTTGGTTGTTGCCATGTCAGGATGGATGGTATTTCTCTAAGGCTTTCAGGAAGAATGACTGAAAATATGATTCTAGCAGCCTTTGATTAGAAGGAAGGTTTTTTTGCTGTAGCTCTGCCACATGACAAAACTGAGTAGTACAAGGTAATTTCCAGTGCAGAGCATAGAAAGTGAGTTTCTCCCCCACTGGAGTCTAAGCTCTGAAAATGAAAAAGTTCTCCTTCATCCTCACACAAGGTAGTGTGAGATTGCTATTTGCAGCTAACTTCTGCACATGTGGCTCCACACCCATTGCTCCAGAAGAGCACGTTGGAGCTTCAAAATGTACTTTTTGAAATATTTAGCTTTGGCCAAGTTGATGTGGTTGAATTTTACAGTCCTGCAGTCCAGTTTTACAAGCTTGGTATGTTGGTAGGTTTCAATTCTGAAAAAAAGCTTTAATATGTCTTGAGAGAATTTATAAGTAAAAGTGGTTTAATGCCTTTTCCACTAAACATGAGTTATTTGCTTTCTTATTTTACTGTCATGCCACGTATCATGGAAAGCTTCTGCAAATGTTACATTATTAAAATTACAGTATTTCATGGCAGTTTTGGATGCAGAACTGAATGTAATGAAGGATACTATTTAAATGTACACAGATACCTGCATTCTTGGTACTGGGTTGGTAGCATCACTAATGTAAATAGACGTAGATTTGTAACGAAGGCTAAAAATCTGTTTTCAGCACTACTGCAACCACACATCCCTGCAATAACAACCAGTTTCATCCCAAACTTGTGGTTTTTTTTTTTTTTTGAGGTTTCTTTTTTTGGCAAGATTATTTCAAGGCAAAAGACTTACTATGCCTTTGGCTTAAGATGATAATTTTGCTGGAAAGACAAGTGCAAGTTACTCTGCTGTTTGGTTAGTTTGTAGGGTTCTTCATTTCTATTTTGGGGGTTTTATGAAATTTAAATTGTAGATAAATAATCATGTTTATTTGGGAAAAGTCTTCATGGTTTTGCTATTGAAATATTTACTTTTTATTGGACTCTTTGGAAGGCTGTACCTTTGTATGAAGGTACACACAGATTTAAAAGTAATCCTTTCACAGTGTAGCAGCTGTTAAGTCCTTGTGTTCTTACCAGAACACTGAACTTGGCAGCAGCTTTAAGGTTGGACTCTCAGGAACAAAACTTTAAAGCTACAGTAGTGCAGAGCAATGACCTTTGGGAAACTTGGCATCTTTGATTTAGTACTGGATGCTGCAGTGCAATAGGGTTACATAACCCCCCCTTTTTTTTTTAAAGGCAGTAGTCAGGTAAACAGCAGGCGGGCTGATTTTCCTGATGGTGTTTTAAAAACATGACTTTGCTTTATTAAATTATTGCATTAACAGTAGCACTTGGGAGCAGTTGCTTTTTCCTAAGAAAATCCAAGTGATCAGTCTCAATGGGGATTGATGCAAGGGAAGTATACACCAGGAATAGCCTTGCAGTATCAGGACACAGACAGATCCACCCACAGCTGTGATGGACTGCTCCTATTCTTGCTTCATTTGGTCTGTCTGTCCCTCTTGCCATTCAAAATGTTGAAACAAACCTCTAACTAAGCTTTACTTTTTTAACAGAAGAAATTGAAAGCAACAATGCATGAACTCCAGCATGCCCTCCACCTTGTTACTTTAAGTTTTTTGTGTTGATGAAGAATACTTTTTAAAATACAGTCTGATGTTGTTAAACTTACACAGCTTTATGTGCTTTCAGCAATATGTTCTCAACATCTCAGGAACTCCAGAGATGTGTAATTACAGTATTATACTGTAAATATTCCTGTTAGGCAAGCCTGGCATTGCCTGTTTTGATCCACTAGGAAAACTGGTCACCTGCATTTTCATTATAACTTCACTGTTGAGACATGGTATGCTCCTGACCTGATGATTATGATCATTTTCTTTTTAGAGATGAGGAGAATGAGGAAGGTCCCTATGCAACTTCTTCGTATCACCAGTAGAAGACAGACGTGATGGCCTGAAAACTTTCCATGAAATCAGTTCTTACAGAACTAAACAGTCAATAATTCAAAACCCAAGTCTTCTGGACTCATCCTCTTGATGTACTTAAAAGAAGTCATGAATGGGTAATTGCACTGAAATTATGACCTCTTCTGCCTTCCATAGGTTAATGTCCTTATGCTATATCAATAAAAGGTTTAAGCCTTCCAAAACTAGCAATGGCCTTTTTACCCCTTCTGTGCAAACTGTAGCATGGTAGCAACTATATATCATCCCTGAGGTCACCTTTATGCAGGATGTTGATCTTTAGTAAAGATTTTGTAAATACTTGTTAAAGTGAAATTTGTTTTAAGTATTTAAAAATATTGAATAAATATTTGCTTGTAAATGACAAACAATGAAAGTAATAGAAATTTACTTATTCTGCAAACATAGGCAAGTTTGCTGTGAAAGTTTTGTCTACTTCAGGGCTGCAGAACTTGCCTGTGAATCTTGGGTGTCTGTGTGTGGTTATGATGTATTCCTAGAAAGGGGAATTCAGCTTGTTCTGATTAGTTAAAACCTTTTTGGTTGAAGAACTGTTTGCATATTGGATTTCTACTCATAAAAGGGACAAGTTACACAAGAGGTCTTTTTGTGAGATATGACATTGGAATATCAGATATGTGTTCTTGTGTGAAGTTAAATTTTGTGTGGTTTTAATTTAATAAAATACAAAAAATACTGATGTGTGTGTTCATAATGAAGTCATCTTAGTTCTAACCTGTTTTTTGGGAAGTATGGTTTGGTTTCACAAGCTATTAGATAGTAATTTCAGGGTAAATAATGTTTTTACCTGACACGACCACTGGAGTCTCTAGCTAGCTCTTTTAGAACACCAGCAGCAGCACACGCCGAGATGTGTGGAACAAGCCCAGGACAAATTCACCAGGAGCTGAATTTCAGAGCTGCAGCTCTACAGTGGCATTAGCTTTAGCAGTGGTAGGAGCATCCTCCCAATGGGATATCCTTAGGGGAGGAGTGAGCAGACAGGTTTACAGATCCACTTCCAATGAGAGCAAAGGGAGGAGAAAGGGGAGAGGTTTACATCAGGGTGGATGCAACTTCAGGAGAAACCAACTTGTGACAACATGGGGAGAGCTTTGGAGGCGGCCGGTATCAGAATCAGCCATTACCTGGATTATGAAACTGAAAGCTGGGGTGACACAAACACCAACTGCAAGGTTTACCCTTTCCATGTAACTCACCCTCCAGAGTGAGACCTGCAAGAGCTGCCTGCCCTAGTTGTGCAGTCTGTTAAAGTGAGTGAGGCACGTTGGCAACCCTTCCCTGTTCTGAGAAGAGGTGCCAGTATTCAGCTCTGCAAGCGGACCCCATCTGAAGCTCAGGGAGGCTGAGTGCAGCCTGCAATCACTGTTGCTCTGCAGTTAGGGTATTAACAAATTCTTGTTAAGTGTCCTATATTTTTTTCCTCAAGTATTCCATAAACTTCACAAAACTCTTGTCATTAAAGATTTGCTGGATCCCCACTGCAACAGATCCACTTTCCTGTCTTTTAGCTCATCAGTATCACTCCCTTGAAGCAAAACCTTTCTGCACTACGTTAAGAGGGAAGCAACATGGAAAGTTTCATTAATTTACTAAAACCAGAAGTAAAAATTCAAAGCTCAGCAGGAATTGGTATTTCCCTAGAGCTGGCAGGAGCTCACAGCCAGCAGGCTCATTCAAATCAACTCTAGCTTGTCCTAAAGAGAAGGTCTGCAGTGGCACACAAATTAACAAGAACAGAAAAAGCTTAATAGCTTAAAGTCGAGAAAAAGTTCTGATTTTTCTTGAAGAGACTGGTCAATTAGTTTTAGGTCTTTCTTAAATGGGGATTGTACCTATTCCTTACGTGACTATATTTTATTATTATTACCTTCTCTTGTTGTCATTTAATTTCTGTAGAACATTACAAAGACAGAACAAGATACTTTTCCAAAGGCAAGCCTAGCTTCAGGCCCACTTATATTTTATTATTCCACAGAAAAATGTAATCCTTCTCTACCAAAGACTGGCTGCTGTGATACCCCAGTGCTCCAGCACAGCCAGGCCCAGGGTTCTTTGCTGAGCAGGTCAGAACAGCTCTGTGGCACAGGAGCACTGCACCTCCTGCCTCCCAGACTGGGCTGCCCGGCCTCTGGGAAGCCACAGTTCAGTAAGGCAGGGCTGTGCCTGGGGGTGCAGGACACGCAGGACAAACAGCATTTGCACCTGACAGAAAGCTGCCATACAGAAGCACAAGGGAAGAAGCAGCTCTGGCAGCCTGGAAACACCAGAGCTCATGGCTGTACACCTGTCCCCTCAGACAGCAGTGGGCACACTGCAGAAAATACATGACAATATACAGATAGCAGCCCCTGATAACCCACAGAGCCTCTCCTCACTGGACACCCCTCCACAGCCACACACAGCAAGGTTTACTCAGTGTAAAACCCACAGAGATGCCCAAGCCACCTGTGCCACACAAGGAGGAGCTCAGGGCCACCACTGCCCAACACAAAGGCCACTGCAAGAGCCCCCCTTGCCACTGCTGTCCCAGAGCAGGTCCCTGCTCCTCTCCTGCCACACAGACTCTCTTTGTGGTGCCCCAAGGGCTCAGGGCCAGGCAGAGAGGCCCCAGCTCTTCCACTCCATCCTCTTTGGCTCTTCCCACCGTGTTTAGCAAAGTCTGCCACAGCCACTCTGGTGTTGTCCATGGCTGCTGGGTGCCAGGGCTCTGAGGAGCCTTTGGCACAGCCCTGGCCAGCCAAGGCTCCTCACCTGTGGGCACCCTGAGCACCAGGTAACAGATGTTCTCCCCTGGCAGCCCCCGGGGGCAAGAGCTGCATTTCCTGGGTTTAATTAATGCCTGTGCCTGGTTTTCAGGTGGATTAGACAGGGGCATCGCAATCGCTAGGGCAAATCCAGAGACCAACTGCCTGGGTTTCATGTACAGGTAAAATGTTTCTTGGAACTGCTTTGCTGTGCCTCTGCCAGTTCCTTGCACCCCTTCTCTGCCAAGAGGCTCCATCACCTCTCTGGGTGTCACTCAGAGGCACCCCGGGCTTGCTCAGCCCCAGGTGAGAAGCAACTGCCTGGAAATCATCTGTAATACACTCAGAGTGAGTCAAGGTGGGGCTTTGCTACTCTTAAAAGTGTTCTTAAGGCTCTGAAATAGCTAATGTTTTAATATCTTAATTCACATTTTCACATTATTACTTAGCAAAGTGACATATTTTCCTGTGTATTTTATGTGTTTTTATTCATTACCATGTATATTTTGCTTCCCATTCTGCTTTTATTCTTCATACACTTGTAGTTTCATTCTTTGCTTACATATTTTTACCAGCCCTGCAAGGTGTTGTTTAGGACTTGAACAGGGAAATGGCAGGCTGAAGTGAAGTAGATCCCCTGGGTCGGCTGGGATCTGCTGTCCTGCCTCCCCTTCCAGCTTCTTGTGCACCCCCAGCCTCCTCAGGGCTGGCGAGGAGCAGGAAAGGTCTTGGCTCTGGGCAAGCTCTGCTCAGCAGGAACTAAAACATCTCTGTGTTATCAACGTTTGTGTTTCCAGCACAGATCCAAAACATAGCCCTATATTGGCTACTGGGGAGAAAATAAACTCTACCCCAGCCAAAAGCAGCACACTAATGTAGCTTGTAGTAAAGTGTTTAATAAAGTACAGAATCAGAAACAATAGTCTATTAGAAAAGCTCAAAAGGTGAATACCATATATATCGTACTTATTACATTTTCAGTGATAATTTAGAAGTGAAGGATTTCTGAAGCATCCAGCAGAGAGAAACAACACAGAAAGGGATTTTTGTCAGTTTTGAAACAGAGATGTGCAGTTGTTGGAAATACCTTTCTGACCAGGAAGAAGGCAAGCACTGTGATTTACTAACTATGGCTAAGCACACAGCAGTGCACGTCAAGTCCTAATGTGCTCCAAGTGTTTCCTGCAAAATAAGGACAGATCTGTGGTGCAGGTTGGAACTTGCGTCACTCGGTTTGATTTTATTTTGAGTAAGTCACAGCCCTTTAGGAATGCAGGGTGATTCATCAGGCTGGCTGTGTTTCACTGCCTGGTTCTGAAAGGTGTGATGTACTGATAGATGTTCATTCCATGTACCATATATTTGAAGCATTCAGTAACAAATTTAGTGGGCTTGGGCGGGGTGGAAAGTGAATTTAGTTTTGAGGACCCATAGCTGTGATTTCTGTTCTATCTGTCAGAGGCTTGCTCTGTTCTCAGCTACTCATCAGGCTACTCCAGATATCTCCATGTGTACCCCCAGGATGCACAGCAGCAGGGTAAGCACAGAGCAAGAATGTGCATACTCTTAAATACAATCAGGTCATACCCATTGTTGGGTTTTTGTTTTCCTAAGTTATATCACTAATACTTTGTTCAAGCTATAAAATTTGCAAAACTGAGAGGTTAACAAATATCACCACTCACAGTTCATAATCACTGGTCACTAGTTGATAACATCTGCCCTTTAGTACCACACTCATAAGAGGACAAAGTAAGAAACTAACTTCCAATGAAAATTGAAATTATTCTTATACTACTCATCATATTGACAGGAGAAGAAAATTTGGGATCTTTTTAAAGTAGTTGTTGGGGAAGGACAGTTTCTCGTTTTTTGTTTTCTCAAGTGCACCTAGGTCACTACCACTTCCCCAGCTGTAAAGCTCTATGGTTAGTTATCATCCTCCTGATCTCTGTCATAAATCCAAATTTGGGAAAAAGTTTGCTTTTCCCATGTGATGGTCACATAAGAAAGGAAGTCAGAAGCTGATGCAGAATGCAACTGAGACCTATAGGGACATAAAGAAATTTGAATCTTGGGGACAATAGCAAATAATAATAAACAAGAGGGTTTAGATGAGAACAAATGCACAGATTTAAAATAACATTAATTATTTTTTCCAAATTTTTTCTCTATAGAGTTTCTAAGGGACTATTTGTCAGAGGAAGCTTACATTGATTATATTTTTGGATACAGTTTTTACCTAAAAAAAAAAAAATCACCATTAGTGACTGATACTGCAATTCAATGATTCACATCAGGATGTGTATGAGCAGGCAGTGATTTTGTGGATCTAGAAAACATTCACTGGCTTACATTTCATCAGTTTGAAAGGAGTTATGCTGCTATACCTTAGTGCTATCACATCCACTTAATACTGATTATCAATAATGCTCAGTTGACAGTTTACATTTTGCAGGGATTCCAGAGTTTAATTCAGTTCTCCTTCCCTTTAATCTTCAGCTATGAGGAAGGAAATGACCCAAGGAGTGACTTAACACAGAACTTTGTGCTGTGCAGTATCTACTGTCAGTATCTCCATTCACAGGCACACAAATTCCAACCTCTGCATCAGATAATGTTTTTTTAACTGTATCCATCTTAGAGATATCATAAGTTTATAAAAAAATCAGAGAAGGGACAACCTCAATTATGAATGAAGAATCTGTAAGTAAAGAGTACAGGAGTTCCTGGAGTTTCTGGAGTTTTACAGTTTCCTGGAGTTCCTCTACTCAACTGGCTGCTGCAGGTTGATAGGTCCAAGGCCTTACATCTTCTGGGACTCTGTTGGAAATTTACCTTTCCAAATGCTTCTTTACCTTTGATCTTGCTTCATCAGTTCTTCATACAAAGTTATCCATGCACTTTAAGATAGAAGACCTCATAAACCATTCTTCCAAAACTTTCTTAGTTGAGGAAGAACAATGAGGATGACATTTTTCTTTTTATTTTTGATTCTTTGGGAAGAACAGGGGTCAGTAATCAGAACACAGCCTTGATATTCAGAGATACTGAGATAAAATAGATTCTTTAAGTCTTTCTGAAAAGCAGAGCCCATGTTCCTAAAAACATCTCAATTTGCAAACCTCCCTTTCCATACAAAATGACTTGAATTGCTTTCTTTTTTTTTTTTTTTCTTTAAAGAAAGCAATGATCATTTACACTTTTTATATGGATATTCACATCAGGAATTCAACTAATTATGCATGCACAATCATCAAATGGTGCAAAGAGAATGTTCAAACATGCTGAAGAAGAGAATACAGCTCTGTAATATGGAAGGCAATTGTAATGTCAAAGATCTATCAGTTAGCTAAAGTTACAACAGTCCAAATTACAGAATACTACATAAAGAAATAAAAAAGGATAAAAAACCAAGGTGTTAGTATTTAAAACTGAAATTAATGAATAGAAAGTAATATTAAGATTAATGAAAACTTTAATAGGTAAATTATTTTCAAATATTTTATTTAGTGAACTATGAACTATTTTCTAATAATGCCCTTTACATAGTTGGATCTATAGAAAGCTTGTTGACTGAAAGCAAAAAAACGTAGCATAAAAAGAAATTTCCAACATAAATGATTGATTGGTTTAGCTACAAAAGTAAACCAAACACAAATAAATCAAAGAAAGCATTACAGAAATAGTTACCTTATCAAATAGAAATTCAGTGTCAGATTTTGTTGTTTAGGGTTGATTTGTGAATGTAGGAAAATACAGTATGCAGAAAGTGAATGGAGCACTACAGCTCTTCATTTCTGTCTAGAGTTGTCAGTACAATGTAAACAGAGCATTTCTAATGATATCCTCAAATTAACAGACCATAAGTCATTGAGCCAGGAGTGGGGGAAACTAGACTAGATTTCTACAGGTTTGGCAGTCACTAACTTTTTACAGGCTGCCATAGATGCGTTTAATTACATCAGCCTCTTCCTTGTCCAGGATGCCCTTGTCCACATAAGCATCAGCTTGCTGATCAATGAAATCTCTCAGCTTTGAAAGATCATAATCTGAAAAACAAGAATTCATTTGCACAATGAGTCATTGCCTTTATATTGCTTCACCTAAGAAACAATGTCATTGTGAAGTTTATCCAACCAATGCACTTCATCAAACATGAGGAGAATTGTCTCTAAGTGCAACTTGTAAAACATGAAACAACCCAAAACAGCTGCACAAAGTGTTTTTACGCACCATGGTGCTTTTATTGTCCTGGAGGAATAATCATCTCTTGCTCTTGATTAACTGCTGTCAAATACTAAAGCAAGAATATTTTCCAGTCCATGGATTTGATGTTCTAGTCTGCACAGCAAAAGCTGTGCAAAACTATTATTTTCACAAATGTCATGGAATCCAAAGAAAGCATTACATGGACGATTTCTAGTAAAATTGAAATCCCAGTAAAATTCCCACTTACTACCACTGTAGTGGAAATTCATGAAAGCAACTCCTTGAAAATAGATCAAAATAACAAAATTATTTACCTTGATACAGAACATAATATTCTGTTTTGAAAACTCCTGCAGTGAGCAGCCTTTGTGACAGTGTTAGTGTCAGTTTTTGACAATCTTCCACTGTCAATCTGTCACAGAGTACTGAAAGATCCTTCCTCCTTTTCCAATAGATGACTGCATCTATGCAGCCTGATTCACACCATATGCATTAAATAGACTTTTTCTATGCTGGAAAACATCACTATTTTCCATTAAAAGAATTCTACTGCAAAGCAATTTTTCAAATAACATAGAAAGGTAACCTACTGTGTAGTTGTGACTCTGGCAGCAGATTCAGTATATTCACATACAAACAAAATAAAGTTTCAGTTACATAATTAGTAGCATAAATGTAATGCTTAATGTGTTAGAATCAGAAGAACATCAATGTTTTAAGGGTTCATCCTAAGTTAAATGAATTAGTATCTTTCACAAGAATGAATAAATTCTGAATTTTTCAGCATAAATTACTTATTCCACAGATGGAGCCTTCAGAATACATTAAAACTAATTTTGCAATGTCCAGTGTATAACATCACACAGCAATATGTGGAAGAACTTTCTTTCAAACTGTGCATTCTTAACAAAATAGACAATGATGAATTTGGGGTTTTTTAGGTTTCAAAAATTGACCAAAATGGGATGGAAATAGAAAGATTTTAAGAAACAAACTGATGCTTGCCATCATTTTTATAACAGTATAAGGTAATTTCAACTAAGTAATACAGAAAATTGATATTCAACACTCCCCAGTCCTGCAGAGGTGTCCTCTCCATATCTGAGTTAGCAGGAATTTTGCCATTTGCTGTACTGAAGCAAGGATTTCCTGTCTGGTCTGTTACTGTCATTACTTAAGAGAATGCAACCTGCTTGTGTCTCCATCCTGTATGAGTAATAGGGACAAATAGTACTGAGCAATTTCATAATTGGGATGAGAGATTTCATTCACGATGACGGAATGAGGGTCTCCAGTGAGCTACCAAGGAATGGAAATGAATGAAGAACAAATGCTAAATTAATTTAATATCCACATTTTTCACATTAAAATATCTGTGCTTATTTTACTTCTAGAATACTGTTTCTAACTTTAAAATTATTATGTGGGGATGTGAAAATTTAATTACTAAACATCCTGTGTGGGATTACAGCCATTATGATATTATCCAATTCGGGCTAATTTGTATATCTCACAGCAATTTAAATTGTTTTTTTTCCCCTAGAAATTGATAACTGCCAATTTCTGATACTTATTTAGACTCTATTGTAATTAGAAAAATCAGCTTTGGGTGCTGATTCACTGCAGCAGCTGCAGTATTACATGGAGCTGTGAAACAGCTCCAATAAATGAAGTGATCTCTTATTTGCATATGCAGATCAAGCCATTTGCCATTGAAATTAATGACAGGATTTACTTTCATTTCTAAATGGCTGCTGTTAGTGTTATGAAGCTCTGAACTACCTAAGTATTTGTTGAACAATCCACACATGCTCTTTGCATGTATGGGTTAAACACTGAGTTCTGCAATGGTGTCCAGCCTCAGGCCAGGTCTGGGAGATGTGAAGGACATGGATCCTGTAGGCTGCAAACAGGCAAAACAAGCTTTGGACACAAAAGGCATTGAGCCCAAAATCCAGGCTTTTGACATGTTTATCTTTAAATCATCCCAGCCACTCAGGTTTACCAGTCTACTTAATAGGCAATTGATACTTCCAAACTGCAGAAATGCAAATCAACATTTCCAGGGCTATTAGTCATTGAATGAATAATATCTACTGAAATTCATACAAAATGAAGGACTCACAAACTTTTGCCTGAAGAAAGCCTAAACCTCTCCAAGGACATTTGGTGAGTAAACCAATCCATGAGTAGGGCTGGGAAAGTCTGGCCATTTTAATACACGAATTACTTTGAGGATCACTTTTGTGCCAGCCCCTAGGTGCCAGCTGGAAGTGCAGAAATGATTGATGAGCACAGCAACACCACCTAATCTTGTACTGAAGAAACACTGCAATGCATTCACGGTTAGATAAGCTTACCCTGACTGTACTTCTTTTAACATCATCCCAGGGGAACTGAATTAGCATTTTACAAAAATAAAGAGTACAGAAAGGTACAATAAAGATGATGTATCAGAAGAGTAAGAATACTATTCTAATTTTGTCATAACTTACACTCACTTTAAGGCTATTTCCATTGCCAGAGGACAATGAAGATATTTTAGTGCAAATGAAAATCCATCTACACGGATAGATATATATCTTAATGCATTCAAAGGCAGATAAAATGCTATTGATCTGCAGTCACAGCCATTTTCAGACTGCAGCAGTGCAGAAAAAAGATTACTACAAAGAGAAGCGAGGGGCTGCTCAGGCAGAATGTGTGATACAGAGATATAATCACACATGATGGAGATCTAATTACATCAATGAGTACATTGCTAAACAGAACCATTAATTAAAATTGGCAGGAAAACTCTTGAGCAAATATTAGTTAGCTTGCTGCTAACTGCCATCACTGCCATTGTATGGAAATGATTTGAGAGATGGGAATTTTTGTTTTTATAGTCTTTCCTATTACAGTTTCTGTACAGAAAAAGGAATGTGCTGGGCTGTAGGCATGCAGTCATCTCTGAAATGGAATTCATACACGCTTCAACCCACAGAGAGGATGGATAGGTTTCCCAGGGCTAATCTCATCTCAGATCACCCTCTGCTTGGCTGGTGCAAAAAGGATCCTTCTCGCTAGGCACCAGTCATAGTCCAGGGATGGAACCCCTGGCTAGGAACCTTCACTTCCAGAGCAGGCAATGGCAGAACACACAGCCATGGCAGAGAATAGGGATAGGAGGCTGGTTTTATGTAAGAACTTAAGGGAAAAGATGTATAGGTAAATAAAGATCTGTAAAAAATAAAGGAGAAATCCTGCTACTGTTCTGTTATGTCCTGCTATGTCCTGTTATGAAATCCTGTTCTGTCCCTGCTGGCAGCTCTCACACAGCCCTGCCTCCAAGGAAGAGGCAAATGGTGGGACAGCTGGTGAGCAAGCCCTCTGCAGCTGCTTCTGTCACTGCTCCCTTCTACACAGCTTTGCATGTGAGAGCTACAAGTCGTTCGAGTTGATGTGGGCTGTAATCCAATGTATTACAGTGCTCCTGACATAAGTTTGTATCTCAACTGTTCCTGGTTTTGGAACAAGACTCGTTGCTATTGGTGCAGGCATGCTAGCCAGATGCACTGAGCTTCTCCAGACATGTCCAGACATTTCATATGCATCTATCTCACTTACAAAGTCATAATTAAACAACAAGATGAGCTAAGAAATGAAGCACTAGACAAAGCTGACACAGCCACCAGGTGACAGGCAGACCACCATGACTGTGTGGGCAGCACATGACTAACTCCCTGCTGATCAGTCTCTGTGGGTTTTGTGGCCAGTGGCCATTCAACACAGTTTACATTATTCACTATTAGTTCTCTATTCCTGTTCATTGTCTTAACTTTTACATGACCTGTATTATTTAACACCACTAATGATCACTATAATCTAGACAAGCACAGTTTCACATTACTACTATTTAAAGTATAACACAATGTTAAGTTACACAACGCAATATAAATTACTTGCTTTTTAATGCATATGATGCCCACCCCAGTGTCAAAGCCTTTTACTTCATACCTTCTTTGTTACCTTGTTTATTGTGTTTTTTCAGCCATTCTATGTTCTTCCTGATTGCTTCCAAATATGCCTCAGATTTCCCTGGAGGAAAGGATGAGAGAGAAATCAGGCACTTACATCAATGATTGATGCAGCTTGCTTAACTAGGTGAAGTTGGTCACAGCAAAGGCAGATTAAAACTATTTTTAGTTTCTCTTTAAAACCTGAGTCCTGTCAAACTCAGTCAGGCAAAATTCCCACAGATGGTTAGCAGGTGTTGCCTGTGCAAGATTAGTCATACACAAACTTAGGATCATGGCTTTTTTTGCTCTTTATCCATAACTTTTGGTGGCATCTACAGAAACTGCATATGTGTATTAAAAACAACCTGGAGCTTTTTGATCATCATAATTGTTTAGCAAAGGAAAAGCTGTTAAGACAGCAAGGAATGACTTAATTAGGGCTGAGAGCTTTCAGTTTCAAAACTCTGCCATATAGTAGTACTAGCAGCATACAGCAAACCTAAAATTGTGATTTTTGGAAAGACTACTTGAAATATAGTTACTGCATATACTGAGAAAAAGGATGTATTAAAATTACCATGATAACTCCTGGTTATAGCTGAAATATATATATATATATATAGTTATATTATGAAATTTAAAGTGATGGCTATTTTTGGACCAGAAAGCATACAGGACAGAATTAGTACAAGGATTATCTAATAATGCCCCTAAGGAAATATTCCAGCTAATGGATTTTGAATTCTTAACTTGGTTGGAGCTTTATTGATGTAATGTTCTTACATTTGTCAGGAATAAAAACCTGGTGTGATTAATGTGTAGAAGGTTACTACTGCCAACTATGCATGTCGGCTCCTGTTAGTAAGTGGATACAGTATTAGATACACCCTCATTTTTGAGCTGGGAGTGCAGTAACTTTACAGTAAGTTACTCTGTGAAAGAGCAAGGGCATTGAGACATGGTGAGACAAAGAACTAAATACTGATCTAATTTAAATTTCTAAAAAGCTATTGGACTGAAGATAAAGGAAAATAATTGGAACCAAACTGAAAAGACAAATCTTCAAGAGATGAGCAAAATGTGTTATTTATCACTTCCCATGGGTACTGTGAAATCAGACAGCCCTCTTGAGCTATTTTCCTCTTCCATGTTGAAATAAATAAGCTGCTGAAAAAAATGCCACCTTCCCTCTGTGAGTGGCTGCACTGCCCAGAGAGCTGAACCAGGTGACTGATGGACTACAATCTACTGCAGTCCTGATTTCTGCAATTCATTACTGAGCAGCCTGAATGAAAACACTGCATTCCAAAAAGTATGAGCATCAGACAGCACTGGTGCAAAAGAAGCAATTTTGTTTAACAAACTGATTAGAAAACATAGATATGTATGCTGGAGCCTTTGCAATAAGACCTCACTGAAAGGTTTCTGCAACAACAAACATTCTCCTTCAAGAGTTCAGCACAATAAAGGAGGCACGATGTCCCCCAAAGATTTGTTTTCAGATCGAGTAGCTGATTTGCACCCAGGTGACTCCAGCCAGCACAGTGTAATTTAGCACGGGGCATCATGCTGAGGCATGACAAAAATAACTGCACTACTGTGCTGTTTGCTTAGGGAGACACTATCTTACTGTAATGTTTTCAAAGTTATGTAAAACAGTTAATTACTGATAACCTGTAACCTCTGGCAGTGGGAAATGCAAATTGTATCACGGCAGAACTCTTCACTGCCTTTCAGTACCAGCTGGTTCTAACACAAACTATAGAAATCAATGGGCCCACTCAGATATTGAATATTCTGATTTCACTGAAAAGCCACAGATGCAAAGAAGCAAAATCTCTCTGCACTACTGCCTCAAACTGCATTTCCTATTGTTCTATAAGGGTCTATGAATTCTGTGAATGTCTGCTCAGCAAGAGATGTAGTGTCATATGTTTAAAACTTGGCAGATAAGTACACTTCTGAATCAAGCTGTTGAGTGCTGACTCCCAGACTACAAAACTACAGACTGAAGACATTGATGCTAACACCATGGAAAATCAATACCAAAGAGAGGAAAATACTCCAATCACTTGGAGCATACATAGTAGGAAAAGCAATATTCTGTACCTCCTGATTCTTCACTGTTTCCTGCTGCATTTTGTCCTTCATTTTTTGTAGAATCCTTTGAAACTTCATATTCTTTTTCCATTTTAGCTGCTTCTTCCTTTGTACTGTCTGCTTCTTCACTACTCTTGTCTAAAGAAATAACAAAAGCAAACAATTTTGTATCAAATGTACCAGGAGCATTTCTCATTCACATCAATACAGTCTTGGCAAGTAAAGCATTTTGACTGCTGGTTGAGGAAGAGCCTCATTGGAGCCTGTCTCAAAGTGGTTCATAAAGGTCATCTCAACTCCAGACCTCTGGAAAGAGGAACGCCTATTTCTGCTCTCACAAACAAGAGCTGAATACAGGTGACTGGAATGCACAGGCACATTTCTTTGTGCAGAGAAAAATTCTATGAAATTTGCATTTGCTACATTCAAAGTTGACAAATAATGCTTCTCCATTATTACTTTAGTATTAACAAGCACTGATACAGTTTGCTTTTGTATATGTGTAATGTCTGGACTCCAGTGAAGAAAAAGAGAGTGACTATACCTGTCAAAGACTGGACAATTAAGTGAAAATTCCTCTCTTGTTGTGTGCTTAGACAAACAAGCTATGGCTTGGTACAGGTCCTTGAGAAACTGTGGCTTTAACAAGCAGTCGGGCTGCTAAGGCAATTAGTATACTTTTAACTGAATAGGTTGGAAAAAAGTGTTATTCCAGGGTAGAAAATGGTAGAGTAAGTACCTGCTGTTAGTTTTGTCCTGGCTTTAGTGGAAGGATTCTCAAGCTTCTTCTTTGTCTGCTCAGCTATCATTGTATCTAAGTTTTCTAGAAATCAAGGCAAAACAAAACCAAACCCCAGTTATTCTTCAATGCATAAGATGCAGAATCCATACTATATTCTCCCCAGTGTCAGTCTGAATAGTAAGTAGAAATCTAAAATAAAAGCCTTCATCCTTGCCCCTGAACAATTAATGCAGAGCCAATGTGAAAAGAACAAATAGCTATAAGGAACATTGATCAATCTTATTTTAAAAATTAACAACTGAATCGTGATAATAAGAATATCAAATACTGCCAACATGCATAAAGTCAGTAAAAGTGTGCATAATATTTCATATTTCAGTCATGTAAGTCACATATTTTATTATTTTACATATAATTAATAATACAATTTATTCTGATTAAAGCAATGAAAGGCTTTAATTAACTTCACAAAAAATACAAGACTATGAAATATGTGCTTCATCCTGGTGGGAAAACACTATCCCAAACTGCCTATGTGTCTTGATTTTATATGGTTTCATTAGAAAAAAGGTCTAGTAAAAGGTTTTAAATTATATGTAGATGAAATAAATATGTAAATTGAAGAGATTAAAACAAATACTTTCTATAGTTGCTGAAGTCAAGTAGTTGCCTGAAAACCAACTAGACAGCTGTGGCCAGGTATACAGCTCTAGAAGACTAGAAAATGTATTTCTATGCAAATTTCAGAGCTGCATTAATCTAATTTGAAAGTAAAAGCACCTCTTCATAAAGATGGATGTTTCAGATATAAACATTGTATGCCTATGTGGGAAAAAATCCTTTTGATACCACATTTGGTAGATATTCAAAATACAGATCACCATACAACCTGCCATGTTTCCTCAGTCATATTATGAACATGGTATAACATCTTCCTTCCTTTTATCAACTTTTTAAAGGCTCAGTTAAACATGGATTCAAAATTTCATACACACTATCTTGCTGGTAGGTATTTTTTGAGAGACTTAGTTTTGAAATTTTTCAAAATTCCTTTTATATAAACAGCTGAAATATTCAGTGTGAGATGTGGGAACTGTGGCAGAATAGATACAATAAGGCTAATAATATTTAAAGTCATATTTTCTGTTTAAGGCCAGTATTTTATACAATGGCTGGGAACACTTTTTTTTTTCCATTAGAAAGACACTCAGCACTGAAACCTAAGGAGTAATTTTTCAGCAAGCATTTTTTTTTCTTTGTGGCAGATCACCATAAGCAATTGTGCCTCCCATCTGATGAGAAATCACATAATCCTGTCTGCCTGCATCCTCTCTATTTTGTTATTTACATAAAATTAAAATGTAAGCAGTATTTGTTGGCACCCTGCCTGATTGCACCCTCTCAATCCTACATGACATCATGGGGTTTTTTTTTGTGAATATTTTCATTTGGTACATATCACTTTAATGTGATTTCTGACCTTGCCCCATATGCCCTGAACAAAACAGGTCTGGGCTGTGTTACAAGCTGGATCAGACATCCTGGTGAAATAAAAAACAAGCTAGAATTATAGTGGTGGTATTGATGCCTCACTAATCACTTGATCCAAAGCTTATTGAAAGAACTGTAAACATCCCTTTCAGTTCATCTTAAGATTCTATTTTCATCCTGAATCAGTACCATACTAGTATTTCAACAGGAATATAAGGAATTTATCAGGAATATATCACTAGTGTGTAGTTAGAGTAGGAGTGTGTAATTCACATGGTGAAGGGTTTTGAATTTGGGGTTTTTAGAATATAGTAATAGGTATGGGACAAGATGGACGCTCTTGGGTGATGTCTCTTTGTGTCTTCTTCCTTCTTGATGATTTCAGGTCATAGTTTTTGGTTGGATAGAAAACCCCACAGTGCGGGTCACAGGTGTTTGGTTAGTGGGTCAAAAGTATAAATAATATAGCTGTTAGCTTTTAATTGGATTGTTTAGCTTTGAAAGACCTTGTAACTAGCTAGATTTGCCTCCATTTTGCTCGTTTTTAGCTGGTAGCTAGAAGTGTTACAGAACTCTCTGTACTTTAGTTAAGATTTAATAAACAACCAAGTCCAAATGAGAAATTTGTCACCTTCATGTTTTAATCCTGACTCTGAGTGAAGGCAGAAGAAAATAAAGACAAGTCACTAATTAGATGGTGCAGTTAACCCACTGCAGACAAATTTACAGGACAGGCCATTTAACAGGCACTACATTTTATGGGAGAAGTGAAGTTACCTTGCCAGCTGGATGGCACATCGACGTGTATCTGAACAGTTATAATTGTATTTCCTGAGTGATAGAGTCCATGTTTGAGGGGGCTGTCTGATGTGCCTACATGTGTACCTTAGAGAGAACATTGCCAGATAATCCCAGTTCTTCCTGAACAGGATTTCTTGCTCTTGCTCGGCTTCAAAATGAATGTTTTAACAGCTGCTATTGTTTCAAACCATGTTAGTACTTGCCCTGTGTGGCTAGGCTAGGGCTGAGCACTGTTTGCTCTGGGTTCCACTGATAGAGTGAATCATCCTCTGGAGTGAGCTGTGCCTGGCCAGCAGCTAAGCAACCGCGTGTTCCTAGAGCAGGTCTAACAAGGATTGATTACTTTTCCGGTGTCGTTTCCTTAGCAACCTCATTTGGACAGAGGAAGGGCTTAGAAAGGTACTGACCTTTCCACAGAGCTGGCCACTGATTTGAAATGGCACTAATTAAAACAACAGGACAATAACTACTGAGCTAATGGAAGTGACCTACGCTGGTAAATAGGTCAGTGCCCTGGCGGCAGCTTTCCGCAGAGCAGGATAATCTCATCATCCAGGCAGACACCCCGTCACAAGATCTGGTTCCTGCCTGGCCTCACTTTCTAACCTGCTCTTTGATCTGGGATGACTCACTGAAGCGCTCATGCTGCGAGAGGGCTTCAGCTTTGAGTAGGCTTTCTGAGACATCCTGGGCCCAGTTCCTACACACTGATAGATGCTCTTAATTCCACCTGAAAATGCAAATTCCCAGCACTTTTGAAACTCTAAAGTCCTTCAAGTTGGACATCCAAGAATCTGAACTGTGTAAATACAGAATATTTTATCTTTACTGTGGGAGAATGTACTGTGGTAACACCCTCTAAATCCATAGGAAAAGATACTTCGTGGATAATTGCTACAAATTTAAATTACTTTGTTCTTATTAGAGAGACAGAAACTAACATAGCCATCTGAGTATTTAATGGAATTGGCAATGGAAGCCTGACATGGACCTTTCTCAATAGACAGATTCTGGTGTTTCCAGACTCTTGCAAATTTTCCTTTAAAGGGTTTTTTCTTCTGCATAATTGCCCTGTACCTGGGAGGCAGTTTCACATTCTATCCTCATCAATTTGATTATAGCTGAGATTCTATGCCATTAAATTTCCACAGAAAGACCTGCTTTGCTGTTCTGTTTTCATACAGCATAAAAAGGCTGTGTTTATTAAAGGAGAAAAGGGGTCATCAAGGTACCTGAGATCACTTAATGCCAGCTAAAAGATTAGTTTACTTAATGAGTTCATACACTCCAACTGCTTCAGCTGGAAAGCTTTGTGCTGATGACTGCTTGTGTGAGATGCATGTATTTCAGGCATTAAAAAACCATGGCTCTCCTAGGGCTTTTCTATCCCCTGCAGTGGATGATCCTTAAGAGTTTGCAAGGCCATTTTCTATCTGTGAAAAATCTCTGGACATCTCAGCATTTGCTTGGAGCTATTCTATGGGAAGAACATATCTGATTAATTCTTTGGACAAATGCATGTCCAAGAACTGTCAATATCCATTGGATTTTC
Source organism: Cinclus cinclus (assembly GCF_963662255.1). Classification (NCBI taxonomy): domain Eukaryota; kingdom Metazoa; phylum Chordata; class Aves; order Passeriformes; family Cinclidae; genus Cinclus; species Cinclus cinclus. The sequence goes on from NC_085058.1 coordinate 10,110,151, forward strand.
CCCAGTGTAGCCAAAAGCAGAGTTTGACCTTTGGTCAGCTATAGCTGTATCAAGCATATGTTACATAACCTACTAAAATGGTGATGAACAAGAGAAATCCCTCCATTGTGGAATTACAGATGGGTCTCAGCCTTGCCAGACTCCTGCTGCCCTCTAACTCCCTGCCTTACATGTCAAGATAGGGAATTTTCTTCTGAATCTCCCTGTTTGACTGATTTGTTGTGATGCAGTGTCTGAAGCCTCATGCTGCCATGAGGAGCAATGTGTCAGGTGACAAATCCCAGGTCATGGCATCACTTGTAAAGGGATTACAGGTGAGATGGTCAGAGTGATTTGAAATTAGGACAGCAACAGTATCACTTGGCAATCAGGTTAAAAGCAACTCCAAAAGTAAAACACAATTAAATAGATGTGCTTTGAGGTAAACATAGCTCTGACCAAGTCTTCTTTATCACCCTTATTAAATTCCCTACCTCACAGACTATTTCTCAGATTTATCCTTTTAATATTCTACAGGCATTTATTTTACATTACTTAGAACTGGGTGGTGCAGTCCTTTGCTAATCCCTTCCTATCCTGGAGCTCCTCTGTGGCCTGTGCATACATTTCATGTGTTTTCATAGCATGTCCTTTACAAGGATGATGGTTTTGGGACAGAAGCAGCACAGAGCTGCCTCTTCTGCAGGAGTGGGTTGGAGTTTTAAATGTTCAGTGAGTGACACCTTCTTTACCCCACACCCACATAATCATCTCAAATCACAAGTCTCAGTCTCAGTGCTCAACTGTCAACAGAGAGGCAGTGAATTCAGAAAGCAGGGGGGGCTTATGGAGCTATTAAATACACTGAGAAAAAATAAAAGCATTGCCCACCTTTAGAAACACAAAACACTTGGGAGGATGCAAAGCCTAGATTTTCAGGAACCAAACAATATATTTGTCAAATAAGATATTATGAGAAGATAGAGATTTCCATCCAGTTGGGAAAGCATAGAAGAGGCAGGGAAGGGAAATGGAAGAAGAAAGCAATATATTTGCAAGAAATAACTGCAAATTTAAATGGTAGATAGTGAAAAGCAAAGGAATGAACTGTAAAGTATTTGTTTGGATTCCTGAACACATGATTTGATAGTCACGTAATGTGGTGGGAAAAGCAATTAGTGATACTAAAACTCTTGGATCTCTCCCAAAACATATCTTAGAAGATTTAAAACCTGTGGATACTGAAAATACTATGCCCTCACACGCAATGTCACCCTCAGGTGATGTCCAGTTTCCTGTAGTGTGTAGTGGTCCTGGTTCTGGAGAACTGTGAGGTCACAGACTTTTCACACCACAGCCACCCATTTGTTTTATTATGCAGTTAAGAGTCTGAATGGGGAAAAATAGGAGACAAGATCTAAGTAATGGGGAAAACCCCACATTCATGTGTTTGTTTAAATGCAGAAGTAGCAGGGGACAGACATGGAGGAGGTTACAGAAAGAACAGCTATAAAGGTGCAGTGGGGTCTGCAATCAATATACTCCCTAGATTCCAGTCTTGCCTGAGATCTTTGCACACTCTCTGTCCCCACATCATTTTATCTTATCTCCACGCAAATTCATCTTGGGTTTAACTATTTGCATATACTTTACATAATCACTGCTGCTCCTCAGTATTCACCCCACTCTTGCCATCTGAGGTGTCTCTGATTTCTACTTTTTAGATATAGTACAGTATACTGGCATCTGTGTGACCTTAGTTCATCAGATAAAAAATAAATAGCAGAGAAAAGAGCTGCTTGAAATTAAATAACTCCCACTGGCAGCTGTATGCATCATCCACATGATAAATACTGGGTAAGGAAAATCACCAAAAAGGAAAATTAATATAGGGAACAATTGTTAAACAATGTAATGTTTATGAAGAAAATCTACAGTAGCACCAAAGAGAACTTTGGAAAAAAGGATTTTTAAAAAGAAAAAGATGGTATTATGCATGAATGGTTCCCTGCATGAAATACTGTCAGTGCCCTACATTGCCCAGGTCAAAATGAACAAAAGGTCCACAAGACACTGTCCATATTCCACTTGTAGCCTATGGCTCTGCTTTAGCCACACCTTCCCTCACCCTCTGAAATCACAGTCTGCATCAGGGAGCATCAGCTTATGGTCACAGGCGAAGAGAGGAAAGATGATGCCAGTGTGGGCTGTGATCTGCACTTTGCCTCACATTCTTGGCTGTCTGCCTATTCTTGGCCAACTAAACAAATATCAGGATCAGATCTTTGGCCTGCAGCATCTGTGCTGATGAGAACTTCAGGCATTAGTCACATTATTCAAAAACAAGTTCTCCTCTCCCAGGAAAAGGCCAGATTGTGTCTTCTGTGCACTGGCTTACAATGGGGAAATCACAGAGCTTTCATCAGAAGTGGAGCTGTGGAGGTACCAAAAATGATTAAGAGAGGCACAACAGCTATTTCATATCCCTTAGTGTGGAGAGGCTAATGAGGGACATGTCAAAAATCAACATAGGAGACTTTCTGTCTCTTCTCCTTCCCCTTTCATGCAGCCTCAGTCTGCCTAAAAGACAGTATTATAGTAGAACAATATCCCAGCTGTTCTTTAGGAAAGGACCAAAGTCATGAGTGTTCATATTCCTCAGCAATAGTTCCCCATGAACGATCCAGCTCCCATTGCTTGTGTGTCCTGCAGCTTGGTGTCTTCCCTGTTGTCCATGAAGAACAAGTGATATGAGGGTGGAAAAGTAAACAGAGACATCTGTTCATGCCCATTTCCAGCTAACACAATCTCCTACTCAGTCACGGGGGACAGTGTGGATTCTGACAGTGAGTCAGAGCCAAAGGGAGAAGGTGTGAGAGGTGGCTTTGGTTTGGTCTATGGAAGAAGGCAGCTGTGACTCAAACACTGCACACTGATCAGCTGGAATGATTTCTCTATTTCCCACATAAATAAAGGGGGGTTTGCTCCTCAACCAGTCTGCTGTGTGCTCTACACCGTGGCTCCAGTAGTCTAAATGCTTTACCACAAGGAGGTCAAAAGTGGGATCCCCCTTCAGAGAGAGCAAAGCTACAGAGTTCTTAATTTTCTTCCCAGTCCTTTTCCCCTTTATTTTCTCCAGCTGAGGAAGATACAGTACTTCTCTATCTCACAGACATATTTGTGAGACAGAGAAGTACTGATGGCAAAAGTTAGTGCTACATGTGCTAGTCAATAAATGAGAACTCTACACAAGGCTACAATGTGCAAATAACTAATCTGCATTTTTAGGGTAATAGGTTAATGGGTTACGTCTTTCACTTGGTTGGGGTGGCAATGGATAAATTTGCTACAAATCTAGTCTTGTAAGCAGGACACAGCAGGAGGATATAAGTAATCTACCATGTAAAAAGGATTCATATATACACACTGGTGCCTCTTAAGAATTTGTCTGTCATCTCTGAAAGCTGTATTTTTTTTATGTCCCCAAGCCTCTAATTGCAAATATTTCCTAGAATGGTTCTAGAAATCACTCATTATTTTAGTCTTATTAATGGGAGATGATTTACAACTGTACCTGAACAAACTGGCAGAAACCATTTGTTCCTGTTTCTAAGCTGACAACAATATTATCAAAATAAATCCATTACAAAACTATAGTTTGCTTTACATAATTACTATAAATACAGCTTTTATCAAGGTGGTAGTGGACTGATATGCTTTCATTTGAAATATAGCTAGATAGCCTGTCATATGCAGAGAAAGTCACTTGTCATACAAAAACTTCTTTGTGTGGTGTAGATGAAGCTTTTTCTTAATATTTATCTGGTCTGTGATAGATGGCTTTGGTGAAAAGGCTATCAGAGTGAATCTCCACCATCACATTACTCAACAGACAGAAGGAAAATGAAGAAAAGTGTTAAATTACTCACAAACTAATATTTACACAGTACAAGTATCTGTGCAATGAATGCCTTGTACTCTGCTAAAATCAAAGTAAGTTTTGCTCTTGGCTCAAACAGTTATTTTTCTCTTGAAGCACTCAGCACTATGAAGGATATTGTCTTTTCAGTTGTGCATGGAGAATCAGATATTTATGCATCAGTATCAGCTATTTATGCAATAGAAATGTTATTAATGCCATGAATAATGAAATATTTTATGCTGAATCAATCATAACTTATCTAAAAGCTTCTTGCTGCTTTCTGCTGGACACTATGTGGAAGTGTTCCAACACTTCCATTTCCCTCTGTCACTGGACCCTTGCCAACAGCAACATCATTTCAGTAACAGTCCCAAGCCTTTCCCAAAATTCAGCCTGCTCAGGGACAGCAGCCTGTGCCTCTGGCAGGCTGGGGCAAGCAAGAGGAGTTCAGCTGTTTGGGCAGCATTTGCTGGATGCTGCCAACAAACCCAAAGCTGGGTAAGTTAATACCACAGTTGGATCTAATTCACAAGCCACTCATGCTCCTGAGATCCTGTATCATAATTTACTACTTTATGGTTTCTGTACCAAACAGTGTTTGTCCATTCTTTTAATGGCAAAAATTATTTTAAAGCAGCTTTCAATCTTCAGAGGGCAGATGGTCTTTCTAGAAAGTTTTCTGAAAGCCTTTGAACAGGCCAGAAACATATAATGAGGCTTTCATTCCGCAGAAGAATTTGCTCCCTGTAACAGCATCCATAGCTAAGAAAGTAAAGAGTGATAGAAAATTGTGGCATTTTGCAACAGCAGGGTAATTATCAAATAAGGTGCACCTCAGCTGAACATACATTTTCTATCAGTTTGTTATGGGCTCTCTTTAATGCTTCTAGGTAGATATTACTTTTTCTCCTGATTCATCTATATGAATATGCTGGTTTGGGCTTTCTGTATTCTGTTACAGATTCCATTTAGCATATGGAAAACTTTTAAATAAGTATTATGTAATATTGAATATATGTATTAAAAACCAAACTTATCACTTGTGTTTCCATGTATGTGCATTTGTGCTTTTTTTGCACCACACTGCAGCTAGACCCTTTGTAACTTAAAGCTAAATCTAATAACATCAGTCACTGCTGCAGCAAAATATTTTCCCCTAGAGTAAGATACAATGATGATGACATAATGCTGTGGTTTCCAAATCCCAAACCAGCTGTTACTGGTATATGTATTCAAATCCACTGTCTCTGCACCCCTGTGACAGGCAAAAAAGCTGCACCTTGTGACTTGATTCAGTAAATGATTTATTATTTTTGAATGTATAATTCAGAGGGATAGCTTACGCATGGCTTCAGTCACAGAGTGGGGAAAATTAATTTAGGCAGTTTCCTACTGTAATAAAATGGAGAGAGGATGTAATTCATCTGCACAGACCCAATAGGTATTTTCCACCAAGTAGCACAGAATCTGCTCACTGATTGTATACTGAGGAAACAACAAAAAGCTGCCAATTTTTACACTGATTCTTTTCTCTGACAGATATTCATACTAATTCCTTTATCTGCTATAAATAAGCACAGCTCTGTATCAATTCCCTAATCCAAACTGCTCCAAGAAACACAGCTATTACAGACTATAGAACTTTCAGTTGAATAAGAGTGGCAATAAAACTGCTGCCATGCTTAAGGACAGTGCAAGAAGCTAACATGTTCCTGTGGATGCTCTTAGCTCAATAAATGAAGGTCGGCTTTAAAGCAATTTCTGAACAGCAAGTCTAAAAAAAGAATACCACAGAAGCAACCTGAGGACCTATGAGAAAGCTTTTCCCACTATACTAAGTTGCTTTGATGGAGCACAAAATCCACCTCTGCATAAATCACTCATTTGCAACACAGAGTCTGGATACATCAGTTGATAAGTCTTTAAATCCAGACTAAATCAGACCTCTCAAACTCTTAAACTAATCCTTGCCTTCTGTACTATGTCATCATGGCAATTTGTTTCCAGGGTTACAGTATCTATTTGCTCAAATAAAAGCCAACGTGAAAAACTGCCCTGAATTTTAGCAGGAAAAATGTATTCCTATGTAATTCCATTATCTGCATGGTCTTGCATCAGGGATTAATTTAGCCTATTAAGTTTTGGCAATATCTGGTCAAGCCATAGTATCCTCATTTCTAGAATAACACTGAAACCATTATGCTTAAAATCAACCATTTATTTATGTGCATCTTTCTTTAAATGTACTGGCAGACAGAGAAATACAGAAATGGACTGGAGCATAACTTGTTCAAATATTCCAAAATTCAAGGAGATTTCTTACAGCAAATAAAGGGATAGCCTTGGTTAGATACACTATGAATTCTTTAGAGAGGAGGTGCAATCATGCACTGAATGTGAGTCATGATTCACTGGATCTTTTGTAGGCAAGCAATTGATAATCAATCCATACAGTTACAATTGTATCAATCAAGTATCTGCAATGTAGAAAGACCATTGCCATTCCTCTCTCTGTGACCTCTGTGACAGGCTGATTTGTGAGGATGAGAAATTGCCCTGATGCAAACAAAAACTTTTCAGACTAATCCAGACCAGAAATACTTCAGAAAAATGAAAGGGTTGTACAGAGTTTGTACAGATGAGCCCTTCTGTAGGTTAGCTTGTTTAACTAGACAGGCTGCCTACAGTGAATGGAAGAGAGTTTGTCAAAGCCAGGAGTGTGACACAACCCATTCCAAATTCCCTCTTCAGGAAATGGTAATGATTTTACAAAACCCACATAGCCACAGACTCTAAAATGGATCCAGGAAAGAGTGCTTCAATATCTATTCCTGTGCCAACATTTGACTCTCTTCATTGGTGGAAGGAGTTTTACTTGCTAGACAGCCTTAGCATTAAGTCCCATCTAGTCCAGCTACCTATAGTGACAGATTAAAGAAGCTGAAGTGCTGGATTATTTTGGGGAAATGGAGGTACCTAATCTACTTTAATAGAGTAGAGAAAACCCTAATATTCCCCTGACAAAAAGTCACTGAAATAAATTGTGCTTCACAGATGTGAAAGTGTAATAATACTCTAAATGCATATCTGATAAATTACCTTTCCTTCATTAGATGGAAATATTAAAGCAGTATGGAATTGAACATTGCTGTAGGGAATGATCAATCATTTGGAAGTGTAGCTTTAGCATTTTCAATGAATAAATCTAAAACAGGTTTCATAAGAGCAAAGAAAATGAGAAGGTAATTATCACTGTTACTAGATGAAGAACACATCATTAATAACAGTTGTATAAAGTATGTACTCTCACCAAGATAAGAAACTCCTTCTTCTGGAGTGATTGTTCCATATTTAACCATCATCTTCACAAAATCAATCAGGGTTTTCATGATGGTTATCAAGGTCTCTTTCTCTTTTGTTTCTGTCTCTGTGTGAGGGGATGAAGCAAAACTAGTCAGACTTCAGGCAACCTGGAAAAACTGTTCTGCAAACTGCATAAACTTCATGCATAAAGAATGACCTACTCATTAAAAGAGAAAATGCTGTGCTGGATTAGCAATGAGAACTTACATATATGATTCTTTTTAAACTGTTTCTGCAAAGCACAGCTAAATATACTCCAAATCAGGGGCTGGTTCTTCTTTATAGCTTTTTGTCTTGAGGGGCTGTGTCATAGAAAGCCAATGGTATCAATTCCATTTTACAGCTAAGAACACTAAGCACACACGAAGATGGAGTGATCTGATGGTTTAAGTTGATGGTTGGAGAGCAGATAATGGTAGAGTTTTCTACAGTGTGTAATTTTTCTTTTGTTTGTGAACTATTTAGTAGATCAGTCTGGCTCCGTATGAAAGGGATCCTTTCTCCTACAAGATCCACGGGTTCAATGACAAAAATATAAAGTGTTCCAAGAAAGATTGTTACTGTGCACAAGTCCATGATTTGCATACTGGGACAACATAACATTACATGGATGGAAGGATTATGACTCCAGAACAGTCTACAAGAACAATATTTTTTTATAAAAATAATCAGGTTTTGCCCACACTTACCTGCTTCTTAGTTTTTCTTTTCCCACTGTGTTTACGTGCTGAACAATATTACTGCTATTTCTGCATTAGGAGTGTGAAACTCCCCCATCAGTCACACAAGCTCTCCCCACTGCCCAGCCTGTCCCTGAAGGACCCAACAGAGCCAGGGGCACTGTCAGTCAGGGATAGTCAGAAACATATTCCCAACCTTGGCAGAGGGCCAGACACTCTGGAGAGCTGCTGAACAGGCTTTTTATTGCTGCCTGCAATTTAACACACAGCTGTAGGAGCCTTTCCTCCAGCTCGATACAACCTGACAGGTGAACACATAAAGCAGGAGATGTACAGCCAGTGGACCTGGTTCTGTTTGCTTGATAACCTGTTAAACCCAACATGCCTGCCCGCATTGTGAGTAGAAAAAGGAGAAGAACTAGCATGCAGAATTGCCATGGGAAAATTAAAAAGAACAGGAGGGAGCAAAATACACCCTCAGGTTTTTAATTTTAATTCTCCACTCAGGTGTATATGGGGACAATTTGAAGCAATATTAACATTCCTGCAGGACAAGGGATCTACAAAATACCAGCCTCCCCCCCAATCCCTCCAAAAGTTAGAGAATGCATGTGGCTGCAGGGAGTGGGTGTGTGTGGAGGGTGCTGACACAGGGCTGTGGCGATGAGCCACAACCTTGCCTGCAATAACTGGAAGGCAGTGATGTCCAGCACCGGAATAGTAAGAGACATGCAGGGCTTTCACTGCAATAAACAGCAAAGCTGTGGTTTGTGGAAAGGCTGGGAGGCTCAGACTCATTTACTGGTACCATCACTGGGAGGATTCTACTGTGGCTTACTTGTATCTCTGTTGGCTAAGAAGACATGGATGTTACTGGAAAAATCTCTGGGGAAAACCATTTGCCAGTTTTTCATCATGTCCTTATGGGAATGAAAATAATTCAGGACTCCTGAATCACACAGCACAGGATGGGAAGGGCTGTCTAGGTCACACTCTTTGCAGTTCTGAGTGCTGTTCCTGCCAGTATTTTGCCATCAAAATCACTAATCAAAGTAGTTTCTGCTATATATCTTACAGAACATTTTCAAAGCACATGGTCTCTTGCAACTAGGGAAGTTGTGGGGAAGAGAAAAGAGAAGGAGAAAACAATCTCCATTTTTAGAGTTTTTTCTTAAATATTTCTGTAACCACATGACAAGCTCACCTGAGTTAAGACTTTTTAATAAAGCATAAAAATTTGGAAAATATTGGAGGTCTTCAAAATTATCTTCAGAAGGCAGCTCATTTCTTCTTTCCAACACATTAGATGATGACCACGTATTATCCAGTGTATCATCAACTTCTCCATTAATGAAACTATCCTGATCAGATTTGCTTGGTGTCTCCACATAAGACATAATAATGATAAAAAAAAAATCTATAAGCACATTGCTTTTGGTGATATGGTTATTAGAGCAAACATTTCTATCACAAACCCATGCCAACATTGTCCTAATTGCAAGGTGAAGACTGTACTATTTTCTCAAAGTTATTTCAATTGACATCTGGCTTAAATGTTAAAGTAACTCATGATTACTTTTTCTATCAGACAGAATTTCTTTAAGAACCCAGACTGAACTAACTATTCCCTAAAGAATGCAGTACTAGTGCCATTTGGAGAGCAAGATAAAATTACTAGCTTAGAAATTACCATATTTTCCTGTTGCTTTTCTTTTGTATCACTGTCTGCTCTGTTTGCAGGGTAATCAAAATCTTCAGACTCCTTCTCACGATCCTTTGCTTCATTTGCAATTAGCTGTTGTAAAACCTCTGCCACTTCATCTTCCAGGGTATAGGCCTGACTCTCTGTGATCTGTTAAAATATTTGTGCAGAGTACTCATAAGACACTGTCCTTTTCCTAGATCAAACATCAATGTGAAACCTGATATCAGTGTGAAGATAGGTTGCTGTAAATAAGTTTGCTTCAAAGCTGAGCACAGCCAAATTAGGTGCAACACTCGTGTGCGTGCATACATATAGACATGCAAAAATGTCTACATTTATAACACTCAGATACATGTATACATAGTAATACACATCAAATATTTGTGTACACATAAACCCCATACATTCACACATACAAACTTCAAACCAATCCTCTTCAGGACTTAACACAGAGGAGTGCAGCTTGAAAGATGGAGCTGCAAGTGTGGCACCTTCCTATATGTGTGTCCACGTACACGTATATAGAAATACATATGTTCTGCAACACATCTATGCACAGTTGAATAATTACAACAGAATACAGTAATATAGAATGGGAAAAAAGCAAATAGCTTTCTATGATATCATTAAAATATTTTCTCTTTGCTTCATAACAGCTGTCACTTGAACAAGAACTCTCCTATGCAGCTGTCCCACAGCTCCCTCTGTAATCAGTGGGATGCAATACTCAGCTGCAAAATCTAGTGCTTAAAAGATAAGGTGAATATTTTAGAATAAAAGGATCCCAAATGGCAATGGCTAAAGCCATTGAGACATCCAGAGGTCAAAGACAAATCTAGTCTTCCTAAAAATCAGTAATGTAATGTATCCTCAATTAGCCAGCAACAGTATGTGTTTGCTGATGACATTAATTAGCATTAGGTGGACAGGAATGAACTCAGACCTTTCCCCCTTAAGTATAGAAAAGAAACTAATACTAGAAAAGCACTCAGTGAAAATCAGAAGCCAAATTAAAGGAAAAATGAGGGCAGACATGGGAGGAGTATAATCAGTGAATGTTTTTTGAACATCAAAAACATTCTGCAGTTTGGCCTATTTTGTTGCAAAGACACCACAGGAACAACAATGTTATTGCAGAGCTTAACCAGCAAGCCCGAACAGCTTTAGAAATTTGCTTAGACCCTGAATCCCACTAGCTTCAGACAAAGTGTGCATCTGAATTGTTTTCTGAAAGAGCATTAATCCAATCCAAAAACCAGTTAAATGTCAATCATCAAGATACTTACTAGCCCCAGATTTAGAAGTTTTGAAACAATCTTATCAAACACTCCTCTGTCATTTTCCTCATAAATTCTTGCAGCAATTTTTTGAACGATGTCTTCAGCAGTCAAAGGAGTGCCATCTAATTGATGGAGGCCATCTGGATCGTCTGAAAGGATTACAGTTTTACTGTGTGCTGACCATCCTAACTCATTTAGATTAAACATCATCAGATATAAAAAATATCTTCCCATATATTTTTCTCTTCAGAAAAAACCTGTATTTTTACACACATTAGGAATATACTTTAATACACACTTTGCAAGTCATTAAATCATTCACAGGGAAAAGTTCTTTGTGTCAATTTTCCGCATCTGAAAAATGTCTTTCTGACTGGCTTTAGGAGCTTACTCTCCTGTTTGTAGAAATTATTGGTAGAATTTCCATATCCACCCATTTCTGGTATCTACTTTGATTGTATGGCCACTTAGATCAAAACAGTTCATGACAAATGGTACATGATCTTGTTTGAATTTAAGCAAATTAACTTTTAATTATGTAATTGTTACCTATGGCAAATAATATCACTGTGGCAATGGGAAAGGGAATACGATGAGTGAGCTTTGGTCTGTGATGAGCATATTTTGATATAATTAAAAATATCCTGAGCTAAATGCTGCTTACAATTCTCAGAGGACTCACTTAAACTACAAGTCAATTAACTACTCCTGTAGCAAAGGCAAGTATCCTTTGGCCTTTGTTAATTTCTTCTAGGTCTGTGATTATGAGAATTATCTAAAACGACACATAATATTTGGAATAAATATATGTGATTTAGCTGCATATAGAAGTGCTTCTTTCTCACAAACCAGAATAAATATATTTTCATTCAAAAATATGTTCCGTTTTCCTTCCATCAAATATAAACTGCTAAAAACCACTACAAATTACACAATTAGACTTTCCTCCATGGAAGTCTGTTAAAATCAAGAGCAATTCTTTTGTACTGTTTCAAAAACCTAACTGTAATACAACAAGCTTCCACAACTGGAAATAATTGAAATTGCACTCCAGTAACAAACAGAGCTCATGTTTAGTGGTGAATATAACATTCATGAAGGCAATCAGTTTGCAAGAGAAATCTAACCTAGAAGCCATTGAAAGATGATTATGGAATACCTTGGAATTTATAATCCAGCCCGCTTTTAGTGGAGTCATAGTCATCCACAAGCCTGCGGTTCTTGGTGGAGTCTGCATCATCAATGGCCAGTTGCTGTCCATACAAAGAGCTTCTAATTGGCTCCCTCTCCTCATTCCTTTCTCTTTCTGCTACTGATTTGAGCAGGTTCAGGTCATCAACAAAGGAATAATTCCTGAACTCTGGCTTATTTTCTGAAAAATACATTAATATCAATATCAACATAACATAAAATCTTACACCTCTTTGAATGCCATTATGAATATTGCTATAAAAGCAGGAAAGATATTTTACCTGTGGGAGCTATTTTTCTATTTTTGTCTGCCTCGGCTTCAGCAATCTATTATACAAAAATAAAGCAAACAAAAGAGCAAACAGGTAGAAGGAATGAAATGTGTGATCTCTCAATTTATCAGTATCAGCAGAGGGTTTAATGCCTGATTTTCACTCTTAGTAAGAAGTTTGCCTGAATAAGTAGAACAGGAACAAGCACTGGACACTTTTGTCAGTACCACCCATCCTCTGAACAGAACCAAACATTACGAGAAGCTGTAATACACTTTCCATTTTAAAATAAATGCCAGTTACATTTTCCTTCTTCATTCTAAGATCACGCTATATTCCCATAGGATGTCAATAGAAAGGGGTGGCATATATGTTAGCTGTTGGAGCTAACAACCTGCTTTTAGAGTGTTGGACAGTGAAAGTCTATATGCCAGTTCTTAAAAATTATTGAAGACCTGTTTTGTATCTAACTCCATCAATAATCACTTCACTGACAAATCTATTTTTTACCCATTCATTAGCCATTCATTATATTCATAGATTCAGTACCTGAAAAGCTAAAAATATTTATAGGAATTCTGCAAAAAAACCCAAAACTGGAAATATTTTTAATTTCACTCACCTGTTCTTCCAAAGGTCTTTCTACACTTAATTGTCTGTTGTGTATAGCTTTATCTAGAATAAACACACACACACACATATATATATACTCAGTTACATGTTACAAAGAGACAGCACAATTTTTCTTAATTTATAGTTTTCTCCCATAAAACATGGTGTCTTAAACAGGATGCCAAGTGGTAGTTCTTGCAAAAAAATTTCAGTGATCCTAGAAGAATGAGAACACAATAAAAAATTCAAACCTTTAAACAAAGCATGATTGGGGCAAAGGGAGAGGTTCTGCAGGAGACAGAAATACATGTATAGAGTCAGCAGCCTCTTTCTGATCAGAAAACTCACAAACTGGGAAAAATAGTGATGGAGGAGATTGACTAAAATAGCAATAATCGGATTGGCACAACCAAGAGATTAAAAATTTCTTCCATCCAGAATACCGCGGGAGACAGGGAGCAAGAAAAGACTTGTGCAGACACTACTGTAGAATGGAAGAAAACATTGCTTGGAAAAGACTGAAACAATTCAGAGCTTTTCCCTCTACCAGCACCTATCCCTTCACTTTAATATTAGATTGCAGCTTCAGCGATCGGGGTCTTGCACCACGAATATCGTTGCTTTAGGATCTCATTGCTTCTAGCCAAGTGGAAGGAAAGTTTTTACCATCCTCTATCTCTAGCCCGCAGAACTTTCCCCATCCGCGGCAAACGGCGAGGAGGCTCCGGGCGGGCGCTTACCTGTGCCCGCGGGTTTGGGGAAGCCGTGTCCCCGGCTGGCCAGCAGCGCCAGCACCTGCAGCGCGACCGCCAGCCCGAGGAACATGGTGCGGCCGCGCGGCCCCGCGCCGGGGCCCGCCACGCACCGCCGCCCGCGGAGCCGCCCGGCCCGGCGGGCGCTGTCCGGCCCGCGGTGCTGAAGCTCGGCGAAGCCGCTGCCCGGGGCTCGGCCCCTCGTCCCCGCACCCGCAGAAATGGTCGAGCCCGGGCACGGCGGCGGCCCCGGGCACGGGGAGGAGCCGGGGGCGGGCCGGGCCGGGAGCATGCGCGGCCCCCTCGCTAGAAGGAGGGGGGCGCGGGGACGCGGCCGGGGGAGCGCCGGGGCCCGGGGGGGCTCTGGAGCCGGCACCCACCGGTACCCACCGGCACCCATGGGCACCCATCGGCACCCATGGGCACCCACCGGCACCCCCCGGCGGGCTGAGCGTACGGGGAAAGTCGGTCCCGCACAGGAGGCTGTGAATCACTGCCTGTCACCTGCTCAAACCCTCTCCACGGGGCTGAATTACACAGCGAAGGCGCAGTCGTCAGGGACTCTTTGTACGACAAAGAGAGGACACGGAAAGTTTAATAGCACATCCTGCTCTTTAAAATTTCGGCTTTAAAAAAAGCACTAGCACAGATGACAATAAGCATGTAAGCTATTTCTGAACGTTTTCGGTATTAAAACTTAGCCCGTACAGACACGCAACACCGACAAATCCCTAGGGATCGGAGGAAGACATTTTCACCAGTTCGCGGCGGAACAAAGGATTGCAGCGGTAGCTCCTTTCAGAACTACAGAAGCTGCTTCCAAAATAAATCACCGTGTTCTTTCTTCAAAAATAAACTCATTATTCTGTAGTCACAAATGCAGACGAAAATACTTAAACATTAGAAATGTCAGTTCTTGCTGACTGCTAAAAATAGCTAAAAACTCTTGAAGAGATGAAAAGGACCGGTGCTTTCACAAGTGAAAAGCAGGAACACAACCGAACTGTTCATTCCTTTAGCAACGAATATATATACACAGTACTATGGCATAAACTGTGAAGAACACACCAAAAAGGTAAGAGAATGACTGAACCACGAGCACTAAAAGAATTGCAATTTTTCACCCTTAGCAGACACTGTATATCATAGTCAAGCCTTTGCATACAATTTAGATAAAACTATGCTCTAGTTTACATCCGATTCACTTCTATAAACTATACCACATCCAGAGCAATGAAAATAACTCCCAGAAATGTACTGATAGCCCCAGAATCCTCGCTTATCACCAGGCTCGGTGATTCTTGGAGCTCAGTCAGACTTAGGAAATCTAGGATATTTCAAATAAAAATCTTTTAAACACAGTTGTATGTAGGAAGAAAACAGCCTTATTTACACATTGCTTGGTGACCTACAAGGAAAACTATTATAATAAACAGACCCCTCCCTCATTTTAGGAGCACAAAAGACAAGCAGCTTCCATAAGGAAGCTCCCCTGCCATCTCCAGCAGATGTGCATGTACAGCAACAGGAAGCTCAAAACCACAGAATAGTGCTGATAAAGAAAAATTGAAAGATCAATTCTTACTGCAATGTAGCCTCATATTCCACCCCAGTCTGGTATTAATTCAACAGTTCATTGCCTGTGTAATGTTCTCAGTGTAACAAAAACGTGTACTTTCTCTCCAGTACCCTTCCTGATATTTACTTCCATTCCACTCAAACATGTCCCGCAACGCATTGTAAACGTGCATCCATTGCTAAGACTCTACACATTTCTCAATCGGTCAAAAGCACTGAACAATACAGAAGCAGTGAATGGATTTTAAACTTGCTCAAAGAAAGGTGTCTGCAAAGCAGTGAGACCAGATAAGGAGCTCTAATTAGCAGCGTGAAGAAGGTGCAGGTCAAAAACCTGCCTGTTTATGTGGTATGTCTACATATGGCTTTTTGAGTATAATGATACATCTAATTGTGTTTATTTTACAGGATATCCTTCTGCATATGTGATAAATGTTTCTATTTCTGTGAAATCTTTTCTGTATTCTTTCCCAGATCCATACGGTTCATTTCCTTAGTGCTGAAGTGTCTCCTGCTTTGGCAAGCCTCTCTAACAAGGAATGATGAGAAGGACAAGGCAGGGCTTGGGACTGATGGTGGGCGGAGAAGGAAGGGAATTCAAAGGCTGCCATCACTGAAACTTCAGACACAAACCCTTTCCCTGCTCATGGGCACTGCCAGCCCCGTGCTGCAGCTGCCAGCACAGAACACACTGGCACTGTCCCCTCTGCTTTGGCACACTGGTCCCTCTGCTCCTCGATGGTGCCCTGGTGAGCTTGTGTGACATGTGACAGATAATATATAATCTCTGCTAATTATAACAAAATAGGTTTAATCCTCATAGAAAAATGGCTGGGTAAGAATGCTGTATTTGTTTCTCATCACACCTGTTCCATTTGGCACCGTTTACATCAATCTACTACTACACACTCCTCTGCTCAGAGCAGAGACAACACGGTGAAGAGCACAAGCTCTTCTGTTTTGGATTCTATTTTGGCTCATACACAATCAACCCATTTTCTATTCTGGAACTATTTATTTCCAGCAATGTGAAATGAGCCAGAAAGAATACCACTTGCCTATCAGATGCCAAGGAGAACTCAGAGGAATGACAATTAGAATGTTTCTTGATGTGGTGAGAGCAGTTGGTATGAAATGTAGAGAAATAACTGAAACGCAGCCTTTCAGTGTTATTTTTGCAGTTGTTTTATAGCCACACTTCAAAGTTTTTCCTGTAGCTGGTTAAAAAGGAGGCAGATGAAAGCAGGAAAAAGGCACAACAAGCCACCTTGCCAAGTTTTTGCCTAGATGGTAGACGTTCCTTACTTCTGTGGATTTGCTTTTTCTACCTTATCTCATATAATGCAAATAATATACTAAATAACACAGTGCTCAAAAGGAAAAAAAAAGGTGTCGGAAGAGTTACTGGTGATCTTTATGCAAGGCATTAGACATATCTATAATCACCTGACAATTATAAGTCATGTATTTTGCACGTATGTGTGCACTATGAATAGTCCTCTCGATTTCAATGCAATCATCAACAATTAACCATGCACAAGCCTGAGGGTTTGTGCTCTGCGAATCATTTTGCACACAGCATTTATTTATACACCACCTAGGGCTAAGAGAAGGATTTAAGACTCTAGAACCATGAACAATTAAATAAAAAAGTCAAAGCTAGTGCATTTTGAGCATTTATCCAAGTTCCATCAGCTTTACCAGCAGCTTTTCCTCTGCTTATTAAATTTACATTTTCGGTTTGCAAAGCTTATGAGTTTTTTATGCTTCCACAATGTAATGTGATGTTTTTGCATCAACAGTTCTTAACTGAGATATTCTTAACCAACTCATTTTGTAAAGAGAACTTTAAAAACTACCAGTCCATGTCTTCCCTCTTAGCTTCAAGGAAATGCCCACTTCTAATATTTTTTAAAAAATAGCAATCTCAGTTTGTTCCTGTTGGGCTTTTCTCTTTTTCTGATAAATCAATTTGTAGCTTTGAAATTCAGTATACTTTTCTGTCCAGATGTGTGTAGGAGATGGAGGGATACCTTTTCATTGGAAACACACAGCTTGGAAAGGATTATTTCAGTTTCTTCTCCACCCTTTCTAGAAAAAAAAAAAAAAATCCCAGAAATCACCTTTGAACTGAAATACAAGCTCCCTAGTGAAAACCTTCCCAAGAGGACAAACACTACCAGGGTTGTGGGAATCACCTCAGGATGAGCCCTCTGGAAGCCTCTCAGCCACAGCAGACCTCATGATGTTCCCACCCACACTTTAAGAATAATATTTTTCATAACTGGGAGGTTTAGATTGGACATTTGAAAGAATTCTTTGCAGAAAGGGTGATTAGATATTGGAATGGGCCATCCACAGAGGTGGCGAAGTCACGGTCCCTGGAAGGGTTTAAGGAGAACTGGATGCAGCACTGAGTGCCATGGCCTAGTTGACATGGTGGTGTTTGGTGGACTCAGAGGTCTCTGACGTCTGAGCCGAACTGATTCTGTGATAAGCTGCCACACGATGTCCTTTCAACAACCCCTGAAATGTCTGTTTCGAGGTGCTGAAAGCAGGAGCCCCCGCGGGCGGGATGCGCTCAGGCCGCCCTCCCTCAGGGCAGTATGGGCGGCGATGGCTCCGTGTCCCTCGTCCTCAGGGGCTGCCCCTCTCCCTCAGGGCAGTATGGGAGGCGATGGCTCCGTGTCCCTCGTCCTCAGGGGCTGCCCCTCTCCCTCAGGGCAGTATGGGAGGCGATGGCTCCGTGTCCCTCGTCCTCAGGGGCTGCCCCTCTCCCTCAGGGCAGTATGGGTGGCGATGGCTCCGTGCCCGCCTCGCCCTCAGGGGCTGCCCCTCTCCCTCAGGGCAGTATGGGCGGCGATGGCTCCGTGCCCGCCTCGCCCTCAGGGGCTGCCCCGCTCCGAGCGCGGGGCTCCAGCTCCACCTCCCGGCCCAGCCGGGGCGGCGGGCAGGCCCCGGGGAAGCGGCTCCGCCTCGCCCGGCCCACCCTGGCCGGTCCCGCCCCCTGCCCCGCCCCGGAAGGGGCCGCCCGGGCCCGTCTCTTCCGGGGGCGGCGGGTCCGGCATGAGCGACGTGGTGGAGCGGACGCTGAGCGCCCTGCCCGGGCTGCTGGGACAGCACGACCCGGGCGCGGGCCCGGGCGGCGCCGGCGGCCCCGGCAGGGTATCGGCCTCCTCCCGGCTCGGGAGTCTCATCCGGAGCATCACGGCTCTCACCTCCAAGCACGTACGGGCTGCGGGGCCGGGCTCCCTTCCCGCCCCGGGGGAGCCGGCGCGGGGCTGGGCTGGGGGCCCCGAGCGCGGTGTCTCCCCTCGGCCGCGGGGCTGGGTCGGGCTGAGCTCGGGAGCCCGCGATCAACTCTCCGATAACCTCCCCGTGTTTGTGGGTGGCCGCGTTCTGCCGCTCTGGGGCACGGCCTGGCCAAGCGCGGCCGCTGTGCCGGAGGCGAGCGGCCCCGCAGTGAGGTACACGCTGCCCGGAGGAGAGCGTGGGGCACCCCGAGTTCCTGTGTCTACTCTGATTCTTCTTTTTCATTTTGCCTATGAATTCTAGGCGAGGTTAAAAACAAGCTTAATTTTTCTAGGAAGAAGAAAAATTAATCCAGCAGGAACTAACCAGTTTGAAAGCAACCGTTTCAGCCCCCACCACCACACTTGTAAGTTCTGTTAGTGGCTGCAGGCTGTGGAGCAGCACACCGAAGGGAAAGGACTGCTGTGTTCTCACACTATGTGGATATGCAGATTATCTGCATTATAGATATTTGATCATCAGCATTAAAAAGTACCAACAGATATGGTTTTGCAGCATGGATAAATACTGAACACTGTCACTCTGTTTGATGTGAATAAACTGTAACAATATGACCCTGCTGTCATTCTGTAGTTTCTGAAATAATGTGGACAGCAAAGCTGGGTGGTGAACTGCTTCCATCAAATAATGCACTTTGCAGGCTGACATTGTTCTTACAATTAGTTCATGCTCTTTAGGAAGCTGTGCTTTGTTGTGTGCACTATTGTCATGTCTGAATTTCAGGAGATGATGTATTCTGGTTTGAGTTAATTAATACATATGTCAGTCCCTTGAGTGAGGATCTTTGAAGGGAGAAATAAAATTTTATCTCGCATGTAGTGAGAAACCATCCTAAGTCAGGGTAGTAATTGGTAAAAATGGATTAGTGTGATCATCATAATGCTTCAATTAATTAATATTTTTATGTTGTCATCATTAATCTACTGTTCATCACATGCTTGCTAATCAAATTAAGAACTTTTTTAGGGGTAGAATAGAGGGAGTTCTGCCTTTTTAGCAGAAATTAAATACTGCTTTGCAGAAGTTCGTAGCAAAGGAAAAATAATGAATACTGAGATTTTAGAAAACATGAATAGAGGTGGTTCTATGAGATAAACTTCTCTGTTTCAGTTGAGCAGTGAAGAAGAGCAGAAAACACGTCGGACTTCAAATCTTCAATCATTTGTTTCTGGTATTTCAGAGACTGATGAAAGAATGCATGGTGAGACTCATTTATTGTGAAATGCTGGGCTACGAGTCTTCCTTTGGATACATCCATGCAATCAAACTTGCCCAGCAAGGGAATCTTCTGGAGAAGAGAGTTGGTACGTGCATGGAGCTGTAGCCTTTATAATGCTCTCAAACTCCCACTTCTAAAATTTTTCAGGATTTATAATTCAATACAACCCTCTTAAAATGGTTCTCTACTTTCTTGGTCTTGTTTCATGGTCTGTTCCTTTTTGA
The DNA here is from genome assembly GCF_963662255.1 of Cinclus cinclus. Taxonomy (NCBI): domain Eukaryota; kingdom Metazoa; phylum Chordata; class Aves; order Passeriformes; family Cinclidae; genus Cinclus; species Cinclus cinclus. The sequence continues at coordinate 10,130,240 of NC_085058.1, forward strand.
AATTACCTAAATCCTTAGCTTGTGAGGTGCTCTGTGTGTGCTTGCAGCACAGAAGGCAAGGGAAATGAATTTATTTTGAATCATCAGTTCTTTCATTGTTTTGAATTATGACACCAGTAAACAAATTATTTAAGAGAATTTTTGTTAAACACATCAAGCAGAAATTGAATTTCTATAAGGATCTCGTTTATTTTCCAAGTACCTAGTGCAGGATTAGACAAAGATAATTCTGTCAGAAAAGTATTTTCTGTTCTGGTGCTTGTAGGATTTTTTTCTTTATTTTAGAAAGAGTTGTAGGGAATGAGGCAAATAAGGAGGCCCTTATAGCACAAAGGCAGATGTTCCCAAAGAAATCTTGAGGGCTGGTTCAGATTTCTTTGAAATTTCACAGCTTTGGTTTCCTTTCCTGCCAGTCTGGATATTAACTTGTTTCTAGTAGATGTAGTTTGAAGGATCTGTCAGCCTGTCTCATCCAGAGAATTTCCTTGCAGTTGCTGATTCAACTGCCTGGTGAAGACGTTTCTTCTTGTTTGCAGAGAAAATGGTTTAATTCCGAGCAATACTATGTCTGCATGCACAGACAGAAGGCAATGTCTTGTGGGATGTGCTTGATATCCTTTTTGAATTTCATCTGGATCATCCACTCAATATTGGAGTTTCTGAGAGAATCCATTAGAAGTGATGAATTGAAGTTGCTTTTCCCTGAGTAATGAAAGCCAGTGTACAGATGCTCTGGTAGAGATTGTGAAATTTTGTCTTTACCAAACATGGGAAGGCAGGTGATAAGCTGTTTTGAAGAAAACTTTGTGACTTCTGTCAGTGTCAAGAGCCAGTGCATCTTCTTATTAATCAGATTGAGGCCTTTCCTTACTAGGGCTCTTTATGAGAAAGGTTTGGTGAAGCACCATGTTTTTGTTTTTAATGTAGTTTGCTTCAAGTTTTGTGGACACCAAGTGCCCTTAAGCTTTGATTTGATAAAAGGGTGTTATCAAGGGAGTGTGTGTGTGTGTTTTGGTTTCTTTTTTGGTTGTTGTTCTGTAATTATGTGTGATACACGAGGGTAATCTTTTCTGTTGTTGGTGCAATATACCAGGGTTTGTATTGAGGAATTCTCAGTTGAGGTGGTCAAGAAGGGTGACTCGTTTACCCAGTGTGAGCCTTGATTCAGGAGAGGGAACTCTCCCTTTGTGTATGTGCTGAGCTGATCATGGCCATGATCATAAGCAGGTAGATCACTCTGGTAGCCCAACCGATACAGTTATTTATTTTCAAGTTGTTCATTTTGATCCCCAAACCCTCTGTGAAACAAGAATTCTCTAAAACCTGTCTGTGAAATACAGTTCTTGCTGTAAGTTGTAGCACACTCTCCCTATGCCTCATTTAAGTCCTTTAATTTGAAAGCAGAGAGAGGGGCCTTGGAGAAAAAAGGTTTCTGGCAGGTTTCTTTTCCTGGGTTATGGAATGGTTTCCTCATTGTTAAGAAATAACAAAGGAATTCTTAGCATAGGATGGTGGATTTACTTTTGTATGTTCCAAGCTGAATATAAAATTTTTATCAAGAATAGTTTTATTATTTGAAAAAAAAAGTAAAGTAACATATAAGAAAGTGCACTTGTGTTGTGGAGTCTAAAAGTAATAGACTTCTCCCTGTGCCAAGAAGGCATTAGTTTTCCAGGAAGTCATTTATAATATTATGGTGCTCTTGACTGTTTTTTAGCTATTAAAAGTATTGTAATGTCTCTTATTTCTCACAGCTTATGAATTCTTAGCTGCTCTTTGTTGAGCTTTACTGCAACTTAAATGTAACTGATTTGCCTGGAAAAAATTCTTGATATTTAAACTTGAGCAACTGTTACCCAACAGGGCTTTTTTTGTTGGGTTTTGTAACTGTTTGAGTTAACTCTTCATCAGTTACAGACAGTCTTAAAGTTTCTGTCATAAAGTTGCTTAATTGCTTGAAAATAATAATGAAGGCTGCTTTGTTTTTATAGGTTACTTGGCAGTTTCTCTATTTCTACATGAAAATCATGAACTGCTGCTTCTACTTGTGAACACGGTTGTGAAGGTATAGTGTTTTTGTAAAAAAAGGAATGAAGAATTTTACAGGCACAGGAGAGGCTTTTTCCATGTGCCAGGAGATGAGCCAGTGGGGAAGCTGGTTCAACACAGACCTTTGGCTGGAACTTGCTGGGGGGACTGTGGGGTGAAAAACTTGGACCAATTTTTCTGTTTTGTCACGCAACATCTGAGTGCTTCTATATTCCTCTCTTAAAATTGCTGGGTTTTTTGGTTAACAAAGACAATCTGAAATGGCTTTCCCTGCCTTTTTAATTTGATCTTGATCTTTGTGCCCTTGAAGCCATATTTTAAGAGTTTTTTCGGAGGAGATATGCCATAAACTTTACTTTATAAATGTACCAATTGTGTGCATTCTCAGCTCCAGAAGGAGCCATGCATGCCTATTGCAATGTTAGCTTTGGCTTTTTGCTGATGGCAAGTATCTCTTGCCTTCTCTGAGCTCATCTGATGACTTTGACAGAAATACATTTTGGGGTGCCACTGAAAATCTATTACTGCTGTCTCTTAAATGGAGCAGTTATGACTTATTATAGCTTTCTGTGTAATGTTTACTTGTATACTGCAGTAGGCCAAAGGCTTAGAAATTATAGATTGAAAGTGATGTTCAATTTGTTGCTGTGATTGTAAAGTGTTTTATAGTATTTAAAGATAAGGCTTGAAATTCACAGAGAACTGAACCAAAATAAGGACTGAAAGTTGCCTGAAGAGAGGAACAAAGCAAATTACCAGCTGGAAATCTCACACATTTAATTAGTATTGAAAAATAATTTTAGTTGTCATAAATTCATCCTTTTTTTTGTTTAAGGTTACAGTGAGCTATACCTACTATATTTAATTGTTTTTAGGACAGACTGATTGTTAGTTTTGTAGAATGTTGCTTGTAATTTGCATTTACTTCTTAGGAAGTAGATAGTATTTTAGTGTACAGACTGGCAGTATTATTGAGCTTCTTCCTCATTTTTTAAAGTTCTTTTGGCTAGATGAAAAGCAGTATAGAGAGTACTGTTGAATTCTGTGGGAAGTGACTCATCTCCCTGATCCAGATAGGGACTTAAGGTAATTTTGCAATCATTTCAGTGAACAAAAATTGATTGTAGCTCTATATGTCAAATGTTGCACACATTTAAAGTAAGAATGTAGTTCTGTAAGAAGAGTGTGAGGAGCTGCCTGTTTCCTCTTCCTGTGGAAGAGCCTGATGAGCTCAGCGAGAGCTGGCTCCTCTCAAATACGAGCAGGATGCTGGCTCTGGGTGTGTTCTCTAGGGGGGGTAGGTCCAGCCTGCTTGTGAAAGATTTGGGGGATGTCTGTCCACAATTTGAAAGTCTAAGAAAAAAATTACTGTCTTATAGGACTTGCAGAGCACTAATCTTGTAGAGGTGTGCATGGCATTAACTGTTGTCAGCCAGATCTTTCCACGGGAGATGATTCCAGCTGTTCTGCCCCTAATAGAGGACAAGCTTCAGCATTCTAAGTATGTATTCATTACAGAATTTCAAATGGCCTTGTACAGCTGAACAATGTAATTTTCTAGGTAGTTTTAGTAAACTGGTGTTTCTTCTCTCAGTTGGTCTTGTCTAATCATCACCTTTAGAAATTAATCCTCTCCTTATCTTTTTTTCTTGGGTTCTTGTCTCATTTATTTGCATCTTGACTGAGCATTGAATAGTTAGTATTTGTTTTTTATAGCCAGAGTGGATAGGTAAAAGGAATTGAATTTATTTGCTGGAGTGCTTTTAACAAATATGCATGAAGAAGTGTTTGTAGAGTAGTTGGGGAAACAGATCCAGATCCTTGAACTTCACTGATACTTTCTTCATAAAGCTCTTTAGAGAACCAGTAAAGGTCTATCTGTGGATACCTTTGATTTGTTCGAATTGTGGTTTACTATATCCCTTAAATAGAGGAAAATGCTGTAACTGTTGATTTGAAAGGGAATTGCAGAATTAATTATTTCAGTAACTTCTATACATGTATTTTTTAGAGCTGTGTGTATGACCACAGCAGATGATTCATGGCCTTTTTTATTGTATATTTGGTGGACATTGTTCTAAATCATCAATCTCACATCCATCCCTACCAGGCTTTAAAGTTGGCTGTGTCACTTCCTCGCTTACGTGATATTTGTAAAGTCATTTGTTACCAATATGTAAAACACAGGTTCTCATCTCCACAAATCACAATGTTCTGGGGTCTGGCAAGTTTTTTGTGAAGTCAAGTACTCAAAGTACTTGTTTTGTTAAGTGTAAATCTCGTTTCAGGGAAATTATCCGAAGAAAAGCTGTTCAAGCTTTATATAAATTCTATCTCATTGCTCCTAATCAAGTTCAGCACATCCACGATAAGTTCCGGAAGGCTTTATGTGACAGGGATGCTGGAGTCATGGCTGCTTCTTTACATATTTATCTGCAAATGGTTAAGGTATGCAAAGAATTAGAAGCACAACCAAATTTCGGGGATATTTTTGTATTTTTTATTTTAAATACACAGTGTGCTCTACAAAGGTTTTGCAGAAAAAACTCACTTGTAATAGTTAAAATGTTAATTTATGTGGTCATGTGTTATGTTTGTTTCTGCCAGTTCTCCATTTAGCTGGACAGGTCCACTTCTTGCAGGGTCTGAATGCTCAGCACTGCTGGGTCCTTAGCTAGAGGATCTGAGTCCTACAGTAGGTTAAAGGAAAGTTTCCTTGTAAATGTGTTACGTCTGGTCCCTTTGCAGATGTGTGAGAAAAGAGCATAGGCTTAAAGTGAAGAGCTTATGGTTGCTGGGGGTTGAGAGTAGAAGTCTGATTTACAGACATGATACCATACGTGTAAGCATTTTCATCTTACTCAAGTTGTGGATTATTTTTACTTTTGAATTGCTGTTTTGTAATGTTTGAATTGTATTTAATGTTTATTATGTAGGAAAATTCATCTGGATACAAAGACTTGACTGGGAGTTTTGTAACCATCCTGAAGCAGGTGGTGGGAGGAAAGCTCTCTGCTGACTTCAACTATCACAGTGTGCCAGCACCATGGCTACAAATTCAGCTTTTGAGAATTTTGGGGCTGTTGGGAAAAGATGATCCAAGGTAACCAGATTTTTCTCTGTAATTAATAATTTATAGGTACAAAGAATACAGTAATAGCCTGTAACTCGTAGACTGTAAGAGGCTTTCAGTGTTGAAATTCTTGCACATTTCTTTTTAACCAAGACAAGTGAGCAAATTAATTTCTGCAAAAGTAGTTTCTTAGCTTCTGGGTTGTCTAAACGTTTGTTGTGCAATATGATTAAAACATAATTTTACTGGGACTTTATTGCAAAATAACAGTTACCAAATAACAGTGAAAATCTGGTGTAAGCTATTTTAAAAAAGTGCTGTCATTTTCTGAGGACCTAGTTGTCTGTGATCCTTTTCCTATTGACCTTTTTATTTATGCAAGCAGCAAGGGAAATGGTTTTATTCTTACATGTTTCTTTTGAAAGCTTCAAGCATCCTGTGAAATGCCATTTAGGATCACGTTACAGAGTTCTGCTGTGTTAAAGCAAATTTGTGGATATGAATAATATGTTAGAGGTTTCTATAACAGCTTTGAACTGTTTGGCAAAATACGACTGCTTATTAGTGTTGCAATTAATTGTAAATATTTTCTTAAACAGGACAAGTGAATTGATGTATGATGTGCTAGATGAATCTTTAAGAAGGGCAGAGATTAATCATAATATTACATATGGTGGGTAAGGTTATTTTATGTAATTATCAATATTTGAGAAGATAGAAAATGAATAGTTGATTGTGCTGAAATACTTACACTGTACTTTTGAAAAATCTAATTATAGTCTTAACATTGTGTTCTTAAGTGTCCAACTACTAAACAGTAGCACAAGTGATACGTTGCTGTGCAGCATAATTTTTTTATCATTGCAGTAAAACACATCTATATACAGGGAATTTGTTTGGCTCAAAGGCCTTTATCCTGTGTTCACATTGACCCTGCCCTTAAAAAAGTCAGGAAGTCAGCTGCTTCATGAAAGCTTTTATTGGACATTGTTTAAGTTGAAATAAGCAATAAAAGAAACTCCTGCTGATACATCGGTGTGTTAGAAATGCTTCCATCTTCTCTTCACTGCCCTGAGGAAGGCAGTGGTGTGCAAGGACAGTGTCAGTTCTTTGCAGCTGTGCAGGGCTTCTCCTCTGGGCACAATTAATAAACATTACACCCCCAAGTTCAGTGACAGTGCTTGCCTGTGAAAGGATGTCTTTGGCACGTGTCTCAATTGAAAGTTTCTAAAACCTTGCAGAAGGTTAATTCTGGTAGGAGTTCATTATCTTCTCAGAGAAAAAAACCAGAGAAAGCTGTTTTTGTTACTACTACAAAGCAAAAGGAGTAGTTGCATTGTTAACTTTTTTCCTACTAAAATGTTGAGCAATTTATTTGTCTTTTTTGTCTTCTCCTCCCCAGGTCTTACTACCTCCCCAAAATCCCAGTTTTGATGCTCTAGAACCCTACCTTAAGAGCTGTTTTACTGCTAAAAAAACCTACCACCCCAATTTTTTTCTTGTAAATAAAGCCCTGCAGATGTGCCAAAGTCTCTGAGCTAATGGAATGGAAAGAAAATTGAGACTTTCTTAAAACAACAGAGGGGTAAAACAAAAAAAGGAACATGGTTCAAAGTTGTAGATGTCTAACACCTACATCATACATATGTTGTCAAGCATTGTGTAAGCTTAATTTCCTTAAAAAGGGGAGCTCTGGGGAAGTATTCTCTTTTAGTAAAAAATAAATGAGGAAACATCTGTCAGATGTTTCTAGTATTCAGCTGATTGCTTCTGTTCTTTTAGACAAGAACATGCAAGTTATTGGGAGGTGTGTTGACTTTTAATATAGATCATTTGCACTTGCCGAGAGTTAAACATTAAATTTGTTTTGAGCACTTAGAAGGGACAAAGTGGCCAGTTTATTATGATTTGTATAAGGACATAGAGTTTAGATATGTTGTTTTTGTTCCCTATGACAAGCATTTTATAAAACTGTAGTTGATAATCCCAGGCAAAAGAAAAATGCAATTCTGAATAATTGCTCTTTCTTATAAAAAGTCATTGGTTAGGGCACTTTTCTTGCAGGCAGTTTTGTTGTGTGCTAGTCTTTCTCAGATTTAGTTTGTAGTGGCTAAGGAAGAGAGGGGGTTGTCTGTTAGTTCAGTTAGTGACTGAATTGCAAGAACAACTGAAAATTACATCATTATTTTAAGCCTTAATTAACTTGGGAGATTAACTTGGTCTGAATCTTTGCCCAGATTGTTGCCATAAAGGAGTAGTTACTTTTTTGTGTATTGTTCAGTTTACTTCTAGATTTTTCTCAAGCAACTGTACAAAGCCATTGGTTTTTTTTCTGGTTTTGTGTTCTGATTTTTCACTTTTTTTTTTTTTTCCCCCCAAGAATCTTCTGGGGGTGATTTTGGCTGTTGGTAGGAGCTAAGAAATGGTATGAGTTACCAAAAATAAAGTTGTCTCAAGTCCTTTATAGTTGGTTATTGGCTTTGTGAAGACTGTCCCAGTCCAGTGCCTTGAGCAGCTGTAGGAGATTTCAGGTTGGAAGAACTTTAAGGACAGAGAGTTGTATGCACAATGGCAGGGGCTAATTAAAATATGTATGTACTAAAGGAGATACTTTTACCTGCTTTTCCTTATGTCAGATGGTACTCTGGTTAGATTCAGTGGGAGAGCACTGCCAGTCCTTGAGGAACACTGAGCTTGTTTGTTAGTTAAAAGTTTTTGGATTACAGAAATATTCGATACACATTAATTATGTGTCTCTCTTCCTGCAGCCATCTTGTTTGAATGTGTCCAAACAATTTATACCATTTATCCCAAATCTGAGTTACTTGAAAAGGCTGCCAAGTGCATTGGAAAATTTGTTTTGTCACCCAAAATTAATTTGAAATACCTAGGTAAGGATGCCTGCTTTCATTATGCTGTCTTTAATTTGGCCGTAGTGGTAGCATTGCCTTCTATCACTTGCAATCACTTACATTTCCAGGTTTGAAGGCTCTGACCTATGTTGTCCAGCAGGATCCAAATCTGGCACTTCAGCACCAGATGACAATAATTGAATGTCTGGACCATTCAGATCCCATTATTAAAAGGGAGGTCAGTGAATTTCTAAATGTCAAAAATTAAGTTAATTGTTAAGGTTTTGTGAAATGAGTTGTGTAAAATGTTATGTTTCCATAATTGTGAGAGAGCAGTTACAAGCAGTATTATTGTGACAAGCTCTGTAGTTAAGCAGTGCATTTCATTTAAGAATTGTTGCTCAATTTGGTGTAATAAAGCTGCTGTTTGCCTGCTTCCTTTTTTGAGTCATCAGAACCAATAAATTTTTTGTGCTTTCTCTTTCAGACTTTAGAGCTTCTCTATAGGATTACAAATGGACAGAATGTAATTGTCATAGTCCAGAAGATGCTTGACTACTTAAAAGAAAGTAAAGAAGAATATGCTATCATCAATTTAGTTGGCAAAATAGCAGAACTAGCTGAGAAATATCCTTTTATTTTTCTGAAACTTTGAAGTCAGAGCTGAGGCACCTGTAGCATTGATATCTATCAAAGCATCTTCCATGGTCTTGTGAAGTAGGAAGTGTTAGAGCTGTGCTTTCCATCCTGTCAAGCACAGAGGTAGTATGCAAAAGAAAGCACATACAAAAATTACTATAGTGATTCCTGTATTGCACTGAGAGAAACTAATTGCACACAAATTTCAGTTTTGGAGTTTAGCATTAAAACCTAAAATTTTGTGTTTTAAATTCAAATTATAACACTGCGTAGAGAGAGATGTCTCAGTGCTACTTGAAGTGCTGTTTTGTAATTGTGGGATTGGTTTTCCCTGATAGAACTCTTCATTGGTGTATGGATTTTAAGAACAGCACACTTTGATGGAAATAAAGAAAATATTTTTTAAAATGCTGTAAAAGTGCTGATTAGGGATTTGGCTTATGATGGGCCTTACTGTTAGACCTGCCACTGCCTGCTTTGTGTTTTTGTTGATAATTTGAGTTGTAAGGTCTTGATAACAGAGAGCTGCCTTATCATTATGTTTGTGCAGTGCTTGGCATGGAGTAGTGCACTAAAAAAAGCTTTGTTGTCCTACAGAATTCAATAACACAAATTTCTGTACTGTTAAAAATTTCCATTCATTAACTGTGTTTTTCCAGGACGTGTCTGAGAGAAGGCAAAAGCCAACTTCTAAAGTTAGCAAAGGCTGATCAAAAGTTAAATATATTTTAAAAAAGCAGTGAGGATTTCTGTGGGGTGGTTCAAAATGTGTTGGTTTTTTTTTTTTTAAGTTGTAAATCAGCAGCAAAGCACTGCTGAAAAGAACTGTTTTTTATCATTGATCAAGTGATGTTGAGTAAACAAAAGACTGTCTGGAAGCCTAGCACGGGACAAGTGTGAGCTTAAAATAGAGTAGGACAAATGTGAACATGTCTGCTCCTAGTGTGTGAGGTCTGCATAAGGTCAACTTTTTAACAGAGCAGTAACCTAAGACTTTTCTAACTGACCCCCAGTTTTCATGGCATTTACAGGAAACACTTTCTAAAAGATGCAGGAATATTTCCTCTTTGGTTAGATGGAGCTGATACTAGCCCATCAGATCCCCATCTTACTGGGGAGATCACAATGGGCATTCCTTAGGAAATACACTAAATAAGAAAGAAAAAGTTACACCTTAGCATTTCATTCCTTAACACCTGGACACATATGCCCCTAACAATGAGTGGTTCATCCAGACAATGAATGCTGTGTTCTCAGTTGGAGGTGACGCTGTGCATTCTGATATCCCAAACAATTTTCTGAGGCTGTTGGCTGAAGGTAACTCCCTGCATGCTCTGAAGAATTAGACATGTTCCTTAATAATCTGGGTTTGGTTTCTTTTCTTAAAATGTGGTTTGAAATACTTGGTAGGATGTGTTATTTGTATTTCAGAGAAACTGCTGTTTTCTGTCTAGGATTTGATGATGGAAAAGAAGATCATCAGCTCCGGATGTATGCAGTACAGTCTTATTTAACATTACTTGAGGAGGAAGATAAGTTGTATCCACAGAAATTCCTTCAAGTTATGAGTTGGGTAAGGTAGACACACGGTCAGAATGCCATACACAGATTTGAGGAAGCTGTCAAAGGTGATAATGTTTTTTCATAAAAATTTATTGAACTTTTAATTTTAAGTCATTTTTACTTGAAGTCAAGCTAGCATGCTGAAATCTATTTCAGTGACCTCTTTGGTGACTGAGAACTATTAACTTGTGGTTTGTGGAAAAGCTGACTTGCTCTCTTTAAGGCAGGTGACTGTTGGAATGGCTTTGCAGCCACCTGAATCTGGCTGCATACTGAGAGCCTTTCTGTCTTCATCCAGTTAGCCAGATGTGGTTGTGAAATGCTCTTGGAGCCCTGCAAATGAGTCACCAACTGCTGTGCTGGTATTATTTGATACCTGGGGAAGCTTCTGCTCCCACCCGAGGGAGAGACTGCAGTTTGAGGAAATGGTGTTTTGTCAGGGCCTGGTTATGTTTAGCTTTCTTTTCAAGGCAGTTATTTGATTTTATTTGATTTTTAAAAAGCCAAAAGTTGGAATCTGTTGAGGTAAGCACAAAGGTCACTTCAGTCCTTTGACATATAAAACAACATGGTAAAGAAGCAACTTGGAACATGTTTAAATAATAGTTACTTGAATGTGAGGTCGATTTTGTTGTTACTTAGTAACTGAACTTTCAAAACTGAAAGCCCTGCTCTAAATACATATATTTGTCTGTTCTTTGTGAATAGGTGTTGGGAGAATATTTCAGTCTTGTTCCAGATGTTGATCCAGAAGTTATTTTGGCAAAGCTGCACAGCCTGCTGAAGAAGACTTTTGTTACTTCTGAAACTAAAGCATGGATAATGGCTGCAGTCACCAAGATAGCATCACACACCTCCTGCTCAAAAACAGTGGATGAACTAATCCAAGAACTCAGCAGCTCTCTGGATACATGCCTGAGGCAATATGCCTTTGAATTGAAGCATCTGTGTGAAGACAAGGCACTGATGAAAAGCTTGCTTCCATTTGATGCCAGTTGCACTGATCTGGTGGTAAGACACATACCATGTGTGTTTTTCTTGAACCTCTTTGTAGTTCAGGGGGATGAATATTTCGGTGAAGAGGCATTTTCAAAATGAATGGTATTTGCAGTTCTCACTGCGTGCCAGTCTGGTTAAAATGAGTTTTCAGAAACACTTTTTCAGGCATGTGGGATGGATCATAGTGTTCTGTACTGAAAAATAAAGAACCATGGTGTTTTAGTTAAGTAAGCTTAACTAAAGCTTTTAGCAGAATTGTAATTTCATACACTGGTTTATTTTTAGTTGTCTTTTGTTTTTTCAAAGATGAGATAGGCCTGCTTTAGTGATGCAGTACTGCTTTTGAATTCAAATGGTTTGCCTTCTATTTAAAAACTACTGATTTTGACCATGACATTTCCACAGTAAATGATGGAAAAGATTCTGTCCCTATAGCATCTTAACTGGTAGACATGGGAGATGTGACATGAAGATTCTGGTTTGCTGATAAGACACAATATTCTTCTGGTAACGTCAGGCTCACACAGAGCAAATATTTTCATTGCCTTTTCATTCTTTTTAATTCTGTGTAGGTAGATGCTTCCTTATCTTTTCTGGATGGGTTTGTGGCTGAGGGACTTGGTCATGGTGCAGCACCTTATAAGCCTCATCACCAGAGACAAGAGGAGAAACTTTCTCAGGAAAAAGGTGACAGTTTACTACATTTATTTAATATTGGTAAAATACCTGATAAATTAACAGTAAACTTAAATTGTTAATAATTATCTTATTAAACTAATAGTATCTTATTGCAGCTCTTGTCTGTAGACAAGAGCTAAGTTCAAATTAAATCTTAGTTCCACCTCTGTCTAGCTGATGTATATAGATTATTGTTCTGCAAGTGAGAAAGTCTTATTGTAATCCTTGCAGACCTATAGGATTTTAAATTTATGGGAATTATTAAAGTCAAAGCCTGAAAAGTCCAGCAGTACAGGGATATGAATTTTCAGCAAACAGATTTCATTGTGACTTTATTTATGCCTCCTTGTAATTTTAAAATTGTCTGTCTTGCAGCTCTGAATTTTGAACCTTATGGGTTGTCCTTTGCTTCAAGTGTGTCCTCCTCTGGTGTGACTGGCAGACAGTCCCCCACTGGTTTATCTTTTGGCTCTGATACATCTGGGAATAGTGCTGAGACGGGGCACAAAGAGTGAGTTAATTTGTGTGAAGTATACATTTAAGCTTCTGTTCTTGTCAGTATCATGGGTCTTTGTTGCTTCCTTGCATGGAACTAGAAAGAATGCAGTTGAACTTGGAGACCTCTATCACATAAGATGATCACATGGGGGCATGTATGTAATAACCAGGAAAACAGCTGATGTAGTCAGACTCCTCTTCCACTTTCTTCACAGACTGCAGTTTAGGTGATAGCTAATGCAGTAAAACTGGGGCAGGATTGCCTGATGATTGCCTTGTTAACTATTTTTTCTGCTGTCTTGCTTTTTATGAAGATAAGTGAGGCTAAGGTTTGCAGTATAAGATACACCTTTTATTTTTAGTGAACTTCCATATCCTTTTATTTGTAGTGAAA